>NW_026607078.1:0-600000 GCF_029890125.1 Rhinichthys klamathensis goyatoka
CATGTTGTGTCTGTTCGTTGTTGATAAGAGGGGCCACACGGCCTGACAAACTCCACAGATAGCCTTTGCATTACAAAAGTGGTTAAATATAGATCCCTGAAGGCCTGCGATGGAAAATTGGCATCTGATAAGGGACAGGCCAGTGAAATATTCATTACATGTGCCGCTCTCTTCTCAAAAGCATAGGTGACTGTTTTTTCCTTTCTTAATTGGCCTTTGTATTGGCATCAGTTTACAGTTCCCTCCAGCTCAGTTCTTGCAACCTGATGCATGCCACTTATGGCCCACACATTGTTCATCTTTGTGGTTAGGTTATGACTGAGTCATATAGAGCCAGACAAAGTCATGGTGTGATTAAACATCTTAAAAAGTCACAGCAAGGCCTCTAAAATCAACAGCTTCAGACTGTTAAAAAAGTTAAATAGTGCTCTCATGATTTCAAACTCTGCATTGAAAGTGAATCTAGTTTGAACCTGAACTTTAAAATTTAGAAAACATGTTAAACCAGGGTATTATTAATACACTATCATAAAAAAAAAAAATGAATACTGCTATTTAGTAAGGATGCATTAAATTGATAGTGACAGGATAGTAAATACACTTTTAATGTTACAAAATATTTATCCAAGAATCCTGTATAATGTATCATGGTTTCCAAACAAATATGAAGAACATTATTAATAATACATTCTTGCGCTCCAAGTCAGCAGATTAGAATGATATCTGAAGGATCATGTGACACTAAATAATTCTGCTTTGGCATCATAGGAATACATTTGAAAATATATTAAAATAGAAAACATTTCCTATTTCAACAACATTAAAAAAATTGCACTGTCCCCAAATGTTTAAACGATAATTTCTAACCTTAATCAAATAAACACGTGTGACATTGAAGATTTCACCTGCTTTCTACTAAACATCATATTGTTTTGCTTCCATTGAAGCACAAGATGAAACTTGTTACATTTTCAGTTTAACGTTTCATTCAAATTGTTATCCTAATAGTATAATTTGTAATTTAAAAAAAACATTAAAGAATTTTCATTAGTTATATCAGACATTTTGGCCATAGTATATAAACATATTTTTATTGTTGGAAAAAACAAAAAAAAACTATCTATATCCCCAACATATTCAGTATTCATTTTTGCAGAAGTAGTATTTTCCAAATCTTTCAGAAATTGCGTTCGGCAATGATTTTGCCAGCAGGAATGACAAGGTTAGCATTGGACTTTTACATGCACTGCCTCTGACCCTCCTTAAAGTTATTGTTTATATAAACTTTGATCCTAGTTTGATTTTGTAGCTGTTTATAAACTCAGCAAAAAAAGAAACGTCCCTTTTTCAGGACTGTGTATTTCAACAATAATGTTGTACAAATCCAAATAACTTTACAGATCTTAATTTTAAAGGGTTTAAACAATGTTTTTCATGCATGTTCAATTAACCATAATCAATTAATTAACATGCACCTGTGGAATGGTCGTGAAGACCTTAACAGCTTACAGAGAGTAGGCATTTAAGGTCACAGTTCTAAAAACGCAGGACACTAAAGAAACTTGTCTCCCGACTGTGAAAAACACCCAAAGAAAGATGCCCAAGGTCCCTGCTCATCTGCGTGAACGTGCATTAGGCATGCTGCAGGGAGGCATGAGGACTGCTGATGTGGCCAGGGCAATAAATTGCCATGTCCGCACTGTGAGATGCCTAAGACAGCACTACAGGGAGACAGGAAGGACATCTGATCATCCTCGCAGTGGAAGACCACGTGTAACAACACCTGCACAGGATCGGTACACCCGAATATCACACCTGCGTGACAGGTACAGGATGGCCACAACAACTGCCCGAGTCACACCAGGAACACACAATCCCTCCATCAGTGCTCAGACTGTCCGCAATAGGCTGAGAGAGGCTGGACTGAGGGTTTGTAGGCCTGTTGTAAGGCAGGTCCTTACCAGACATCACCAGCAACAACGCCGCCTATGGGCACAAACCCACCTTCGCTGGACCAGACAGGAGTGGCAAAAAGCGCTCTTCACTGATGAGTCACGGTTTTGTCTCACCAGGGGTGATGGACGGATTCTTGTTTATCGTCGAAGGAATGAGCATTACACCGTGGCCTGTACCCTGGAGCGGGATCGATTTGGAGGTGGGGGGTCCGTCATGGTCTGGGGCGGTATATCACATCACCATCGGACTGAGCTTGTTGTCATTGCAGGCAATCTCAATGCCTTGCGGTAGACATCCTCCTCCCTCATGTGGTACCCTTTATGCATGCTCATCCGGACATGATCCTCCAGCAGGACAATGCCACCAGCCATTCTGCTCGTTCTGTGCGTGAGTTTCTGCATGGCAGCAATGTCAGTCTTCTGGCATGGCCAGCGAAGAGCCCGGATCTCAATCCCATTGAGCACGTCTGGGACCTGTTGGATCGCAGGGTGAGGGCTAGAGCCATTCCCCCCAGAAATGTCCAGGAACTTGCGAGTGCCTTGGTGGAAGAGTGGGGTAACATCTCACAGCAAGAACTGACAAATCTGGTCCAGTCCATGAGGAGGAGATGCCCTGCAGTACTTCAAGCAGCTGGTGGCCACACCAGATACTGACTGGTACTTTTGATTTTGAGCCTCCCTTCATTCAGGGACATATTATTCCATTTCTGTTAGTCACATGTCTGTGAAACATTTTTAGTTTATATCTTATGGTGTTGACTCTTTTAGTGTTCATACAAATATTTACACACATTAAGTTTACTGAAAGTAAAAACAGTTGAAAGTCAGAGGACGTTTCTTTTTTTGCTGAGTTTATGACCCAGCATTGATAAAGCTCATATATGGTCAAGATAAATAGTGATACTGCAGCAGGATCAACTCTGTTCTGTACCTTAACATTTAAAATGAACAACACTGGTATAATGATGTCCTTTAAAACTCAAAAATTTCTTTCTTTCTTTCTTTCTTTCTTTCTTTCTTTCTTTCTTTCTTTCTTTCTTTCTTTCTTTCTTTCTTTCTTTCTTCTCTCTCTCTCTCTCTCTCTCTCTCTCTCTCTCTCTCTCTCTCTCTCTCTCTCTCTCTCTCTCTCTCTCTCTCTCTCTCTCTCTCTCTCTCTCTCTCTCTCTCTCTCTCTCTCTAATCATCTTTATCTGTCTCTCTATCCATAAAAAGGAAAGGAAAAAATAAAAGCACTCTCTTAATTGTTTAAATGGGTGGTGGGAGGGATGGAATGGTCATTGTTTGATGTAATTGGTGTGCGGGGCTGGGATGGGGAGGTGGGCAGGGTTTATTTTGATGGTTCCACTCCCTCATGGGTTTGACTTGGCTCTGAGGGGCATGTGGACTGCTGCTTGTGACTGTGGTACAGAAAAGCCTGTGTCTATTTTAGGCCTTTACTGTAGCTTTCACCCTGCGTGAGGGTCTGTGAGCCAGCCTGCTCTGCCCCCCATATCTGCAGGCTTCGTCCTGCAGCTGTGAGGAGAGGAGCTTTGCCCCTCCCCTGTGAGTACTCGTCAGAGACACACTCTCTCTCTCTTACTCTCTTGTACCGATCTGTCATCCCCCCTCCCCTTCACCAGTCAGTTGCCTTAGGCCTCTTACCCTCTCTAGAGCTTCTTCTCTAGCTCAATAGACTTCTTTTGGTTTGTTTAGCCAAACACTGATGTTTTACACTGTACTGTTAGAAATGCACATGAATACCTTCATCTTCAATTGCCATTGTCTTATGCTCTCTTTCGTTTTTTTTTGTTGGGGGATATTTTGTGCACCCACAACACCAAGCACAGGCTTTGTGCTTCATTTTGCTGCAGTTGAACAGATAAACTAATTGTTCCCACCAACATCAGGCAGAATATTTTGCTGTTGCTTTAAATGCTGATAATACAATGCAAGCACACTTAAATCTTTTAAGATGCACGTAGCCTTAATTTGCAGACACATACCTTAACAGCAAACCGAAATAAATTTGGACATTGACTACGTTTACATGCACCCTCATAAATGTGATTATAATGGGATTTTGGCAATGTTGCGAATAAACTTCACCTCATGTAAACACAATACATAGATCAAACTAATGCGATTAAACTCATAATCTTGGTAACCATAATTGCTTTAAACTATGTGGCGTACGCCGATGTTAATCGCAATAAGCAGGCATTTAAACACCTTGGGTCTCATTCATGAAACACGAGCAGAACAAATTTTTGTGTAAATCGTGTGTAAAGTGGTTCTGGCGTAAATTTTCGGATTCATTAAAATGTTCGTATTTTCCAAATGTTAGTTGGTACACAAGAAATCTACACCTGCTCCCAGCCACGCGTAAATAGTAGGGCTGTCAACTTTAGTCGTTTAGTCGACTAATCGGTCGATGCCGTCTTGGTCGACTGACATTCTTATTGGTCGACCGGTTTTGATTTTTTTTTTTTTTTTTTTTTTTACCAATAGAAAGAAATTTTCAATGATTTACTCATTGATTTGTATTCCTTTATAAGCAGTTATATATTACTGTATTCTAAATATAATTAGCCTATGGTTTATCCCCAACTTTAAATGCTTTAATTTAGGCTATTTTGTAACAGCGCCACAGTTTAGCACACACACATAGAACACTCGGTGGCTGGCTGCGCTGCTGCTTCGTGCTCAGTAAGGGATATAGGTAGTTTAGCTGTATTCATTCAGTTAGAACGCTACTTGTTTTGGTTTTTATACATTATATGTTTTTATCTCGATGCGGCGTGGACGCACTCGGGAAAAAAAGAGCGCGTCGCACCGCGACCGCGTTGCTTCCATCATGAGCGCGCACAACCCCCCCTACATTTGAAATCGAACTTGAGCGCGCAAAAGACGTGAGCAGTCCCTTTAACGGCTTTATCATGCTGACTCAATAGATTGTGTTTTCTTGATATGTTTTTGTTTTTATTTGTACACTTGAAGTATTTGAAAATAGCCTAAATAATGTAACAAAACGAAAATAAACCTATATGCGGTCCTACAATACAGCCTATTATTATTAGGATTGTTTTTTAGGCTCTCTGGGTTTTTTGTGTGTTTGTTTTAAAACGCCTAGATCGGCTGGACAAAAGTTAACCCATAGCTTTGAAAGTAAAGAAGAATATACAGCCTGTATAAACGAGAGCTTTTGTTAGGATGTTTCATTATGTGGCAGATAGCAGTTATATTTTTTATAGCGTGTGGTGTGGTCAGGTGCGCGATTATGACTGTTACTATAGACCTAGGACAGTGCTCCTCACTTTTTGCAGTTAAAAAAAATCACTTAATTTTCAAAGAATTGTATTATTATTATTATAGTTTTATGTATTTTTGATGTTTTTTCGTTTTGTTGTTTTATAAATGCTCTATGACAATTGTTAAAAAAAATGTTCAATCAAAGCATCGCGTCTTTTTTTTCTTTTTTTTTTAGTCGACTAATCGTTGCGCAGGACAAGACTTTGGTCGACTAAGGATTTCTTTGGTTGACTACAGCCCTAGTAAATAGTGCGCTTAACACCCGAACGTTTTGCTCATTAATAAGGCTGCATTTTAATTCACCTTAATCGGGTACATATTTGCACAGCATTTTGAAAAAAATATTATATACAGTAATTACATACGTTTATGAGAGCCAGTAATAGCATCTGCAATGGTGGTCCTTCTCCAGTTTGAATACTATTTTTCCGAAGTGAACTAATTCGTTTTTTGCTCTCAAGCTTAATGTCGAACCATTTTCTTCTCACTTCTGGGATTGTTCGACTAACAGATGAAACTCCATTAACTGCATCTGTAATATGCTGCCAAGCTTCCTTTTTTTTTAGGACCCGATACGCCACTATGTACGCTTCAAAATAAAATGTGGCGTTTTGAATGAACTTCTGATAATAAAACTTCAATTTCTGCATCTGAGAAGATTTTTTTTCATTCGCATTCATGTCATAATATGATGCCCATATATAGTTGTCAGTTGGATTTAATGGGCGGGATTTATGGTAATTGAGAATGAACGTGCACGCGCACCCCATTTACTACTGATTGGAATTCATTAACACACACACACATTTCACTATCACATCTGACGTTTACGAAGTATTTGTGAATCAGTTTTCGGGAAGGTCTCTTTACGCGCAAATCACTCGCATATTTACTTGTATATTTACGAAAGTTTCATGAATGAGACCCATTAATTGCACTATCACCTCTCTGACCAAAGTGTACATGTGCTCGGAAGTACACGATTGACGCGTGTTGTTCACACAACTTCATGAATGAACTCCATGACATTATTCCAGAGTTTTTCCTCCACTCTGAATCGAATCGGTGCAGAGAATGCGAATGCAACGTAGGCAACCCCAGTTACAGCAGCATTGCTATGTTCATCACGGTCCCGAATAATATACAATACGTCCATAGAAATGTGTTTTACATTTGACGCAAGTAGATTAAAACAGTGGCCAGTAACACACCTACTGTACGTGAGTTCATCATTTGTGCAATGCATTGGGGTATGTGAAGAATGGCAGTAAAAATAACCACACTTCTTGGCTAATAATCAGAATAATGAGAATTGCATGTAAACGGGAGTGAATAGATTTGCTCATGTCATGTAAACATCTTACTGCTATTAAGTTCTTAATCTGATTATTGTAATAAAAAAAAATAAAAAATCTCATTATTGGTGCACATGTAAACGTAGTCACTGTTGTGCTAATCTCGTTTACTAAGATTTTGTCATATAACACAATCTTGCCGGCATAGTACTTGCATGGCATGCCTTTCAACTACATCACAGCGGTGGTATAATTCACTGCCCATGCTGTGAAAAACAGTCATTTACCTAACGTAAATAACAGTTTTTGTCATTTGACTGCAGTTATGTAACTGGATAGTGGTTCTTTTTAACTTAAGACTCTTTTCTCAAGATGTTTATCTCATTTAGCTTCCACTCGATCCATAAAATATTGTTTCATTCTGTGAGGATAGGGCTAAATATTCAAGAAGTAAAGCTACATTGGTTTTAGAGTCCTGTTATAGATGAAAAACTGCTTAATGCATTAGCTAAAAAGGCCTTATTGACTGCTGTGGCCACTTTAAGATGTGCTTATGGCTCTTTTACCTAATATATATAAAATAAGTGCCTAGTGGATCTGCAATGGTTTCCTGACATTAGATAGTAATCGCTGTTAATGATGCTGGGCATTCCTGAGGGGGAACTTGTAGTCCATATCACGATGCTGGTGTATGAGATTGGTGTGACATGTCCTGATATGCTGCAACAAGAGGCTAGCATATTATACTAATATTATACATTTTAAACCGAAACAATCAGGCCATAAGCATATTTTACAGAGGTCCACAGCACTTATCTGAAGTGTGGAGTTTCTTTAGGGAACATTTGTAGTTATAGAGTCATTAGACCTGCTGAAAGTGCTCTTAGTTGCTATGACAATATCACTTCCAAGACTAATCTGGAACACCTCTTTTTCCCAGGGTTCACTGCCATCACAGTAACCAACCCGATCTGGCTTATAAAGACTCGATTGCAGCTTGATGCCAGGTAAGTAATACTATTCGTTTGGTTTGAAGTTTTTGAAAGAAGTCTCTTATGCTCACCAAGGCTGCATTCTTTGAGCAAAAATACAGAAAACTGTAATATTTTGCAATATTGTTACAATTTAAAACAAAATCTTTCGTAAGATTATAAATGTCTTTACTTTCACTTTTGATCAATTTAATGCATCTTTGCTGAATAGAAGTATTAATGTTTTTTGGGAGGGTATTTTTTATCCTTTGAACGGTACTCTGTTTACTCTTCAATGAGAATTTCTAGCTAGCATGCTTGTTTTCTTGCATTTCAGAACGACACTCATTGAGACAGATATTTTAGGGGACATTAAAGGAAGAAATATTATAACCAGATTTCTGACATTTATCAAATGTTTCTCTTTTTTAGGAACCGTGGAGAACGGCGCATGAGTGCATTTGAGTGTGTCCGGCGTGTCTATCGTTCAGATGGGTTACGGGGATTCTACAGGGGCATGTCCGCTTCTTATGCTGGCATATCAGAGACTGTCATTCACTTTGTCATCTATGAAAGCATTAAACGCAAACTAATTGAGTCCAAGGCCAACTCTAACATGGATGACGAAGATGAATCTGTAAAAGACGCTTCAGACTTTGTTGGAATGATGCTGGCTGCTGCCACATCCAAGACCTGTGCCACTTCAATTGCATATCCTCATGGTGAGTGCTGACTTATTTACTTTTTGTTCTTGATGGTTATGTTAATATTTGTTACGTTTATGGGTTTGGAGCTGGCATGTTAAGTGCCGTTTACATGACAACGTTTTCAACTAAAAGCGGAAGACTTTTTATGCGGGTTTTTTTGCTCAAATTGGCATTACAGTGAATATTTCTGGCTTTGTGAAGATGGAATTTACCCAGACGACAAAGTAATAATACAGTTTTATTATCAAGATCAACATCCTTAGAATGAAAATCGGACAAAACAATGATAGATTATGTAATTTGTGTCTATAGGCATGTGCGTTCGGCTCGAGTGCACTGTGGTTAAAGAATGCATTTGTGCGCATCACAAAGTGACATCGCCAACTACCTGTCTGGCATGCATAATACAGCGTTATTAGTCGTTTTGTGGATCCATGTGACCGGGGATGGTTTTGATAATGTTGTCATCTGTACAAAGGAAAAAACTTTTCCATTTTTAGCACATCATTATTGTGTAAACGTACCCTTAGTTTGCTGGCATTTGGTTAATTCTTTAACAGTCATTTTGACCCTCAATCCATTAAATCCTTGAAATCCTGACTTGCGACCTATTTTCAAAGATAAGCCTACCTTCATTCTCCATCAGTTAATTTTTTTTCTCGTTTATTTTCTTTTTAGATTTAAAATGTACCAATTAAAAGGCACTGGAAAATGTTGTCATGTAATGAAAAAAAAGTCCAATAATTTAAGACCAGGGACTTTTCCCCCCATTTAAACTAGAACCGAAAAAAAGAGGAAATCTAAAAGAAGTTATGTTGTAAAATGAAGGAATATTATTCTGTAAGAGTACTATTCTGTATAGCTGACCAAATACAAGTAAATTTGTACAATTTTCTTAAATGTATACATTTTTCAGTTAGATTTTTCACTTAATTTATTTGTATAATATAACTTACTATATGTTTATGATGTAATTTAGAATGAAAGAGTTTGTTTATTAAATAAAAATGCAGAAATAAAAGCACTTTTTTGTAGCATCAGACTTTTGAACTCCACTGTATGTCATCTTCCTAAGTTTTTTTTTTCCTCTGCCAAAAACTGTTTGGTCTTTCTCTTTCTCCCATGACAGAGGTTATTCGTACCAGACTACGTGAGGAGGGCAGCAAGTATCGTTCGTTCTTTCAAACTCTAAATATGGTGGTCCGGGAGGAGGGTTACAAAGCACTGTACCGAGGCCTCACCACTCATCTGGTCCGACAGATCCCTAACACTGCTATCATGATGTGCACCTATGAGCTGGTGGTCTACCTGCTCAATGGTTAACAAATGGAGAGAGACCAGGAGAGAGAGGGAGAGAGAGAGAGAGAGAGAGAGACGAACAGGGTGAGAAAGCGAAAGCTAGATGGAGACCAAGAGAGTGATTGTCCCTGGCTTTTACACCAAAGGAAGCAGAACAAATCCTAGAAACGCATTTTTAACCCGGACCCCCAAAGGGGGCTGTAGTCTCCGAGAACAAGAAGGTTTTGAGCCTGTCAGACTGGAGAGCGTTTCAAAAAAGAAAGACCGATGGCGAACAGACACGCTGCTAAAGCAGTCTGTCCATTTGAAATGTTTTAAGAGAGGTCCTTTTTGAAAGGACAATCAGAGAGGGGAATGCTTGAAGAAAATGCAAAAGCCTGAATTGGCAGAATTCCTTCACATTCAAGAAAAGAAAAATCCTCCTTTCACAGCCATTTCATTTCAAAAATCCTTTTATCTGAGCCATTTCTTTATAAAAAAGAAAAAGAAAAACAAGCCTGTCAAGATCTGAAGTGACTGAAGGTCTTTTGAAGGAAAGTAAAAAGAAAAAAGCACAAGAAAGAGTTTTCAGATGTGGCACAATAGCACTACTGTAAAGGATGTTCTTCTTTTTTTAGTGCTCCATTTCGTAAAGATGATGCTTTGCCTTTCAAGCATTCTCCTCTAGATGTCACCTTCCACTCTTTCCAAACTTGTCCACGCACAAGAGACCATTTGCTGTTGTTAAATTGACGGTCACGTGATACGTGGCCCCTCATGTGCTTCAAACTGAAGTGTTTCTTCATTAGGTTCATGTTAAGTTTAACCATACTTACTTTGTGTGTGTTTTCAATGATCATACCGTTGTCCTAATATCAGTATACTATATGCTCTGGGTGGTATTTTTGAATTGGGAGATGGTGTCCTGCTTGCATCACTGGGCCTTTTTTAATTGAGATGGAGCGTTCTCGAATTTATCACCTCGGTCCACTGCTGCAAAGCCTCTACTTGAATCCCAGGTGTCGGCGAGAGCCAGAGATAAATTTGCCGAAGGCTAAATGGTAGTGGCTAATGCTAACCCTGAGCATGTTGCCTACAAACAACATGCCACGTTGTGACGACATTATTCGTCGTATGGCAATAGTCATTTTTCCACTTCTGAGTGGGAATACAAGCTGCAGAATTGTCACACCCTCTGGATTCCTCTAACAGTGGCTTCTAACTGAGCGTATAATATATGCACTTTGTGGCCTGTCTGGGCTTGCGCAAACTTTTTTTCTTTTCTTTTTTTTTTTCTCTGTTTGGGACAATTTTAATCTTGTATTGTAAAACATAGGATTACTATGTAAGCAAGACAGTGTTTTGCTGAACAATTCCCTTTGGAAGTTATTGTACAGTTCAGTGTACTAAACTTTAGTGAAGGATATTCTTGTATGTGTATATACTGTATGTATGCATATCAAATATCCAGTGTTCATAACTTAAGTCCTCTGATTATGCAGTAGTATTATTTGAATGACTGCATTTGTTTGATAGATCTATCACAAAAGGATATTGTGAAACTCGTCTTGTTGAATGTTTTTTTTTTTATATATATATATACATTTTTTTTAATCACTCCTCATTCTGGCCCTGGACTCGTTGCTTGAAATGGAGTCACAATTTTTTTTTTCCAAGTGTTTTCATCTCGCTTGTTTGTTTACATTACTGTTGTATGTACTTTCACACCCTCATGATATGAAGGAACTTAAACTCTCCATGTTAGACATTATCCACATAATTTCCAGACAGTTATTTACCAGTACGTGGGCTTAAAATGATAATTAAGGTAATTATATTAAGCCTCATGTTGGTAGATCCCTTAAAGAGCCTCTAGGGTTTCTGTAAGTATCTTAATAACAGTAGCATCTTAGTAACAGTATTTGTTTTTCTAACAACAAAAACATGGTTTTGGTTCCATCATTCATAATCAGAAGTGAAGTGTGTTTTCACATACAAGTGTTTTCATGCATTTCAGTGTCTTCTCTGTCCAGTTCAAGTCCATTTTCAAGTCATCAATATGTGTAATGCTGATGAAGCTCTGGAGTTCTGTAATGATTATCACCACACACACACACACACACAGCATCATCCAATATTATGCAGTTAGCGCTGGACTCTCGTCACAGCTAATAATCTCGCCGATAATCTCAGCGATTGCGCTATTTGGTTAACAAAAAGCATTTGTTTTCGGGAAAACAAAAGTTTTTTCAGGCGTGATGTTTAGTGTAATTAGAATAGTTAGACTATCGTTGATGGATTAGTAAAATAGTTGTGTTGTTTCTAAAGATGTAATGCCCTTGTGTTAGAAAGTGATCAAACATCCATGTATGATGCTTTAAGTTTGCATTCAACAAATGCTCTTGTAACTTCACAGTCTCATAGAGACTTTAATGGCATTATAAAGAGATTCAAAAAGGCATTTTTAAAAAGTGATGTCGGAATATTCAGTTGTCAGTTTTGGACTGAATGGACAGATGTGAACATACTATTAACTGAGCCTAACCGATTGACAGAAATATTGAACATGACACTCTAGATTAATCATTTCAATCTCCATTTCACATTTAATGGCATATTCGGCAATTTCGTGTATGGTGTCTGTATTGCGCAGTCTAACATGACCAACACTAACAAATTGTATGTCAACGCCTGTTGTTTCATTTCAGTTTTCCTTTTTTTTTAAGTCTAGTTTTCATGGTAAAGGTGGCCTATTCTTTGCTGGTTATGTGATTTATCATACCTCTTTTTTTTGTACAAACAGTCAATAAAAACAATGCAAACCCCATGTTGTCTTTAGTCTCTTTTTAATAGACCAAAATAAAACAAATGTTGGACTCTTTGGTATCTGCTGAAGCTCCCTGTAAAATTGATTACTTCTAAGGACATACAAATCACAATTTTTATGTAAATGTCTATCTATAATTAAAAAAAAAAGCCATGACATGAATTTTAATATGTTCATTAAGGAACGCCAGTGGGCGGGGCCTGTGGTGCGTTGATGTAACTATTCGTCAATGTCTTCAGACCTTTTTACAGTCTATGATCCAGACATGCAAATGTATTTACCCGTGTGAAGCCACAAATCCGAGCCGTTTTGGAGCCTTAAATGCTTTGTTTATAGTGAGGAGGACGTTTTAAGCTATGAAACAGGCAGGATGTTTTAATGGTACAAAGACCTCTTATATGACAAAATATCATTATTCATTCTTCGGTGTCACTTGATCCTTTAGAAATCATTGCTGTTTTGGTGCTTAAGAAACATTTCTTATTATCAATGTTGCAAACAGCTGAGCTGCTTAATATATTTTTTTGAAATCGTGATACATTTCTTTCATGGTCCTTCGATGAATAGAAAATTCCAAATAAGTCTTCATTTGAAATATAACTCTTTTGTAACATTGAAATTGTATTCTCCGTCACTTTAGATCAATTTATCGTATCCTTACTGAATGAAAATATTAATTTCCTTAAAAAAATTACTGACCCAAACTTGAGAATGGTAGTGTCTGTGTAAAAACAAAGAGAATGTTGTTCAGTTGTCTTTGGTGCTTCTGTGTGCTGCCAGAGGATGGCAGCAAAGCCTAAATATAAAAGAAGTTGACCATAACCACATCACCATGGTCAAAGCTGCTACAAATCAGTTCACAGCGCAGTTAAAAACGCCCTTGTTGAACCTCTGAGTCAACTGAAATTAGATGTACATGGGAAAAAACACTCCAATACCCTACAAATAAAAACCTTGAGTTGCCACAGCAGACTGGCAAACAGCTATGCAAACATGATTGTGTGTGTGTGTGTGTGTGTGTGTGTGTGTGTGTGTGTGTGTGTGTGTGTGTGTGTGTGTGTGTGTGTGTGTGTGTGTGTGTGTGTGCGCGTGTGTGTGCGCGTGTGTGTGTAGGCTACTACCCCCACAAGGATAAACTGAGGGATATAAATACAGTTTGTACAGTATAAAAATCATTGTCTATGGAAAGTCCCCATAAAACATGAAAACCAAACTGTGTTGAGTAGAACAGAGTGAGGGAGAGGAAGTGCATGTGGAAGCTGCTGCTTCAGACCATTTCATTATGTGGCTTATGATCATATAGGCCTACTCTTATATATGTGTGTGTGTGTGTGTGTGTGTGTGTGTGTGTGTGTGTGTGTGTGGGCTTTAAATACACAGACAATTATTTTTTTTTTTTTTTTTTTTTTTATTTATTTCAAGCAAAATAGTGTGACAACAGAAAAGATACACAATAATAACAAATTATACACGTATGCTTGAAAATGGAGTGGGAAGAAGTAAAACTTATTAAACCCCACCCCAATCTATAAAAGAATTTATACAAACAAATAAAGGCTGCTTCCTTCAGCAATAATCTCAAAGAGAAAATAATATAAAAAAAAAATAAAAAAAAAGAATAATAATAGTAATAATAATACCTCATTTAGAAACAGTGGTTGCACGGGTCAAAACCATACATTCATACCATACATATTAATAATATACAGATAATTCCACAGGTAACAATGATTATCCACAGGTAACAAAGATTATCAAATACCAACAATGGTAGACGAAATACCACAAGGGTACATAACAATGATTATCAAATACCAACAATGGTAGATGGAATACTACAAGAGTACATAATGACGAACAACTACCAACAATGGTAGATGGAATACCACAAGGGTAAATAAATAACAACTAATCCAACAATCCACACAACATGAAACAATCAAACCTCATTGTCATTGTAATGGAACCAGACCTTTCGTTTGTAAAGACGTTTGAAATTGTGAATGCCTTGACACTGCTTTAATTCAAGCCCCAGATTATTCCACAAAGTAACCCCACAAACAGACATAGAAAAACTCCTCCTGGTGGAACCCGCCATTGGGAGCACAAAGTTTCCAAATCCTCTCAAACTGTACGACTGCTCCTTATGAGAAAACATATTTTGAATGTTCACAGGTAATAAATAGTGATACGCTTTGAACATGAACTGTGCATTATATAATTTTACAAGATCCTTCATTTTTAATAGCTTAGATTTGAGAAAGAGAGGATTTGTGTGTTCGAAATAGGCGGCCTTGTGTATAATTCGTATCGCTCTTTTCTGTGACTGTATTAAAAAAGTGAAAAAAGTGACTGTATTACATTTTTGTAATTATTGCCCCATACCTCTACACAGTAGGTTAGATATGGCTGTATTAAAGCACAATACAGGGTATGGAGTGCATTATAATCAAGGATATGCTTAACTCTACTTATTATGGCAAGGCTTTTGGAGACTTTAGTTGTTATATGTCTGATGTGGGCGTTCCAACTTAGCTTGTTGTCTATCGTTACACCTAAAAATTTAATTTCCTGAACATTTTCAATGTGTACTCCATCTATCTCAACCATTTTCTGCGAATCAGCTTGATACTTTCCAAAAAACATCACTTTGGATTTATCTAGGTTTAATGATAATTTATTACTTTCCATCCATTTTTTAAATTTACTTAGTTCTTTGTTTATAACGCTAATCAGTCGCTCCAAACTATCGTTACTATAGAAAATATTTGTATCATCAGCGTACAATACACATTTAACCAATTGAGAAACATTGAAAATATCATCAATATATAAATTAAATAATTTGGGGCCCAATACTGACCCCTGCGGGACACCACAAGCAATGTCAAGACATCCAGAAGAAAACTCACCCATTTGAACAAACTGTACTCTGTCGCTCAGATAACTTTTCACCCATTTCCCAGCAACTCCCCGTATTCCATATCGTTCTAATTTCTTAAGTAATATATCATGATTAATGGTATCAAAAGCTTTTTTGAAATCTATAAAAATTCCTATTGCATGTTTTTTGTTTGTTAGAGCCTTCGATATTTCTTCTGTGGCGTCAATTATGGCCATCGAAGTAGATCTGTTGGGTCTGAACCCATATTGTCCTTCATTAATTAGCTTATGCTTATATGTAAAAATTTCCAACCGTTTGTCAAAAACCTTTTCAAGGATTTTTGAAAACTGGGGAAGGAGAGAAATGGGTCTGTAATTAGTAAAGTGATTCCTATTTCCATTTTTGAACAATGGTATAACCTTAGCAATTTTCATTTTTCTTGGCACACAGCCGTTTTTAAGCGACAGGTTACAGATATGTGTTAGAGGCTTTATGATACTATTAATTGTCTTTTTTATTAGTACCATATCGATGGAGTGACAGTCTTTAGATAACTTGTTTTTGGATTTTTGAACAATATTCATTATTTCACACTCACTGACAGGAGAGAGGAAAATAGTACAGTCATTTCTTTCAGTGTTCAACTTCAATTCATGGTTAGGAATTTTAGCTGCTAAATCAGGACCAACATTTACAAAGAAATTATTGAAATCATTTACTAATTTATTCATATCAATGTTTTCTCCATTAGAGTCAACAAAATATTCTGGATAATCCGTTATATTCGATCCTTGCTTAATAACACTATTTAATACTGCCCAGGTTCTTTTTATGTTAGATTTATTAGCAATTAATAGTTTTTCATAATAATGTTTTTTCGCCATTCTCATTATCGTTGTCAATTTATTTTTGTACAGCTTGTATCTGTCCTCAGCTTCTTTGGTTTTCGATTTAACAAACAATTTATAAAGGTTATTTTTTTTCTTACATGCATTCTGCAGGCCTTTTGAAATCCAAGGGCATTTTAGATTTTTTTTTTTTTTTTTTTTTTTTTTTTTTTTGGAACAGTTTCAATGGAACTGTAAAATATGCACAAAAAAAAGACAAACTATGAAATAGGCCTATGCCATTTATGATCCGTCCACTTATGAGAACATTCAGTATGACAGCTCTTCAATTCTTCTATCAATTCACTGAAAATCATCCATTTAGTTCATAATTTTTTGATTTCAACTTTCTTTCTTCCACAAAAAGGTCTATTAAAGGGATACTCCACCCAAAAATGTACTCCACCTCAAGTTGTTGATGAACTCCACCCCAAAATGAAAATACTGTCATCATTTACTCACCCTTAAGTTGTTGCAAACCTGTATGAGTTTCTTTCTTCTGCTGAACACAAAGGAAGATATTTTGAAGAACGATTGGAACTTTGGCACCATTGACTAGCTATAGTATTTTTTTTCTATGTAAGTCAATGGTGCCAAACAACTGTTTGGTTCCAATCATTCTTCAAAATATCATCCTTTGTGTTCAGCAGAAGAAAGAAACTCATACAGGTTTGCAACAACTTAAGGGTGAGTAAATGATGACAGAATTTTCATTTTGGGGTGGAGTTCATTTTCATGGTCGGACACCAGAACAGTAAATGTGGTGGTCACTCAAAGCCAGACTAGGCTACTTTAAAGGTTTGCCCACAGTTCACCATCTAAAAGTAACATATGGCATGCTGTGTGTGTGTAATAATAATAATAATAATAAATTATTGCAGCAGACATGTATATTATTTAACTGTCCAGTTTATTTGTATTCATGCAAAATAACTATTAATTAATTATTTGTTAAATTATTTATAAAAACATATGTATAATTTAGTAACTAAGAAGGTCAGTAAAGTAAGTTACTCTAGTCCAGCGCGTGGTAGTTGTTTCTTTTATCTTTTGACTGCGTAGAGTTCGCTCGTGCACGTGGTTTGTGTAGACGCTGTAAGTGCACGTGATTTCTCATTAACAAAATAAATAGAAATGGAATATTTTCTTCTGTGTTGTGTTTGGGTTAAGTATTATTCTCATCGTCGTTGTGAAATATTACAACCACCGTTGTAATTTTAGGAAATTGCTGGAATTTACTCCAGTTCTCCCACGTGCACAGAGCCCAGCAAACACAAAAACGTTGCAAAAACGTTTTTTTCACGTCGTGAAAAAGTTGTCACAACGTTTTTATCCGACGTATTTAATACGACAGATGTCGGGTTTTTTAGACGTTATAAATAGGCTACTTATTTTCACAACGTGGTTGAAACATTTTTTAACGGTATAAATACGTATTTTCACAACGTGGTTGAAACATTTTCTTAACGTTATAAATACGTATTTTCACAACGTGGTTGAAACATTTTCTTAACGTTATAAATACGTATTTTCACAACGTGGTTGAAACATTTTTTTAACGTTGCTTCGACGATATGCGTCACCCCTGAGAACATGTTAATCAAAACCTGAGATGTTTGCATCCTTGGATGTAGTCTACAAGCGTTTGTAGCAGCAGACTATGTTCTGCAACTGCTGCTACGTCCGTCTTCCAAGATTCCAGTGTGAAGAGTAATCGATCCAGTGGGCTATAAACTCATCTTTAACACAATTCTTTCTGGGACCCGTTAAAAACATAGAGAAATCACTGGACACAAAACATAAAAGGTAAGCAAATTCTTTAGAATTTATTGATTAATAACACAATATGATTGATATATTACTAATTTTAGAATAAATAATGCTACAGTATATAGTGTATATATATATATATATATATATATATATATATATATATATATATATATATATATATATTAGGGGTGGAACGGTACACAGTCACAGTTCGGTTCATAACTCGGTTCAGACGTCACGGTTCGGTACGATTTCGGTACAGTGGAGGGAAAAGCAAAACAAAAATGCAGAAGGCATTGTATTATTAAAATAAGTTTTATTAATAAAGTCATAGAACCAGTTTATTTGTAGTGCACTGACAATAGTTTAATATAATTAGTTTATTAATTAAATTAATAAAAAGACAAAAAGACCTTGCAATATGTTTGGTAATTGTACCTAAATTAATTTAAAATTAATTTGCTATATTTCAGATCACTATATTTGTTTTCCTTAATTTTAATTAACATTATTAATTAACAATGTAACATTATTCTAATCTGAATTATAAATAATTGATTTCTGTAAAATAATACTACCATTAAAAACACATTCGATTTTCTTTTTTAATCAATGTAGAATGTGTAAGATTAGTGCTCTGAGGACAAGAAATGAAAACCAATGCAATATGACGAATGTCCAAAAGATGGGACCCACAGACTGTTTTGAAATGGAGTTGGATAAATATGTTTTGCTTTTAAAACAGTGTGTGTGATTTTGGTTGGGTGACAGTTGTAGGTTTCAGTTTGACAAGAGTTTACAGTGTGACAAAAGCACAATGTTGTGTTTTATTGCGAGTGTACACAAATATAAGTAAACACTTCACACACAGTTCGATCGCGCCCGCGCATCTCTCTCTCTCTCTCTCTCTCGCGCGCACACACTCCAGCATTGCAATCTTGACATAATTTGCGGGTATCTCCAGTTAACTAGCAGAGCATTTATTTAGTTCGCTATTAAGTAAGAGATCTGTTGTTTTTGAAATCAAGCTGAGCGCGCTCGTGTCCGCTGCTATCAGTGTCATGGATACAGTGTTCTCTGTGGCTCGCGCAGTCTTCACTCGGACGCGCTCTTCAATCTATCGCCGTTTTGGAGACTCCGGTAAAATCTCAAAAATAAAATGCACACAAACGTGATGAACATATTCGGTTTTGATGAGAGAGAGAAAAAACTATACGAGTGCGGTTTAGAACCCGTAACCTCTGACAGACACGCTTGGCAAAAGATCTACAGACCATTAAGAACTCAAACATATTCTGCGGATCGATGCATTTATTCACGGGTTGAGCAGAGAGGCTGCACAGTTTGACCAGCGGGCGGCAAGAACTTGCAATGTATAACTATTTATCAGACCGGCCCTCGCAGCCTCGAAACACTACCGAACCACCGGTAAAAGTCCCGACTCACCCGATTGCCACTCCGCCCGTGCACGCCATAAAAAAAAATATGAATCGATTTTTGGAATTCTATGAATCGATTCTGAATCGGTAAAGATTGAATCGCGATTCAAATGTGAATCGATTTTTTTGCACACCCCTACTAGCCCTATGCCCAAAAAGACCAGCCATTTGTGCCCATTTCTCATATTTTTATCACATCCTTTATCAAAATGGTTATATTAATTTTTATAAGTTAATAAAGAGCCTATAAATTACATGAAAAATAGCACTATTATCCAAAGAGGTTTTTAAGGGATCATGTGTTGTCTTGTAGACACAATCCAATGCAATGCAATAGATTTTTTCTATTAATACATAAAATATAAATAATTAAATTTTTACATTGTTCATTTTCATTAACTCAAACTTACATAACTTTTTTTCTGTTTTACTTTCATAATTTATTTCACTTCTACAATAATCTGGCAAATGTCTTCTTTAAAACAAGACCAACCATAGGTCTATATTCCAAAGCATTCTTGACTTACAACCATTTAAGTTTGGATAGTGATTTTCATGTCTATGCGAAAATAATAGAATTTTTATTTTATTTAAAATAAAATAAAATAAAACAACCAAACAAACAAAAAACTTGACAAAAATAGTCTTTGAGAATCACTTATTATAAATTAAAATCCACAACCTGAAAAAAATAGGCAAATATGTGCAAAAACAACTAGAATTCACAAGCCTTTCTACAGAGGCTGTAAATCCATCTAGTGGTTAAAATATGATATTGCATGATAATTATGCTCACTACATCCACCAGATGGCTCCAATGTGATTTAAAAGAATGTTTTCTATAGGCCAAGGATCCACTTTAACCTGAAATACAGCATTAATTAAAAAATAATAAAAATAATATATATATATAAATTTTCTATTATATTCAATGGGAAAAAATTGATCATAATTATTGCCTAAATATTAATTATTTTCATAAAATTATCTCAAAACACCAACAACAAAAAAAGAGAGAAAAAATATTATTGAACAAAAATGAATTTCATTGATTTTACTGAAATAAAATAAACATTGATTTCAGGGGTCCGGTCACTTTTGACCGCGAAGGTCCTGAGTGTGACTGGAAAACGAAGAACCCCACACGAATGACGACGCATTTAGACGTCCAGGGACGCGCAGAAGAAACGTGGAGTTCACGGTCAGATGACGTCGAAGACGTCCGTTCAATCATTTTGGAACTATTTTTCAACCATGACGGGACGTGCCGATCGGACGTCTTTTCAACGGTCATTAAACCTCCAAATGTTTAGAGTAAGCATTCACATATCACCTCTAAGTCCTTTTGACACTTGATAATCATCCATGCCTACAGCGGTCTCGTCTAGGCTACTCGGTCAATGAAGAATCGCTTTGATTTTAAAATGTTATTATATTTTATACACAAACAGATCGTAGGCTACCATTGGAGATTTGGCATGGTTGTATTATAGGCCTACTGACGTGACGTTTCTTTTAAAACCTATTTCAATACGTTATTTTAACACCTAAATAAAACGTCTCGCCAAAGTTGGAATTTGGTCGGGTTTTGTTTTCGTAGTAGACAGACGTGATATTTACGTTTTTTGACTACCCAAAGAAAACATACCTGGTTGGTATTTTCACAACGTTTCTAAAACGTTTTATTTTGGTACATTATTATTATATTTTTTAGGTGTGGTTTCTTAAACGTTTTTAAAACGTTGCACTGCAACATTACCTAATTGCAACCAAAAAACAACGTTGTGAAATGTTGTAAAAACGTTACGTGTTTGCTGGGTATTTTCACAACGTTTCTAAAACGTTTTATTTTGGTTACATTATTTTTTTATATTTAGGTGTGGTTTATTAAACGTTTTTAAAACGTTGCACTGCAACATTACCTATTAGCAACCAAAAAACAACGTTGTGAAACGTTGTAAAAACGTTACGTGTTTGCTGGGAGTGCATCCTTATCACAATTTTGCCTTATCACGCATACAGGCCTCGTATAGTTCGAACAGATCCATTCCTCCCGTCATGTTATCTATTTGGCTTCTTCTTTCCCATCTGCATCGGTTGGATGACTATCGAGTTCTTGTGAAAATGCAAATGTATTTCCCTCCAGGAGAATGTGACGCTGGTGGGATTTCACTGGGATTGAGGGGGATTCCTCGCGTTCATTTTTTACTTTGTTCATTTTTTGTCATTCAAGTTATGTTGGGAGTCAGCTGCTTCAGAGTGAGGTAAGAGCCTTTACTAGTTTCTTTCTGAGAAAAGGCTCGTCTTCAAATTCTATCTATCTATCTATCTATCTATCTATCTATCTATCTATCTATCTATCTATCTATCTATCTATCTATCTATCTATCTATCTATCTATCTATCTATATATCTATCTATCTAGGGTCAGCTGATGTTCTGTGAAATCTGGCTCCCCAAATAGGCCTACAGCCCATTGTTTTATAATGATAACTATTGTCACTTTAGTACTTGAGCGGACCCACTAACTGTCAGACTTTCCAGAAATGAAAGTGAGCACAAATAGGCTTATTATGTTTTCAGAGCTGACGTACCCCATCTCCCTAAACTTTAAGTGTAACAAAAGCTTTTCCTGCACATAGGTTTATCTTGGACCAGATACACCTCGCAAAGCCCTGATATAGAACACCATAATATATACAAACTGATCTGAATGAGCCATGTGAACTAATTTGACTTTTGACCTGTAACCCTGATTGATGTATAATGTGATGTGGTCATAGCTTTAGGAGGGGGACATGTTGTCTTTTTGAAGGTCTGCATTGAGCTCAGCTGTTCTGGGGTCCTTAGGGATGAGGCCAGATGCCACGCTAAGCCCGTTTTAATTTGGATAATTTGATGTGGGTCTCTGTGAGACTGACGGATGCGCTGTCAGAAGGGGTGGAGGGAAGCTGCACCATTGTGACAGTGCCCATTTGTCTGTCTGCCTGAACAGCCAGAGTAGACACTACTCGAGTCCGGCTATATTAGGACAGCTGGTTACATTAGAGTGTGTTTCTCTTATCTTTCATTTGGTTTTTGTTTTTTTACATTTCTCACCTTGGCCTTTTGAAACGTTTGTTTAGATAGAGAAGGATAGTGCAGAGAGGACAGGAAATGATGGAGATGAATGGAAATGTTATGAGCCAGGTTTGAACTTGCGCCACTTACATGAGCACCAGGGCTCAACATGTCCGAGCTTGTGCCAGGGTTATTAATTTAAATAATACAATTCATAATAATTTTATAATGATATACATTTTCATGAAACTAAAACTCCAACAAAATAAATGTAAAAAATGTTAAAAAAAAAAAAAAAAGTACATTATTATATTATAATTATACATAATTACATTTATTATGTTGGAATTTTAGTTTCATGAAAATGTATTTTAGTTCCAGTTAGGTGTTAGGTTTTATTTTAATTTCAGGTATCAAAAATATTTTCATCTAGTTTTAGTTTTCTTGAGCAATGATATGCGCTAACAGCTATGGGCCATGAATCCAAAGATCATTTTCAGTTCTGCTAGACAAAACCTGTTCCTTTTAATCTAAGTCTGTTCTTTGATTAAAGTCTGAATTTAATCTAAAGTCCTATTTAATCTAAGTCTGTTCATTGTTCCCATCTTTCTTTTCTTGTAGCGCACATTGTCGGTTATCCAAGTACATATTAGCGAACATTCCTCTTTTTGTCTCATACTTTCGTTAAGGTTTCACACTTGCGCCGATTTGCTTTCAGTCCTTTATCCTTCACGCTTGCACTCTTTTTTTTTCCTTTCATCCTTTTCTCCCTTAGGGAGTAATAAAATAGAATTATATGGACATATTCAGAAAAGAGACTGACAGATGGGCTCTCAATATAAAGTGTCTCTCTCTCTCTCTCTCTCTCTCTCTCTCTCTCTCTCTCTCTCTCTCTCTCTCTCTCTCTCTCTCTCTCTCTCTCTCTCTCTCTCTCTCTCTCTCTCTCTCTCTTTCTCTCTCTCCAGTAAAGCAAAGCAGAACGCATAAAAGGGTCTCTGAATTACACACTGGTTGGAAAATGATACTGCTGGCTCTTCTTTCCTTCCGGCAGTGCTAAATATGTTTGAGGCGTAACGGCAGAGCAGGATGGATGAGAGGATGGCTAGTCTTTGTGATGAAAACAAAGCGATCGCCTTGTCTGTTCTGCGCTTCTCAGATCGTATGTTACGGCATTGTTGCACATGTGTTTTACATAGGTGCGTATGTAGTACCTAACAATGCAGCAGGCTCTCTTTATGAAACATTCAACCATGCCAGCCAAAAGGGCTGATTTTTTTTAAAATTTGCTTCACTCTTTCTCTCTCTGGTTTTAGCCCTCTGTGCTTTTTTCAGCTCTCTGTTTTCCCTCATCAAACAGGCATAGTTTGAGCTACCGCTGTCAGGCACAGTGGGGGATGCAGACTCAGCAAGAGCCCACGGCACCACACAGCCCTCAGCACATGCACATTTGCCTTCCAATCCCACCCATCCAGTATCACAAACAACGCCATTCAGCATTCTGCTGGCTCACCCTCTGGGAGCCGAATGCTGACATACATTGTGGTTCCTGACACTTGAAAAGTGCCAAGCACAGAACAGACCACGTCTGACAGAGCCTGTCCACATCCACCACGACATGGCACAGACTCACCTGAACTATGTTTAAATCACTGCGTCTTCCCTAAAGGGAGCAAGTCACCTTGGGAATAGATCTGATTTGTTCTGTTGTTTATTGTATGTTGGTGAGCTTATCTATCTATGTAATCATTAGTGCACTGTAACATTCGATCTACTACCTGAGTCAATGTGCCAAATAATCGTGTAATAATTGACTTTCTAAATTTCCAGTGGTCATATATTATTAATTTTTCCCCCCTAAAGTCCACTTGTGAAGTTAGTCAAGGTTTCTCGCACCAAAAATAGTTTTTGGTTTCGTTTTATTGTTGCCTACTTCCACCATGCAAGGGCCATATTGGACAAGGTGGTCCAAGCTCATAATTTCCATCGTCTAGTCTATAGTTAATGTGCCATTTTTGCTACTGTACCTTTTAGAGATGCACAATATATTGGGTATATGGGTAATCTGCTGTTATTTTTTATTTAGAATTTATTGATATCATTCAGTGTTGGATATGTTTTTGCTTTTATCAGATATTTAATTGCGCAAAATAATTATACACACATGTACTATTATGTAAACACAAACTTTTATTTTGGATGTGATTAATCGTTGCCCAGCCTTAAAAAAAATATATTCATTTTTACTCTGAACTTTATACTTTTGGGATTACTAAATTCTTGACTGATTTTAGTGTTTTATGTTATGTTTTTACTTTATTTAGACAAAATAATAATTCAATATTGGCTATTTATTGGTAATTGGCCAAAACATGAAAATAATTATTGGCCAGAATATTAGTATTGTGCAACCTTACCTTTTCAGCTGCTATTGTGCGTAAAATGTGAAATGAGCAACAGTTATTATTCTCAGTTTGTGTGTCTGGATTAAATGAAGTTTAATTTAGAGGGGCACACTTATCTTAAGTTATATGCAGCCCTGGAATAATAGTGACTTTGCAGATGTTTAGTAATTATAGCATATCTCCTACTTCCTCCTTATTACCTTGCCATGGCTGAACACCACATAGGTGGTGTTTACTTGTAAATGTGGTCAATCTTTTGTTAAGGTGTATTCATATTGTATTCATAATTGCAATGCCATAAAGTCACAGATTTCAGAACAAGATTATTTCAAAACAAAAACTAATTGTTTATCATTACCCCTTAATTGTTGTTCATTTATTACTTTAAGTTCAATGAGGGCAGATGTTCGACGATGTGGTCTTATTTACATTTAGATGACAGTGGGGGATGACGTTTTACTGTTGGTGTCCAGATAAATATTGTTTAGTGTGATATACTGCATGTTGTAAACTAGTGAGTCAGTGTGTTGGTTTAGGAGAGGCTAAATTAAGATGTGTTTGTGTGATAACTGTTGAATGAGATGTGTGTGTGTGTAGACCTGTTTCAATCTTCTATTTTTAGAGTATGTGATACCCTTGCGATTCCTGAGCTTTCTTTCTGTCAAATAAAGAGAGCTAAGCAATTTGCTACAAGGTCACAAGTGATTGCTTGTCTTGTTGATGGCTTACTTTTCAGATGTCTTTATATGTGCGTTTTTGTCTGTTTGTGTTATTGACTGCTCCAATTTATGTAATTGTTGGCGGGTCTTGATTTTATTTCAATAAATGTGTGTCTTGTGCATTTGAGAGTTTGTTGTTCTGTGTAATTGAGCTGCACTTACGTCACTTGTGTATACAGCATCAGAGTGATATCACGCACAGGAAGCCGCTGCACTAAGAGAAGGCATTAATCATTAACAATGCTGTGAGCAGAGTTCACCAAACACAGCACAGCCCCCTTCCTCTTATTTATTTATTCATTCATTTTTCTTCACATTTGGTGAAACAAAACTGGGTCAAAACCCCTTTTGCCTGTATGCCAAGACCGACTGATTTGTTGTGCAGATCTTTTTGCAGTTACTCAAATTAGAAATCTCAAGGTATTGTCTTGTTTTGAGTCACTATAAACTGGGTCTACTTCAGATATTTGCCACTGAGGCTCTTGTCAGACTCTTATTATGTATTTACTGACTGACCAAGGTGAATTTGACTCCTAAATTTTTCACTTTTTTATGCGAGGGTAAGAAGGATTACAACCTCTACCCATCATTTAGAGCAAATATATAAATAAATAAAGTGGTACAAGAGGTACAGAAGGTAGTGTCCTATCATGTAATCTGAAATGAACCAGTCTCTTCAAAACAATGTACAAATGTGTTCATTCAAATGCACCTGCAAACAGCAGCAGATCATTTGTGGTGGTAAATATGCTGTTGTGATTCAGATTCAAGCTATTTTCATAATAGCCTAAATCATATGCCAAATTAAACTTGGAATAATAGGAACAAGTTCAATGGAAGTCACTGCACAGATACAATTAGTATCTACACGCACTAATGGTTGTCAGGGATGTGGAGGAGTATTTGGATGTGACAGTGATTATCGATCATGAAAAGGATGATCGACTCCATCCATCCACTTTTTGATGCCATCATTCAGTGATTTCCCCGAACACAGAAAATGAGAGAATGATCGCGGCATTTGTTTGTGCAGATAGCTTTGCTGGATCTTGGCTTACAGTACGCTGCACCTCATATGTCTCTGACTAATTCAGGCAGCACCTATTGATTTCAGGCTGGGTCACCTTTAGCAACATGCTACTGTGCTTCAGGGAAGTAAGAGAGAAGATAGCTGTCAGTTTGTGTGAATATCAAGCAAGTAAAAGAGATTGTGAGGAGAGCTCGAGATAGATATATGGAGAGAGAATTTCAAAGCTATTGAAAGAAAGGAAAGAGCAGGATTTCACGCTCCGTTCCCCTCGCGTACAAACATTTCCTGTTACTTTAAGTCACTGAATTAATTTGAATGAAGTATTGATGCCCCTATGAGTAAAATATATTACGTAGTGCTCATTAAAAAAACACAAAGTAGAGTCAGTTCAGTCAGTGGAGTTCAATGCTTTATCTACGCTAATATCCTATGTAGTAGTAGGTGGGTGCAAACAGGAGCATTATTATTCACCATCTCAAAAGAACATTTCAGGCTGTGTCATACATTCCATCACTGAATAACCCTCATCAAGTCCTTTTCACCTGGAGAAGATGTGGGAAATAACCTGGAGAATTACGATTATAATGGTTATCTGCTAGCCACCTTGCTAGTTCATGTGTAAAATGGTATCTTAGATATTGATCAGGCATTTACAGTACAGTTCTCAAGGTGGTATTTGATACATTCAACAATGTGATGAACCCAGACTTGGGAAGGAATAGGATACTTGAAATTACGTAATGTAATTTAAAAAGGTTACTGTATTCTGTTACAGTTAGATAAATAAATGTGACATGGGAAACTGCAGCACTTTGTCAATTGTTCTTTTTGTCCACTTTTCTGTCAATGGACATGGATTTACACACTCTCTGTCTGTAATATCACTCTTTGAAAATGAACTGTGACTTTGCAGGTATGTTGTTTCCGGAGTATTATTCTTTCTCCTGTACAAGTTTAATGAATAACTTTAAGAAAGCCATTAATTTGATATTTTTCAAGAAAAGTATACACCCTGGCTCTGAAAGTCACTTTAAGAAAGCCATTAATTTGATATTTTTCAAGAAAAGTATACACCCTGGCTCTGTGGTGCCCTGTTTTTTGACCGGCAACACTGAGAGTGTTAACATGCGCAATCGTACACCGGTTATGCTTAATAGCCCAACAATGTGTCATGTAAACGTCTTGTTGATACCAAAACCAAGAATGCCCCAGATGGAAATTGTTGTCTGGATTTGTCTGAGCTGTTTTTTTTTTTTGTTTCATTGTACTCATTAAGCCAGTGACATTTGTTTAGAGGCAGCCACTAGTGAGGCAGATTTCCTCAAGACAAGACGACCTTTACTTAAATTAAAAGTAATTAAATTATATTAATTTCATATTAGAAAATGGGTTCTGACATATTTCCTGAGTGAATTCTGTAATGTGCTACTGTTCAAAAGTTTGGGAGTCTCATGTTTAAAAGAAGTCTCATGTTTACCATGGCTGCATTTTTGATAAAAAAAACTGTGAAAAATCTAATATTGTGACATATTGTTGCAATTTAAATAATATAATATAATTTAATATATTTTAAAATGTAATTTATTCCTGGGATGCAACACTGAATTTTCAGCATCATTACTCCAGTCTTCAGTGTCACAAGATCCTTTATATTTTAATGAAAGTTTTGACCAATTTAATGCGTCTTTGCTGCATAAAAAATCCTACTAACCACAAACATCTGACCGGTAGTGTTCATTTTTAAAGAAGACCTCCCTAATGACTAAACTTAAAAAATCTTGTCCAAATGTCCTTTTGTGCTAAATTTACGTTGCTTTTTACAAGTGCTGTGGCCCTTTGACAGAGACATTTCAGCATTTATACTGCTTTTGACACCTCTTGAGTGTATAATGCACAGCAAAAATAGTAAACTCTGACAATGGGGGGACAAGAGGTTAGAAACACAGCTATCAAGCTGCCACAAAACCTGCATTTTTCTACCAGTCTTACTATCAGGGGAGTCATCAGCGCTCCTATGCCGTTGACCGTACCCAGTGACCTAGTTTGCACAGTGCTCGTCATTGGTAAATTCAGGTAGAGCAGACGACGCACAAACCCCCAGCGCTCCACACACCAGGGGCCTGGAAGTGCCGAGCGTTGTTGCAAAGCCCCTTGGGAAATTTAGCAGTGAATTGACAGACCTATTTGGCGGGGAGTACTGCCATTTTGGGGCGACATGAGACGTCTGTAGCGCATTTATTATACCTAGATCTTTATTTGCCCTACTTTTCTGCCTCTGGTCTTCATACTTCTCTCGCTCTCTCTCTTTCTCTCTCTCTCTCTCTGCTGTCTCGCTGTCTCTCCACCACACTATATCATGGAAGCCATTCTCGCTGTGCATGGTGCTACTATCTATCCATGCCATCATTTCACAGTTGTCATGGAAACATAACAAATTGTTTGCGCAAAGGTTTCAGGGTCATGATAGATACAAGATCCTTTATTTCCCTTCCTTTCTCTTCAGTGTGAAATTTTGAATGATGTTTGAACATATTGATTAGCCCTTACTTATGAGCCTAATGCTTTTGTTTTGTTTACCTGCACATATATTTCCTTGCAAATGCCTTTCCTGTTTACAAAACAAATTATAGATGAATAGCTCAATACCATTTAGTTTGCTTTTAAGGTAGATTACATTTAAATGTAAAACAATCTGTGGAGCCATTTCATATCAACTCTTTTTCCTTCAAATAATTTTACAATACACTCTTGTTACTTTTTTTTATGAATGTACAAAGTGACGGTTGTCGTAAGATTACTACTATTTAAATTATCCCATTACCATTGCTAACAAAAGCTTTAAACTCCCAAAAACAAACAGATACAATTTTATTTTAAAATGACACTCCAATTGGCACAGTGTTATTTTAGTATGTCTTTGTATTATAAATAATTAGATTTAGCTGTTATTTTTATTTTCAGTTTTTATATTATTTCTGGTGTCAATTTAAAAAACTTCTATTTGGCTGTAATTTATTTTTATTTCAGTTTGAATAATTTTAGTTCTTCGACTTATTTTATTTCAGTTAGTTGGCAACATGTCTAATTTTCTTTAAGTTAAAATTTTCCACCTAATATTTATATTTTATTTTAGCTTTATTTTTAATATTCTTAGTTACCGATAACAACACTGATTTGACAACATCAAACTCGCATACTCCCATAAGGCAATACATTTTTCTCTGAGACACTCAGACACATTGGCTTAAGACTGAAATCCTAGAATCGCCCCGTTGCAAATGCCAACATTTCTACATAAATGTTTTCTCTCCATTTTAGACCGGACCTGCATGAAGAAGGCATGTGACCTCTGGTGATCTCTGATCCGTGTTTGGTTGTTTACATGTGCATTCCTTTCGCCATGATGGATTATGTGCCTGGCTCAGACACGGCAGACGTTCCAGTCACTGCTCTCATCCATTCCCAGGTGAACATGCATTCGTACAATCAATGAAAGAGACATTCATTTTAAAAGTAAAGGTTGACAATGATGAGCTCAGTCTACATCAGGCCTTTTATGCTTCAGTGTGTCTAATAAGCAGGTGTGCATTGAATGTTCAACCTCATTTATATTTGTGCATCATTAATATTTGAACCTTTTTCCCTGTATCAGAATCTTTTTGAATAGCATTTGATCTCCATTGTGGCTGTTCATGTTTCCAGCCTTTTCTGAAGGTAGAGTATGATTCAGCTGTTCTGAACGAATTAGATCATTCCACCTTTGAGGTACGCATTTATGTTTTGGTACCACGTGGTTGACAGATTTCTGTAGGGAATGTAGATTTCAGAAGTTCTTTAAAACTTTTTTTCTTTATTTTCTTATATGAATGAGGTGAAGATGGCTGAGGTAAAATGGCTGAGGCTGTGGATCACATAAGGGCATGGCTTGTTTTATTAATTTATAATTAATGAAATGCCTCTGGGCAGAACTATTTTGGTAGCTGATCAGAACCGAATACTTAAGTTATTCTTCACCCTCTACTTCTGTCCGTCAACTCTGTCTGAGTTTATTTATCTTGTGTCTAGAGTAATATTTGGAGTCAGGTTGGGTGTGGAGACCGTTCAGTATGTCCCTTTGTTCCCTCTGATGAGTGTTGTCTTATAAAAGCCAGATGAGACCAAATGAGGCCACGTGTCCTTCAAAATGGCTGCTTATCGTCTAAGCTGAACATATCAGGCGCCTTTAGATTATACGGGCCTGGAGCAGCTCAATAAATAATGCAAAGGGCTCCGAGAATGTCCGGCAGTGACCACACACACACTCAATCGTAAAAGAGGGAGAGGAAACTACACCTTCTGCATATGCATATACCGTTGCTAACAAATGTGAGCTCTCTCTTACATGTGGAGACACACTCCGTACTTGTTGCCCTTGGAGATGCTGTGGTCGGAAAGAGGATCCGCTGGCCCACGTCTGCTGGCCAGGCAGGTAACAGGAGCCTGTGTGTCTCTGAATATTTCAGAGAAAGACAGCGAGAGAGAAGAAGCAGCAGATAGAATTAGCAAATCAGCCATCCCATCCGCTACTCTCTGTATGTGGGCCCAGGTTTGAATTACAAGAGGCCGGCACTCACAACACATGGCTGCTATTTGGCTTAAACAGACCAGAGCCTTTGTGGTGATAACACTAAAAGAAAGGAGAGTGGAATAACACGAACACACACATTCACCTAATTAGCCAAGTTCTGTTCTGCGGTCTGATAAGCCCTCAACAATGCCTGACTGGAACAGAAGGTTGGTTTCTGTTCTTAAGTTGAAGTAATGTTATTGCAAGGTTACGAAGGGGGCACAGAGTTGCTTTGTTCAAAACGTAGCAAGCTGCCTACTGAGGTTGCCATTTAATTGATTGTAGGCGCACTCCCAACACAAAACATATTCCAAAAGGTCATCAGCGCAAGTAAACTGTCTTCTAATGCATGTAAAATGCAGTAAAACAGTAATGTTGTGAAATATTATTAATTTAAAATAACGGTTTTCTATTTTAATATATTTTAAAAGTAATTTATTCCTGTGATGGCAAAGCTGAATTTTCAGCAGCCATTATTACAGTCTTTAGTGTCACATGATCCTTCAGAAACCATTCTAATATGCTGATTTGATTCTCAAGAATTATTTCTTATTATCATCAAATACAGTTGTACTGCATTTGTTGTACTCCCATTAGTTTCTATAAAGCAGGTTCCTAACCAGCCAGTTATGAGATTTTATGACCATTAGGGTGCTACTTGAGGTTGAGGAACATAGCTTGCTTGAGGTGGGGGTTTTTTATTCAGAAAAAAAGATTTGCGCATATAAACTACAGTGAAAACCCATTTACTGACAAAATTCTTAGATCAAAAATGTCATCAATCACAGAGATTGGCTACTGTTGACTGGCCAAAATGATTGGCTAATATCACCTCCCAGGACTGTCTGACAAGTTGAATTGTTTTTTGTTTTCTCTGCATGCTCTTACAAGGTGTCTAAAGTTATTTATTACATTTATAAATACAATAGCCACAGTGTTTTCTCTAGTGGCTACTACTACCTTTTCTGTTTCTATTGAATTAGTTTTCCCTGAAAGTGGTCAGTTGTTGTTGTTTTTTTAATATATGAGATGGAACATCATGGAAGCGCTGATTTATTTGCAAATAGTTTTTTTGTGATATTCAGTTAATTCGCATAAATTAAATTGGATGGAAACATAGTTACTACTGCATGCCAATCTCATCCATTCCACATGAGTGTCTGTGGAGCTTTGTAAGCATTATTCTCATACAGTAATTAATACAAATGTGTGTCTGTTGAGGGATTGGGGCCAGTGAAGGTGGCAATAGGATGGAGCGGCTAATCTTATTGTGGGTGGTTTTAGGGTCACACACAGATCAACAGCTGCCATGGGGGTCACAGTGGTCAGGGTTTGGGGTCATTGTGAGAATAGAGATGAACGAGGAGCCATTAGGCTGATTAAACCCTGACCCCTTAGCCCTCCCCTGACCTCACAAACAGTCATGGAGACAGAGACCCCACTGCTTATGTGGGCTGTCTCTGTTGTGCTTAAAGCCTGGACCTCAATATGAGAACAAGGACATTATGACACACAAAGATACTTAGATTAGACAGGACATGACCTCAAATGAAAGGGCATGGAGGGAACACTGGAACACTATCTCTCTCTGTGTGTGTGTACAGAAATACACCAAAACACCCGACCTCTGGCAGGAAGTGAAGAGTTAAAGAGTTAAATGTAACACATTCAAAGACTAATGCTGCCTACAGTTTGGAAATTGTAGTATGTGATGATAGAATTGGGAATTAAATTTTTATTTGGCGTTATCGTAATTCTTTCTCTATGTTTGACTTCCTAACAAACATAGAAAGCTTTATAAGTGCAACATTTTACAATTAAATATTGCTTTAATTTTCAAGCCCTGTTAATTTTGCTACGTCTAAACAGTTCAAATAATCTTTTCTTAGGGGTGCTTGCCCTTTTGTGTAGTCCTATTCTTTCTCAGAGCTCTGTCTGTTTCAACTTCCTTATTTTAACACTTTCTGTGGCAATGTTTTGGACTCTGTTGCTCAATTTAAAATTAAGAAACCCAAGCTACAAAAGCAGCCTTGGCTTAGCCAGGATGGAGACTTCCATTCTTCCAGACTTCCAGATTGGCTTAGCCAGACAGGAATGGAGGAATGCTGAAAGACAGTGGAAGAAAGATAAGCTCCAAGTATCCTATGAAATCATGAGATACTGCATGGTGAGCTACCTGCACTCTGTTAAGGCTATTAGGGAAAAATATATATTTTTAACTTGATAGAAAAGCATGCCCATTGTCCATCGACTCTGTTTAGTACAATACATAATGTACTAAATCCCACTAATCTGTTATTGACCCATGTGAAGCCATGATTAACTGAGTTTGAGCCTATTTTTGCTTACTTTTTTGTGAATGTTTTACCTAAAATGAAGCTTTCCTTGTGCTCCGTGGATGTGGTGCCTTCTTGTCTCCTTATGAAAGTGCTGGCCGTCATTGAACCTTTTGTTTTAACAATAATAAATAGTAGCTTATCTCAAGGCACTGAAAAAATCAGTTTAGTTCTTTATTGTCTCAAAAATCACCAATTTTATCCAAAATATTGGAAAAGGTTGTCTTCCATTAATTGTCTGTATTTTTAGGTGGAAATAACTTATAAGACTAGTTTCAGTCTGGTTTTAGACAACATCACAGTACAGAATCAGCTTTGCCTCAAGGTGTTGAATGAACCTTTGTTAGCTGTGATTTCAGGTAACTATGCAATTCTGGTCCCCCTGGACCTCAGACACCTCTGACCATGCTATCTTGCTTGAACGGTTGAGTAAGTGTCTAGGAATTCATGGTACCACATTGAATTGGTTTGAATCTTATCTCTCTGAACATTTTCGGTGGAGATTGGGAATTTTTCTTCTTCTACGGTACCATTAACTTGGGGTGTGCCTCAGGGATCGATTTTGGGCCCGCTTTTGTTTTTGTTATATTAGCTCCCTTTAGGCTTTTATCATCTCAGATTCATTGTGAAACTGAAAGTTTCAGTAAAGAATTTAGAGACAGTGATTCATGCTTTTATTTCCTTTAAGGCTGGATTACTGTAACTCACTGTACCTTGGTGTGGCTCAGTCCTCTTTATTCCACCTTCGTTTGGTAAAAAAAATACTGCTGCCAGGCTTCTTACTGTTCTGGCTTTAAAATACTGGGACTGGTTGCTGATCGTACCTTTTCTGTTGCTGCTCCACGTCTGTGGAATAATTTGCCGGTACACATTAGGCTGTCTTCTGATGCTGATAGTTTTAAAACCTCACTGAAGACATATCTTTTTTTTTATGGCATTTGGATCAATGTAGTCTTATTAATTTGTGTGTTTTCTTGTCAGTTTATGTATTTTATTGTATTTTATGCTCTTGTCAGTTTATGTATTTTGCTGTCTAATTTTGTTAGATTGTACAGCACTTTGGTCAGCAGTGGCTGTTTTAAACATGCATTCGAAAGAAAAGTGCTTTGCCTTGCCTTTCCTAGCCTAAACACAAAAAGATCACCAAAAAAAAAATTTTCAGGGACTCTTTTGCATGCAAATCACTCAACTGAGTCATCTAAAACCTGTCTGTGACAGAAACTAGTCTTTGTTAAAAATGTGTGTCTTCAAATCTACTAATGCACTTCTGCAATTTCTTCCCTCCATTAACTGCTGGGCATGCCAATATATATATATATATATTAGCTTAAATGTTTCAATTATGTCCTTGTGTCATTTCAGTTGTATACTGTTGGTCATTAGTGGTTTTTATATTGGCCTATTCATAATTCTTCTGCCCCCTTTTTCTCCTTGTTGTGAACAAGATTGACTCACATAGCGAACTGAACGAACAACATACCCCCTCTCGTTCAGTCTGTTGGTGAGTCTTTGTTCATTAAATGGATGATTGATTCATTGAGTTTGTTCACAAATAAAATGGCATAGTGTTCATAAACCTGTTCAATGTCTCTCCTAGTGTTGTTTGGACGTTGAACAGTGATTTGCTGAATAGAAGTATTATAAAAAAATAAAATAAAAATTGAATGGTAGTGTAGCTCAATTAGTAAATATACCATTGAGCTGTTAATTTGCGCTTGTCTCATCTTCGTTCTAACATCATTTGAAGGCTGTATAAGATCTCAGGTGGCAGAGGTGGGAAGTTTGAATTGAATACCCTCATGTAGGAAAGAAGCTTAACCTGAAATGGAAGATTAAAGTGAGACTGAAATATAAGGAACAGATGAAAGAGATGGAAAGATTTTGGCAGGGCGGAAGGCTGTCTTGCCAAATGAATCATTTATTTTACGCCCTATCCTTCCATGCTCTTCGCCACTTCTCCACCACTTAGGGCATTGATTCTGTGCCCGTCCCAAATTTATAGCCTGACGCTGTACTCTGTGCATTCAGACGTCATTGATGAGAAGCTGCAGAATCATCACTCTCGGATCGAAACTAAGAGAGACATCAGATGGAACATTGCCGCTTGTTGCCAGATCTTTTCGACCAATGTTTGTATGAGCAGTGTTTAAGTCAGCTTGTTTCTCGCAATTGGAAGGTGACGTCATGTGTTTAAGTGCCGTCTGTGGTTTGAGTGTGTCTGTCGTATTGGTTTCTGTGATTGTGTACTGAGAAGTTTTATTTGGAATGTCGTGTTTGTTGTCTGGAGTGTGTGTTTTGATGTCTGTTTTTAGGTAGGCCTACATGTTTTGTATGGTGGTTGGCTTGTTGGCTGCCAATGTTGTGCATGTTTATCCTGTCAGATTTTTTTTTGCTTTGCCCACTTTTTGTCAACAGACACAACAGAAATGTTTATCCTTGTATCTCTGGGATTTCTGGGAAATCGATAAATCAACCTCTGCATAGACACTCAGGATGGTTATCCAGTGCAATATAAAAGCTTTAAAAGGGGACGTTCACTTTAGAACATTGTTGTGCAAAATGGATCCAGTTCACTTTAAGTTTGCTTTTATATGAAATAGCGGTCTTTTATTTCGGAACAAATCTGTGGTTTTGATTTGAATCTTTTAGGTGAATGAATCATGAGTAATTTTCGTGAGGATTGAAACTCTAATAGTAGGCTAATAGTTGCCTTTTCTCTGCAGCTTAATAAATGTCATGCTTAGTTGTAGATAAAATGGAAGAAAACGAGATACTGTTACTTTGCTGGGGAAATGCATATGACTTATTTTTAAATATTATAAGACCTGTTTTGGTCATGAATAGCTTGTTTTTCAAAGAGTTCAATTAATGATTCAGTGACTCACTAATGCACAAAAAGATACTTACCTAAACGGAATAGGGTCAATCTGTTAAGTGAACTGATTCAAGTGATTTGAGTCTCTGGAATTAATCAAAATCTCCTCCACTACCAAAGCTGACTTTCCAAACCCAAGTGTATACAACGGTACAACACTCAAGTCTACATAAAAGAGGGGAGGGAGGGAGGGGGGGCTAGGGGGGTATTTGATGTGTAAGCCATCTGGTTCGGAGGTGAACCAATTTTGATGCATTTTTAAATGAACTACTATTGATTATACTGTATATATTTTGTCGGGTCACCGGACATTTATCATTTCTAAATTAGTGGCAAGGGATTGCTTTTTTCAACGGGGAATACACTTTGTTCAATAGAAGTATGACTGATGAAAACAGTAAGATACAGACATCAATTTTTAATTGTTTAGTCTGCAGCATAAATAGAGAGCAATTTAAGCTAGTTGGTAACAGTTACAATAAGGTTCAATTTGTTGACATTAGTTGCGTTAGGCATCATGAACTAACAATGAACAACGTTTTTTACAGCGTTTATTAATCTAATAAATGTTAATGTTAATTTATAAATATACTTTTTTCATTGCTAATTCAAGTTTTTTTCATTTATACAATGAAATCTCTGTTTTTTAATATTATTTTACATATATTAAAAAATGTGTTGAAAGCAAATTTTGAAAGCAACATTTTTTTTATCTGGAAAGGTGTGTGTGTCTGTGTGTTCTGAGTAAAATCTCTTTGTGCAGATGTGTGTGTGTGTGTGTGTGTGTTTTGGGTTTTTTAGCGGTGAATGATATCAGTGTGGATCCAGCTGGTCTGTTTGCACCAGGTGCCTGAATAGAGGGGGGTTGCAGAGTTTTCCATGTGCCGCCACACACTGATGTAAGCGGCTATTGTGTCATACACAAAGAGCAGGGCGAAACAGTTGCTTCCTCCTGGATCCATCCATCTGTGTGCGTGTGTGCTATACCTGTGATCTATAATTGTAATCTGAAGCTTGTGCGCTTGTTAATGTCTGCTTTATGAATATGTGTCATCATATCTGTCACCACATGACCCACACTCTTTCTTTCGTTCTCATTCTCTCATTCTCTTAGCTTGCGTGTTTGCCATCTGTCCATGGGCAGTTTTGTAACTGCCAGATGAGCATGTTTTTTAACTGTCCTCTCGTCTCCTCCTCTCCACCCCTCACCTCTCCGCCCTTCAGCACTGGTGCTCGGACAATTGCAGAGCTTTGTTTGTGACGCGTGTGTCGCCTGGAGGTGTGCCTGGCCCCCCTCCCACTCCAAAGCCCCTCTATTGTACGAAGACCACTCAGATGGAGCCCCCCTCCTGGTCCACTGGGCCATTATTTCTTTGTGGAAGGGGGTCTCCCCTATTGTCCAGTAGATTAACACAAGTCCCTCCCATCTCTCCTTTCCCCCACCACATGCTGACCCAAAAGTGTTAAAATGCCTTGAAGCAGAAAACGAGGAGGCAATTTACACAGCTGGCATCAACGCTGGGTCAAAGTAGAGAGAGGAGAAAAGACAATGAAAGATAAAGCTAGGGTAATGGGTAGGAGTTTGGTTGGAAACTTGCAATTTGAAGTGACACTTTACTTCACAAATAAAAAAAACCTTTGCTAGATCAGTGCAATTCAATGGCAAGGCCAGAAATTTTGAAGTAAGTGGACCTTGGTGAAATAGGGTGGACTTCAACGCCTACTCTCAAATTACATCATTTTACATACATATACAAACTCCTAAAAATAATTTGGCAATTAAGATTAGATAAATGTGATTTATTGTTAGCCGACAGTTTCATGAAAACAAAATCCATATCCAATAAACAGAACAATAAACAAAGGTAAATAATCATAGACAGAATGTGTGTAAGGCTGGGCAAGGCTCCACTCACACTAGAATCCACTCACCGCTCAAAGTTGGAGTTTTTGTCCAGTGCTGAGTTCTGCATGCGTGCAAATCTTCTCATTATAACAAAGTGTAGGCATTATGTAAATGAGATTAATTGTGCAGTGTAGACAGGCACCACTTGTGATTATAAAGGAACTTAGATCGTGTCATTAGGATGAACTAAAATTGACAGCTTTTGAGTGATTATAAATGGACCGCTTTTTGCACGCTTTTTGTAACTCTCTGTACCATGGTGTGGCTAAGTCCTCCTTATCCCGGCTACAATTGGTAAAAAACGCTGCCGCCAGGCTTCTTACTGGAACTGGAAAGAGGGAACATATTTCGCCTGTTCTTGCCTCGCTTCATTGGTTGCCGGTCGAATACCGTGTTATGTTGTATGTGTATAAGGGGTTAAATGGCCAGGCTCCTCACTACATTACAGATCTTCTTCTCCACCGGAAATGTTCTAGGCCCTTAAGGTCTTCAAACAAGTTGATGCTGACTGTGCCACGATCTAGATTGAAGTTAAAGGGTGATCGTGCCTTTTCTGTTGCTGCTCCACGTCTGTGGAAGGATTTGCCGGAACACTTAAGGTTGTCTTCAAATGTTGATAGCTTTAAGGCTTTTTTTTATATGTAATTTTATGAATGTGTGTATGTTCCTGCTTGTTTATGTATTTTATTGTCTGAAGTGATTGTACAGCACTTTGGTCAGCAGTGGCTGTTTTAAATGTGCTCTAGAAATAAAAGTGCCTTGCCTTTTTAGGCGATATATATAATCAATTCAGAATTTTAATAAATCTTTTGTTTTTCATACTTGACCAGCGGCCACACACGCTGCAAAGTTTCGGGAGTGACATCTGCTAAATTCATGTATTTAAGCGACTATTTTTATTTATGCATGATTTTTCTCTCCTTCCCCCCCCCCCAAAAAAAAAAGAAAGAAATATATATACTGTATATAGATAGATAGATAGATAGATAGATAGATAGATAGATAGATAGATAGATAGATAGATAGATAGATAGATAGATAGATAGATAGATAGATAGATAGATAGATAGATAGATAGATAGATAGATAGATAGATAGATGTATAATGTAGTTTTCACCAGGAATTCTATGTTAAACACAATTACTAGGGGGAGGGTCTTTCTCGTTATAGAGAGTATTTGATTGGACAAAGTGAGTGAGTGCACGGTGAGTCATCAATATTTTTGGTGCATTTCCTGGAAGAGAAAGACTATACAGTTTATATTTTGTATTACTTTTCACACTGAACGGATGTACACTTTGCAGATGATATCACATACTTTTAGAAAAGAGTCATTCCTATGGGAATATCGTAGAGACTTGAGGGTGGGATCTTTTATCTTAGGCCAGTAGCCACCCAAAACACCTTAGCAAACGCATAGCAAAAGTCCTTAGAAAAAGTAATCGGTTTTGCAATTGTCATTAATTTTTATGTATGTTCTTACAAAATCCAGCACTGTGCCTCATATTTTTTATTTTTTTTGCTAAGTCTAGCATTCTAGTGAAATTTGCAAATATCTGCATTCACATTTTAATTTTCACCCACTATCGTTCTTAGTGGACAATCACTAGTTCTTTTCCAGTTGGCAGAATTTTTTTTTTTGTCAAACAAGGTGGCTTGTATATTTAGACTCTAAATGTCATCAGGATACACATACACCGGTAGGCAGTGGCCCACCTTACCGGGTGACCATGTCGTGGTCCACCAGCATTTATAGTTTACCCATCTTTTTTTACCAACCTCTGAATAAAACGTACGAGTCCCAGTCACGCCGAACCTCTCTTCTTCCTTCCAAACACTGAAGCTCATTACAATGGCCCTTAAAGAATGTTAAAAAATTGTAAATGGCCCTTGATAGGAAAAAGGTTCCCCACCCCTGATTTAGAGGAAAGGTAAATGGCCCTAAAGTATGTCTGGTACAGTTGATCCTACACGACTGTGTGTTTTCACGGCCACTCTTGCTTCCTTCTGACTGAGCTTCCTCAGAGAGGGGTTCAGCACATTTGAAAAGGCTAATTGAGTTTTCAGCTAAGACGAGAGGGGGTAGCGCAAGGCGACTCGCTCTCTCTTTACTGCCGCAGACCTTTCGTTTTGTGTGTGTGTTCTTTAAGGAAATGGTCAGGAAACTCGCGTCACCCTGAAAGACTGAGTACATTCAGGGTGTCTCAGAGGGATTTGAGTGCATTTCGGGTTTGACAGGGCTTGCAGGACGGAGGGAGAAGGTGTTTATTCAAGATCTGGAGCTTGACTGAGAAGTGTGCCTGTTAAATGTTTTGACCTAAAAGATGTGGGGTTAGTGTAGCACAGTGGGGAAAGATCAAGTCTGGATACCAAAATGTTGACTAGAAGAGTTATTCAGACCAGCATAGGCTGGTCTAAGCAGTTTTTTTCAGCAGTGCATATCCAGTTGATATCTATCAGGTTTAAAATGCTTTGGAAAAAAAGCATCTGCTAAATGAATAAATGTAAATGTATGCTAAATAACTATTCATGTGAGGTTGTGTTATCATTTTGATACATTTTTGGGGTAGGCAAAAAGCACAAAAGAAAGGCAAAATGTATTTATTTGTTTAGGTATAGTGAGGAAAAAGTCATGTGTCTTGATGTGTGCGTCCTGGAATGCATTGAAATATCAAAAACCCATTTGATATACAGTACATCATGGTTGAAATATGTGATATAAATAAAACATTGTGTATATGATTTTAAGAAGTTCCTTATTTATTCTCACTGATTTAATTTATTTTATTTTCAAAAAAAACATTTTGAACAATTTTTACTCAGGAAGTTGGCAAAATACCTTAATAATCGTAGACATTCTTGTCTAGACAGGATTAGATTTCCCTGAGTTAGCCATACAATATTATATAATTTGCTCCGTAATTTTTACAGAGGCAAAGCCATTTTTTTTATTTGAACAGGATTACAATCACAAAGTAGGCTACATCTGTGAAACACAAACTGTCCTGACCTCTTCTGGGAAAACTAGTCCTGAATAGGGCTTTTTTTTCCTTAGTTAGCTCAAATTGAATATATAATAGAAATATCAAGATTACACCACCTCGTAAGGTTGTTGCCACTCAAACTGGAGTCAGGTTATCTTTCCAAACAGATATCCGAGCACTGGAAGTAACAGGCTGGGGACTCGTAGCATGTGTGTTTATGAGTAGCTCTCGGCTGATTGGCTGAGCCGAAAGTGTGAAAGACCATAGGGAGGAGGATGCATGAGTCGGGGGTTGGGTAAGGGGCGTGTTCTCCCTCTCTCTATTTGCCTGGTGTCCCTGCTTGATGAGATCAGCGGATCGCCTTTCATCATGAGGCAGCTCTCACGCTGCTGCTCGCACTGCCGTCTGTCCTCTCTCTCTCCTCGTCCTCCTTCTTTCTCTCTCTCCTTCCCTTTCTCTCTCTTCCGGGCCGCCGAGCTGGAGTTTGAAGCCGGAGCCGAGACACAGGACAGAGTAAGGAGTGCGGAGTGGGACGGAGGCTGCCACGGCAGGGATTAACCTCAGGGAGGGGGTGGGGGGGTTACATCTCTGGGGAGAAGCTTCTTTTCTCCTTCCTCAGCAGGGAGACACAGAGAAAAGAGAAAGAACTAGTGTGCGCTCCTTCTCACAAAGAGAGGAGCTGCTTGGTCCTTTATTCCAGTGGGTTTCCTCAATTCTTTCCTTCACGGGTGCGAGGAGGGACGACTGGGGAGTTCCGCCGGGGAGACCATCACAACCGGGTCCGTGTAAGCAGCGTGCCTCTGTGTTTGAGTGCAATGAAGAACTTGATGTGGCATGTTTAAGTGTTTACTTGTTGTGTGAAGAAACTATCCTGTGAGCTTTTATTCTTTCCCTTCTTGCTTTCGGCTGTTTGGGTTACCTCATGTGCACTCTATTCTAGCTCCCACTTTCTTGCATTCCCCGTTGTATTTTATTCCTCTAATAGAGGTTTGATCCTCTAAGTGAGGTTTGATCCACCCTGGCAATGATACTCAGGAAGGATACAGTCTTTTCTTTGTGTTGGATGTTACAGCTGCCCGGGATGTTTCTAAACCTGGGATTTCCATGCATTTAATACCTTCTGAGCTCCAGGGAGCAGGTTCAAGACCCCAAATGCTGCGGTGGGGTTGTAGGAACGGCGCCCGGTCTTGCTCTTGAGGATGGTGCATTTGTGGGTTGAAAAGCGAAGTATTTCCACCTGAACTCACGGCTCATGTTTTCTCAGCTGCCATGCGCGATCAGATAAGGTGATTAGAGGACGGTTGGATCTTCTCCTCCCCATGTTGCGCGTCACGGCTAACGTTCGTCTTTCCTCTGGTTTGGTGTTCAAAGGAAGCGCTCCCACAGCGCTGGCTGATTCTTAGCCTGGGAAGCATATTTGAATGCTTTTCATTGTGTCCCCCTCGTGTTTGTGTGCACGCGCGGCTTATGGATTTGCATGCGTCTGTTTGCGCACGTGTGGTTGTGTGTTTCCAGTGGTGAAATGTTTATGGAACAGACTCTGTGTGTGTTTTGTGTTGAGGGCAGTGGGGCATCTCTTACAAAGAAGTACTGTGGTAGTGTCATGGTACAGTAATGATATCAGATAACGTGGTACTTTTGTACATTGTTTATAAAAAAGTCCTGGTAGTACTGTGGCACTTTGATAGTTCTGAAAGATTACTATATCCATTTACATTGTTATCATGGTAGGCTACGTGTGTCAAAAACTTCATGATGACGCCATGGTATTTTGATATATCACTTACAAAAAAGTATCAAAATATCAGGAACATAGATCACGATACATGAATTTCAGTAAAAAGGTGTATTTCAAAGTACTATAGTATTACCATTTGATGCCATCACTGTACATTTTACCATAGTTTTCTGTAAGAGATACTATAGTTTACTTAAAGATATACTTTGTTGCATTACTATGGTAATGCAACAAAGTATAAATAGGAATATCATTCTGCCGGTGTTATTATAGTATTATTTATAATATTATAGCATTTATGAATATTTTATTATATTAATATAATATTTTAGTTTTATATTTTCCAATTTCATTCTAATTTTAGGTTTAGTATTTGTGTATGTGCTTTTGTCATTTGTATTAGTTTTTTTATATTTCTATTTAGCTTTCATTTATTTAGTAATTTCATCTTAAACTATTTTATTTCACTTTCACTAATATTGACATTTTATTTCAGATTTATGTCAATTAACAGAAAACTATTTTTAATAGTTTTAGTTAACAACAACAACAACATTCTGTTTTAATATATACCATGGTATGTGTCCTGAAACATATGCTAATGCCATGTTCATTTTTTATACCATAGTACTTAAATATTACCACATTCATACACCATGGTACCATGTCCAAAAAATATAATAATACCATGTAACTTTGACACATTCCATACAGCACTGAACGATTACCATGATGATATTTATTTACCATGATATTTTAATGATATTTATGTGGTACATGATATTTATATTGTACTAACATATGATCATATTAATTTTCTATGGTACACAAACCTTGATTTCATAGGACTCTTTGTGAGTGATCTCTGCACATGTGTCCGTGTGTAATTGTGTGTGTGTGTTGCGAGTGGTGTGGGACGGGGGCACAGGGTGTGTGTGTGTGTGTGTGTGGGACGAGGGCAGTGAGACTGCTTTAATCACTGAGTGTGTTGTCTGAGAGCAGTGGGCTGGAAAGAGCTGACTGGAGCTGCTCTGTGGGGAGAGGCTCTTCTGGGAGAGCTTAGAGCTCAGCTGTTAGCCGTGTGAAGAGCTACACAACCATTTGCCTTGCCATTCAATGTCCCTCCTTTGGAGAGGACCAGTGGATTAGTGCCAGAAGAGTGTGTGTGTGTGTGTGTGTGTGTGTGTGTGTGTGTGTGTGTGTGTGTGTGTGTCCGTGTAGCTAAAGGGTTTGAAAGGACAGGAGGTGGGTTCGCACATCTGCCACAAGGCTGTGTGTGTGATTACTGGTTTTGGGTTGGGGGTGGACTCTTTAGTCACAGTGATAAATGGCCTTCGGGCTGTCAGAAAGCCTGGACTTCAATGGATGTGTCTTATATTTACACTCTTCCTGCACATAGCTTGCATCGGATGTCCTCACTGCAATGCCTGAAGACTTGTGAGCCTTTAGGCACAGGGAAATTGAATGGGAAATTACACTGCGGATATTTGGAACAGCTTAATAGGAGGTACACAGGAGAAAAAAAAGTACTTTAATGAAAATCAGATTTAGCATAGCCCTATCATAAAGGTTTGGGACGTTTCATTGTTATTCTGGTGAATAGATGCTTGAAGTTGGCAGTGCTTTATTAAATGTGTTTTATTGTGGTATTTATTACATAGTTATTTTTTTGGTAGTTGATCATATGGACTTGTTTTTCTAGGCACAAATAAATTTAATTAGAACTTATATGGTAGAAATTTGAATAGCTTAACCGGAAATACATTTATTGAACGTCAGAGATTTGTTGCATACACTACCATTAAAAAATTCCAAATTCTACAATGTTTTTAAAGAAATTAATCATTTTTGATTCAGCAAGGTTGCATATGCATGATCAAATAGATGTAGCCTGCAAGCATAAGAGACTCAAAACATTTAAAAAAAATCTTACCAACCCCAAATGTTTGAAAAGTAGTGTAGGTTTGGATATGTCATAGCTTTTCTGGTAACGAAGAAATGTTCACAGTCTTTTGTATTTTATTGAATGGAGTTATCTTGTGGTAGTTCATAATACAAACTTGTTTAGCAAGGCATAGAGAAATTGAATCGGGGTTTATGTTGGGATATTTGGAATACTGGGAAATACAGGCAAAATGGACACATCCAAAAACACATCCTTGTCACGTAGGTTTGGATGTTTCAGCTTTTCTGGTAAAAAGCAACCTGCTCTCAGGGTCTGTGGTGCTTTATCACGTTGGCTTGTTTTGTTCCAGTAAAGAAAGTACAGAGTATGAATGTGATATCTTTGTCGATATCAATTAACCAGCAACAACCTCAACAGATGACTGACTGGACATTTTGTCAGGCTTTCTATTCCTATGGAGATGAGCTGGGTAGCCCGCCCATCGTGAAATCCCAGTGGCCCAAAATCCTGCTCCACGTATGTTCTGATTGGCTGTGATTATCTCACACCACGCAGCATTTCAATAAGTACGTTTACATGTTACATTATCTAGGTCTGCTAGTTCAACTTCACCAAAATGGTTTGATTTCAGTCTGACTAAAGCATTTGCATGTCATTTTAAAAGGATGAATTACTTTAGTCCAAATTAAACTTTCCTTTTAAAGTGTATGTTAACGCACTTAGTGTATTTTCTCTAGTTAGGAAATGTTGTCACACTTGATGTTACTCTTGTGACCAGAATTCTTAGTACTGAATGTTCAAATGCAGCCATTTCCTTTCTGTTCTCATTTGGGAATATTTTATAGTTATGCTACATGTGACTGGTGATTTAGGATGCAGATGAGACATGGGTTCAATTAAATTTAGTAAAGTGTTGTGGCACGTGCCCCTGACAAGACCCACAAGAGGGTTCTGCCGCTATGAGTAGCCACACGTACGTTGTAAACAGATATCTGACTTCTAATTGAAAGCAGTGATGGCGTAAGGTTCGCATTTATGCTGTGCCGGCTGTATTCATAGTCTCTAGTTTCACTTTGATGTGACAGCCTCCAAGGGCGATCGCTGGATTCATCTGCTTGTGTGTCACTTCAGAACACATCTCACCCATCAGGACATGTCGTACGGATAACTCTCTCTCTCACACACACACACACGCTGTACCCAATCTGCCCAAAGATCTCATAATTTTATTACTGAACCCGCCGTCACTCTTGCCATCGGCTTCTCTTTTTTCTAGAATGTTCTGAACATAAAAACACCACAGCCTGCTTCAACAGATGCCTGTTGTGAGAGCATTTCTTTCACACCACATGCATGTGTGTGTGGTGATAGTGTGTCTCCATGGGCCAGGTCTGTTTAATTAGGACTGTGTAGGTGGACAGAGGCAGGGGGGGGACATGTGACCTTATGGCAGTCTGTCCTGTGCCCTCTGAACCACGGAGATGATAGAGTACTGGACACCGGTTTTACTGATCTGCCGCATGTGTAAATGACAAAAAGAGAGGAGAAGGGAGATTGATGAGGGTGGGGGTGGGGAGGAAGATGAGACAGAGAGAAAAGATGGACAAAAATGATATGTTAGTACAGCTGGGAAAAAAAACAGGTCATACTCACATATGGTATGATGCTGGGTTTTTGCTGATCAATGAATAGAAACAAAATTAATTTTGTTCTGAACAAATTATTTCTTACATGGAGCAAAATGGGGAAATTTCAAAGATTTGTACATTATTTGGGAACTGAGGGTTTTCAAGTAGGTCACAAAAGCACCATGGTTGGGGGGGAGCATGTTGTAACGTATTGAATGTCTCTCCTGTCACTGCTGATCAATTTAATGCATCCTTGCTGAATAAAATTGCCTAACCCTGATCTTTTGAATGGTACTGTGTATATGCCAAGTCATCTAAAGCCAAAACAATAATTAGGTTGTTCTTCACTGAAAATCCACTGATATATTCCCCACAGTGAGCTTTTAACTCCGTAACCAGATCATTAAGTCACTAAGTTTTTGATCACCCCTAATAATTAGAACTAATCATTCAAACGATGCATAAAAAAAGATTAGACTGTAAAGAACGATTAATTGGCAGATCTAAACGAACTCTCTGGAGCATACAATGGGGAATTATATCAGTTTTTCATTTCAATTTCAGGTCTGTTTGTCACACAAATTTTATTCAGAAGATTTGTAAATTAAATTGGTAAGATGCAAAAGCTATATGAACTGCTTTTACGGTGTTTATGGTGCGTTTGCCTCCTTTTTGAAGCTTGAAAGTCCCAGCCCTCATTCATCATACCGCCCAGTAGGCCTAAAAAAAAAATCAAAATATCTCCTTTTGTGTTCCACAGCAGAGACATAACGACATTCCGCTTTGAAACGACATGAAAATTTTAATTTTTGGGTGAACTAAGGTGGTCTAACATCAGATTGAATAAGATGATCCATCAGGTTTAAACTAGGGCTGCATGGGAGCAGGGCCGTTTGAAGGAATTTGGGAGCCCCAAGCAAAATGGACCCCCCCTTTAAGTTACTGAAAACTTAAAGATATGTTAGCATTTCCATATTTTGATATTAGAAGGGAAGGGATGCAGCTGCTTTCACGTTTGATGCACGGAATTTATTGTGTGGTTTTCCTAACCCACATTGGTAAATAAATTATCATCACGGTGGAATAGTTAGTATAGCATGTTATGCCACTTTCATCAAAACCTATTACAAAGCTATAGCAATGTCATGTCATTACATATGATAAACAGTGATTCTGGAACAGATCTGCGTCTTCCTTATCCCGTCAAAAAACATATTACAATATGTAACCATATTCCGTCCGTTCGAAAAAAGAATTGCACTAACTGTTCGTTACAAGCAGCATTTGCCGTCAGTCAGGCAGGTAGCTAACATAAACATATTTTGCTAGCCTACCTGCTGCAAAATTACACCATTTGTACAAGACAAGTAGAGCTATTTTATCCAGTGTAATTTATTACTATACCACTTTCTTGACAGCACAGTGAGAGTGGTTCGAGTTTGGTGCAGAGTTCTCACTTACAAACCACAGATCAAATGCCTTGTGATTTTAAACTAGTTTAAAGCCAGATGAAACAGCGCTGATATTCTCTCCAACACTGATGTGGAAGACACTGTGCCATGAACAATACAGTTAGAAGTCTTTTCAATCTACAAATCATAAACATTTGCCATTGATTTACTCTAGTAGCACAAACTGTAACCATGGTATTGTTGCAGAAACTCTTAATGAAGGTTTTTATATTATTAATGTAGACATTAAATATATTAAAGTAGTACTGAAATAAATTACAGTATTTTTTTGTTATTATACTAAATGTCTTTATGCTACTGTTTTTCACAACAAATAACAGATCAACGTTTTACATGATCTAAATACTATGGAAGACCAATGGTTAATTTTTAATCCTAACTCAAACAGTCAGAATATTTAAATTTCACCCTATACAAAAGAGGTTGTTAAAATGTTTGTTAATTAACTTAAATTTACATCTGCATCCCAATATCCTGCTACTGTAAACTCAAGCTCCTGTCAAATGTGCATTTCTAAGAGACAAAAAGTCATTTTAATTTGTAAAATGTTCACCTGTTTGGCAAGTGTTTGTTATGCTCTGATGACAAAGAGTAGTCTGATGATAAAACCACAATTACCTGGTTTCTACAACTTTCAATCAGGAACAAAAATATGCCTTTAAACCTGAAAGAAATAAAGAGTTTACATTTATTGTGATAATTATCGATATCGACTGATAAGAAATATTTATTTTGGTCATATCTCCCAGGCCTAGTTGAAACCAAGCAGCGTCTCTCTTGAATCCAAGACGTAAGTGATTTAACTGCAACTCATCGACTGGCCGCTAACAACAGGCTCCAAAAGAGAGTCAATCCCATATTTTTTAAACACTTTTAAAAATGTTTTTTACTAGATTTTCTAGGTGGGAGGTGAGTTAAGAAAAAAAGAGACAAAGTGTGAGAATGAATGACACTAGCCACAGGAAAGAGAGATGTTCCTGATGAAATGGAGAGAGAGAGGATGCAAAGATAAACAACAGATGGTGAATGTTTGTTCCCACTCATCAAAGCCACTGGTGGCTAGAGGTGTGGATGTCCATTACATCTCTGGTGACCAGGGTAACACAGGCGAGGGACCAGGCACCAGGCGCTCTCTTTATCACAGACCCCCCACCATCCTGAAGGAAAACGCAAGCCCTCGTGTGCCACAGAGCGTGCGAGAAAGAGGCCCTGCTGAGGGTCTGACGGGTGCTGAAGCATAAACAAATTTAGATGAGGATGTACACACTAAAGGCCAGTAGACTAAACAGCGTGAACACACAGAAATGCGTCACATAGGGCCGACAACAGATTCAGATGTGTATTATTTAAGCAATTGGGAGGAGAGGGATTGTGTTATCACATTTCAACACTGTGATTTTTGTGATGTATTATTTTGTCAGTTTTGCAAAGTCAAATATATATTTATATTATTATTATGTATATTTCCTCTTGGCCATTTCATGAGGTTTTACTCCAAGTGAAAATGCCCCCCAAGATGCAAAACTCTCGGCAAATCAGATTGTCTGGACAGACATAAATGTTGTATAAAACAGCATTCAGGCCTTTTAAGTGGGCAGCCTAGGGTCTGCGATATTATCATTCTTCTAGTCATGCAGAACAGCTATAACAAGCACTTGATTCCTGGGGCGTCCGCCAAACACGGAACATAGGGGTGGAAAATTCAATTACGCGGACCTGAAAACAAAGAATGTTATTTTTAAGATGGGACCAGAAAAATAAATGGAGCCTTGAGTGTGGAATGGCAAATTGAGGAAGATGTTTATTACCCAAAAATGTTGCAGATTGAAGGCCGTGTCAAAAAAAGAAATCCGACGAAATGTGCCAGTTCCCTCTTATTCTTCATCATCTTTATTCCAATAACCTAAAACGACTTCTAAGCACAGAAAAAAAGACACGTTTGGCTTGATTGAAGACATTACACTGCAGCACAAGCGCAGAAGAGCCATAGGGCACAATTATGCCAGGGTTGTTTTGACTTTTACTTTTCTTCTTTTTGACTTATAGCCATAACAGCCCCATCCCAGCGACACGCTCACCAGCAGAGTGCTTTTGTTTTTCTAATAGATAAGTCAGCGCAGATGGACATTTTCCCATGTGGAGATGTACGGCCCTGGCAGACCACTTTTATATGTAGTCTGGTCTCGCTTGGCTAAGCAGATGGAGACAGCACATCAGTGGTCCATTAGAATGAGGTTGTTATAGTTACATTAGTCGTGTCTCATATGGTTCGGGATCATTTCCCCTGAGGAGAGTGAGTGTAATTGATGTAGTGCACGTTTTTTTCACTTCTCAGCTTGACTTTGGCATTTTATATCAGCAGTGTAACGCCCAAAGACATGGTACAGTCATGCCATGCAGTCACCGTCTTACAGTGTGACTCAGACACTCTGCTGTGACGCAGTGAAACAGACCAGCTGATTGTCTGTCTGTCATCTATCTATCTGTCCGTCCATCCATCCATCCAGTAAGCTTGTACAGTTGAAGTTAAAAATCAAACTACTCTTTTGGGTGATAGTCAATACAAGAGGTATACTACTCTGTTTTATGTAAACATACATATAGAAATATGTCATGATATGGGGCATGAATTGGACTTTTTTGAAGCATCCTTATGCAGTATCAGTTTTATACATTTTCAGACTTGATCTGGAATTAATTGATCTGCAAAAAGCATTTTGTTGTCTCATCAGTGTCTTTTTTTGTTTTCCTCAGACGTTTCTTTTTCTCAGACCTTGTTTTACACGCCTTCATGTAATTACTTAATGTGAGAATAGTGTTTAAATGTCTGTCTACAACTTCCAGACTAACAGCGTAATTATGTTTGCATCGGTGTGTATTACAGTTATTAGTGACTACAGCGGTTTGAGTGAGGGAATGTTAGTTAAACTGACGTGTGCGAACCAAACACAACCGGAATGAAACGCATTATTGTGGCTCTCCACGGCAGCAAGTCTTTAAAACCCTTTTTGCCTGCCACGGGTGACTCTCCAGCTCTGAAATACGATACAGAAAACCTAACACCTTGACTCTTACCACACGTTATGATAGCTGTGAGTGGCATGTTAGGGCAGCTGCCTCTCTCTTTCATTCATTCTCTCTCTCACACACACACACACATACATTCCCATTCTATCATTCATGACATGACCTCATTTATTTTTCCTTTAATATTAGTAACACTTACTCAGGAATCCGGGCACTGACTTGTCTGGCTGTCTGGCCACCCTCCTTCCTGTCGTCTGAATTCAGCTCTCTCTTTTCCTGTCTCTCTTACTCTGTGACCTTAATGTGTATTGAGTTAGTCTGAGGTGTTTTTGTGTGCAGTACAGTATGTGTGACCTTTTTCCCTCGTGTTAGTGACCTAAGTGCTTGGGTTGTCTGATGGCCGTTCGTCTGACAGAGTGTGGATATGTTGTCCAGTACTGCTGGGGAGTAACTAAAAGCTGCTAACAAAACTGCATATTTAAGAAGTGTAGCTGAGCTGTTTTCATAGTATTGTGTAGCTTGTCCAGTAATGATCTGTACTGAAACTAGTAGTAGTGTAACATCACACAACAATGTTTTATGTCACACTGTATCACGCAAACCGCCCAACAATCTACAGTTCTTCTGAGGTAATAATACTCAAACATACTCTTCTGTCTCTTATTCGATTCATTTTAGTGAATCAGTTTGTTTAGAATGTTCATATTCATTGAAAGTTATTAAATTCACTGATTTATTTTAATATTCACTCAGTTAATTTCCTCGAACTATCGCTGTATTATTTTTTTAAATAGTGAAATACTGCTGTTTATAATTATGCTTTGTTTTTAAAAGTTTACCTTCTTGACGTCATCTTAGAAACGCTGCACTCATGCTTCTGAAAAAGCAGTGAGATACTTAGCATCTTTCAGATACTTCGCAAACAGCACAGATGCTGCGAACACAATAACACATTTTATGTAAACGTCCCCCAACTGTATTTTTTGTAGAGCTCCTTCCTGGGATGTGACTTTATTATTCCAGGAAAAAACGATGTGCCACTTACTGTAGCAGGAAGTTCCTGCTAGAGTTTCATACATCAGTATCGAATCTCCAGGCTCCAGCAGGCTCTTAATGTGGAGGTATTTTTGTGACATTGAGGCTGATGCGAACTGAATCTCTCTCTTTTGTTCTCTTTTTCTTTCTCTTTCACCCAGGAACCTGGAAAAAAATAATGCTTTATTTTGGCATGCTTCCATTTTTTTTTTCTATTGCTATACTTAGGGTTGTTGATTTAAACAAACCTGAACCTAAAGTATTAAACTTCAGCTCTTAACTTGTCCCGTGTCATTTGTGTTAGACACTAATAATGCCTCTAAGGGTGCATCTCGATGAGAGTAGACAAATAACTACTTTTCTAAACATTCAGACAAATTACCAAAATAATCCAATTGACATCCCAATAGGCATTGAACTCCTGACCCATATTTAGAGATGAGAATATCATTGGGATATAGGGCTCTTTTGACTTGAGCTAGCTTGCAACCACCAAGCAACACCATAGAAACCACACACAAGACCCCAGCAACGGCAAAGAAAAATAACTTAAGTCAAGATAACTTAGCAATGCTCTGGCAGTCACCAACACCTTAGTATTGTGGCAGGTTTTGCATAGCCAAGCACGACTCCAATTTTCTTCAAGTTATTTATTGCCTCTTTTTAAAAAAATGTGCCTTATTAAAATACATCCGCTAAGTGATTGAATCTCTAGAAATGTCAGAGAGTAGATAGGGTCCTTCCATTTACAGATGGTTTGTTTGTAGTAGAGGCTATATCTGTTTTGAATGAATACCATTTATAAGATTTATAAAATGCAATATGTGTGGGTCTGTGTTGACATAAGCTGGGCTGTTTTTGAGCTAGAGGTGACATGACTTGTCATGTGTGTATATGTGCATGTTCCGTGTTTCTGTATGTCACACAGAAGGTGTCTCGTTCTCACCTGCGGCCATCATTATTACATCCTTCCCCATGGCGGTCTCTCACAGGCTGTCAGGCCGCAGTTAGCTGCAGATCCCTGATCCTTTTTTTCAGCTTATCTTCTTGTCTTATTTATGCTGTTCCTTTATTTCTGTTTTCATTTTTATCCTCAACACCTTTGAGATTCACACTTAGTAGTTCTAGAATCACTCATATGACCTACCTGCAGGCTCTTTGGTCTCTCTGATATTACTGTTTTAATGACATGGTGTGTTTGGTGTGTTTTCTCCTAGGGCTTCAGTAAGGCTGGCACTTTCGCCACTGCCAGACGGTGACGTGAGTTTGGGGGCCTCGGGCTGACGTCTTGGCGCTTTGATGAGGTAACGGCGGACCCCGGAAACCCAGCCCCTGCGTCGTGCCCCCCCTTTCCTTTCCCCTCCTCACTTCCCCTTTCCAACCAGTCAAGCCATGGGCCAGAAGATCTCAGGGAGCATCAAATCCGTAGATGCGCGTGGGGAGCCGTCCTTCAGGCCCCTGAGGAGGGAACTGAGAGGGCCGGATTTCTTCAAGCCAGCCCGACTGGACCTACTCCTGGACATGCCCCCCGCTCCAAATGAGCAGCAGCTCCGACATGCCTGGAACTCGGATGACCGCTCCCTTAACATTTTCATTAAGGACGACGACAAACTCACCTTCCATCGGCACCCTGTTGCTCAAAGTACCGATGGCATACGTGGACGAGTAGGATACACGCGAGGACTCCATGTTTGGAGGATCCATTGGCCTGCTAGGCAACGAGGCACACACGCAGTGGTGGGTGTGGCCACGGCAGACGCCCCGTTGCACTCAGTGGGCTACACATCATTAGTTGGCAGTGATGGTGAGTCCTGGGGCTGGGACCTGGGACGTAACAAGCTCTACCACAACAGTAAGAACCGTCCGGCTTCTTCTGCACCAACATACCCAAGTTTCCTGGAGCCAGAGGAGGCCTTTGTACTGCCGGATGCCTTGATGGTGGTGCTGGACATGGATGAGGGCACACTGAGCTTCATGGTTGATGGACAGTATCTCGGAGTGGCCTTCAGAGGCCTTAAGGGCAAAAAGCTGTACCCCATTGTCAGTGCAGTGTGGGGCCACTGTGAGATCACCATGCGCTACATCAATGGCCTAGATCGTAAGTATACACTTTCTTCAGAGTTGTGTTATTCCTGAATAATTGTTTGATACTTAAAGTCTTACTTGACATGAAGGTTTCAGCTTGGAGATCTGGTAAACCTGCTTGAATTGGGTTGGTGTGGTGTAGTGGTTAAGGCTCAGGAACTGTAAGATTGTTTGTTCAATTCCATCACCATTTTACCCCTAAGCAAGGCATTAGACACAAATTGCTCCAGAGGGATACGCTTATGGTGTTGTTCTACCTATTATTTGCATTACATTTACCCTGCTGAAAAAAAAAAAAAAACTTAAACCAGTCTAAGCTGGTTTGTTGGTCACCCAGCCTGGCCAAACTGGTCTTCAGCTAGTCTAGCCAAGGGGTGTCCAATCCTGCTCCTGGAGGGCCAGTGTCCTGCAGATTTCTAGCTCCAACTTGGCCAATGCTTTTTCCTGGAAGTTTTTATTAATCCTGAAGACCTCATTTATCTTGTTCAAGTATGTTTAATAAAGATTGGAGCTAAATTCAGTATAGTTGCCTTCCAGGAGCAGCTTTGGACACCCATGGTCTAGCCGGTCTCCCAGCCTGGCCAACTAACCAGCTTGACCAGGCTAGAAGAACAGCAACCCAGCTCAGACTGGTTTATTTATTTATTTATTTATTTTTTGAGGAGAGTACCCAGCTGGCTTTTTTCCAAACAAACTTAATGTCCATTCAAGCTACACTTTTTATCACTGTATTTGTATCCCCTGGCTATTGAAACCCTTACCTTGCTAGTGCCATCCTTTACTAGTTCAGCTGCAGCAACACTGTGTTCTGTGTCAGAACTGCATGAATAGTATCCACAGACTATTAGTATTTGAACATACAGTGTCTTGTCTCCTGTCCTGTTAGTTCAAGACCACAGTGTAAAGAGATGGAGTCTGGCTCTTCTCTCATGATATCCCTCAGGGTGCTTGGGCATTGTTGCAGGCATATATTCATTATTAATGTAAGAAACACGCAATGGCAGTGGAGGCAGGATGGTTGACAAATGTAAAGTTATCTTAGCTGTATGCTACACCTGGCCTAGCATTACAACTAATGAGGGGCTCCCATTTTGATATTCACTTAAAATGTGTTTATTTGATACATATATGAGTGCATACTGTGTGTTAGCATGTGTGTGTTGTGCAAGTAATTATATTTTAGTTTCAAGTGCTCAGAACTGTCACGCTATTCACAAGGTTAAACACTGAGCCTCTGTGTTTGTAAAGGCTTGAAACTCTCCTTCAACGATCATCAGCATGTGTTTTGGAAACACTTTTTTTCTAATCCACTCCTGCCAGGCAGACATGCCAGGTAGACAGTGTGTGTGTGTGTGTGTGTGTGTGTGTGTGTGTGTGTGTGAGAGAGAGAGTTTTGTGTGAAACGGCATTTTAAAGCCAGAGGCATGTTTTTGTAACCCTCTGAGCTTTATTTGATAGCACAATCTCAAGGTGCCCAAACCCCATACTCCCCCCATCCCCCATCCTCACATCCTAGAATAAAGATTCAGAGAGTCTGTTAGATTTAGCTGTTTCTCCATGAAAGAAACTCCATGTTCAAACTTCCATACCTGTAGAGGATTGTTCCATTTTTAACTTAAGGGGATAGTTCACGAAACTTCTGTCATCATTTACTCACCCTCATGTTGTTCAAAACCTGTATGACACAAAAGAAGATATTTGAAGAACATTTTCATCCAAATGAAATTAGACCCCATTGACGACTGTATGTACAAAACACTGAGACATTTTTTACAAATATCTTCTTTTGTGTTTCACAGAAGAAAGTAAGTCATGTAAGATTGGAATGACATGAACGTGGGTAAATGTGGACAGAATGTTTATGTTTGCATAAACTAAATAAAATAAAGCATAAGGCACATCAACTTTGTTTTACCATGGTATTGAGTACCATGACCAGCTTGTTTCATTATAGTAGCAACAGCTGTATGGTAAAAGGCACCGATGTTAATAAATAATTAAAATTATTTATGATAATAATAATTACATGCACAAATAACAATTTGCAGTTATTTTTTGGGAACACTTTTTAATCACTTAACAGACTCTTTGTCTGTTGACACTCCATTGTTTGAATTGCCTATGTAAGAGGAATAAAAGCATGATATCCCTTTATAAAACCTATCATTGTACTTGATAAAGTAATATTTATTAAGCAACCCCATAAGCAGAATCCTATCAGTGTAATTTCAGCCCTGTTATATGGATTAGTCTGCTTTAGCCTCTGTGTCTCTCAGCATACAGTAGTCTTCTCCTCCCTGGCGTGTTTCCGTATCAGGGGACAGAGAGCAGTGTGGGACGCTCTCAAAGCCCCCTCTCTGAAGTTGAAAGAGCCCTCTTTCTCCCTTTCAGATGGAAAGAGCAACTCAGTAAGTGGCCCTAAGTCCGTTTGACATCTTTTCAAAGCTTGTATTATGCATGTCTTTATTTGCTGGTAAATTGTATGAAATGAGCGAAGCAACATTTAATGCTTGAAAGAGAGAGAGAGAATTCTAATCTGAAGAGGTGTTTGGCAAAGCCAACTTTGGACCGGATTGCAGGGCTGCTCTTGAAAGCTCATGCTTTCCAAAGTAATGTTAAGATTTGCGCCTAGGATTGTGAGTTTATGTACACGTTTTAGGTGTATCGCACGTTCTAAGTCACGTGCAGGGGGCTAAGAATCTTTCCTTGGTATGCAAGAGATTGAGAGCGACAATTAGGTTGAGAGAGAGAGAGAGAGAGAGAGAGAGAGAGAGAGAGAGAGAGAGAGAGAGAGAGAGAGAGAGAGAGAGAGAGAGAGAGAGAGAGAGAGAGAGAGAGAGAGAGAGAGAGAGAGAGAGAGAGAGAGAGAGAGAGAGAGAGAATCATGGGTAATGAATGCAGTAAGGAAGATGAGGTCAGAAAAATGTAAGCTGTGACATTTTGAAGATTTGTGCAGCACAGTCTAAACCCCAGGCTTAATTTTAATATATATGCAAGCATGCTTCCAAAACTGAATTATTACACATCTCAGCGGACAATAGCAATAGTTTCATTACACACACTCAGAGCTGTCTGACTGAATCAGACTCCTCTGTGGTAAATAGGTCTATGAGATACGTATGAGTTTAAAGTGTTGGAGTGAGAGATGGAGATAAAATAAACGCAAGAGAAAGATATGTCCTCAATACCTAGTGAGCTGCCTATTTAGACATCGTTTTTTAAAATCATAAAAAGTGTTTCAAAATCTATTGAGCTGCCTAATTGGACAGCATATTTGAGCATTATAGGATCATAGTGTTTCATGACCGCACCCTTAGCATTTTGGGCACTATTGGCAATTAGGCATGGCATCTCAAAACCTACTCTCTTAGAAGAAAAGGTTCCTACCTTAAAGGGTTCGGTCAGGCGCTTCATATATAGAACATTTTAGGGTTTCCCATCATGGGATCATTTTATGGAATTTGTTTTAATTCATTTTAAATTTAACAGAATTGTATTAATTAAATGGATTTATCGTTAGGAAACAATGGAAATAACCAGTTAAACATGAACATACTATGCAAATCGTTTAAGACATTTCTCCATATACAGAACCTTAAAGGGTTCTTTAAAATTGCAAAGTCCAAATTGCACATGCTTGACATTAATTGCATTATATTAGTCACTTTAGAATATAAATTGCAGAATGTTTCAGATAATATTAAAAAAAGTGACATATTCCAGACAATACGGTACTTGGACCGCATTTTTGGAAATCATAGCCATGTTGTGTTAACTTATTGAGCTGCCTAATTAGACAACATATTTAAGCATTGCAGGAACTACACAAATCCAGCGTTTTTGGACATCATATTGTTCCCAAAACCTAGTAAACTGCCTACCTAGCATTTTTTGGGGCATAATTAGCTTCCTAATTATGTAAAAATAAGCATTTTGGGGCATTTACACGTTCACATTCTCCTATGGATTTCACTATTTTAACACAAAGTGGTACTCCAATAGAGAGAGTGACTTCTTACAAATACCTAGGTATTTGCATTGATGATAAATTGTCTTTTGGGGTCCATATTGAGAGCCTTTTAAAAGAACTCAGACCTAAGTTAGGTTTTTATTTTAGATTAAAGAGGTGCTTTCCTTATTCAGCAAGGAAAAGGTTGGTGCAGAGTTCATTCTTAAAGGGGTCATATAATGCCATTTTTGTACAAGCTAATATGATTCTTTAGGGTCTAAATTAAAAGTTTGTAATATACTTTAATTAAAAATTCTCATTAGTATTGTAAGAAAACACTTATTTTACCTGGTCAAAAACAGCTCTGTTTTCAGCACGCCGTTTCAGTGCATATGACTTTAAATGATAATGAGCTTTGCTCACCCCGCCTCTCTGTTCTGCGCATACACCGTTTGTAACACAATAACACAATAGCCATAACGCGTTGTTCAGTATAAACGTGGGATTATGCATTATATTGAGAACGTCATACATAAAAAAAACATGCCGTAATGTACCCTGAGTGTAAACCTTAGACGCATTCATTGTGAAGCATGCAGCTAGCGATTTACAAGGATTAATATAAATAGTAATATAAAGTTTAATAAAACGTTACACTCACTTCAGTTCTTTTGGAGGTTCAGCAGGAACACGAATATCTGCTACCGATCCTTTCTTCAGGAGCTGCTTCTCACCAAAACCAGCTTTACACTGATCCTCGTTTATAAAGCAGTCCACTGAGAAATGATTCGGCAAACATGAGAGCATTGACATTGCTCGTGGGGAATATTCCCTTCGAAAACAAACTCAGCCACTGCGTCTTCATCGGTTCGGATTTAGGAACATTAAAATGACTGTGTTCGTTATTGCACCCAAGAACAGAACACCACAATCGCTTAGACGCCATTCTGCTCATAGACAGTGCTCCAGCATATCAACAATGACCGCGCCGGTCCGCGCTGACTATGATTGACAGCTAGCGAGGGCGGGTCTGTGTTGAAACGCGGCTGTCGCGGCTGTCAATCAACAATCGTGGGAGGGGCGTCCGTTTTATTTACGTCGCAAAAACGAACGGCTCAATTTGAGGCAGGGGAAAACATATAAGGAGATTAAAACAAAACCACTGGATGGATTTTTATCATTATATGATGGTTGTGTACAGACACTGCCAACACACATTTCAGTACAATCAACTTGTAAAAGTGCATGTACCATTATATGACCCCTTTAACAGTTTTGGATTACGGTGATTTAATTTATATGCACTCTACCTCATTTTTATTAAAAAAACTAGATGTATTATATCACTCTGCCTTACGTTTCATTACAGATGCAACAGATAGGACTCACCATTGCACTCTGTATGAAACTGTACAATGGCCCTCCCTCTCTCTCAGAAGAAAATTTAATCTATTGATTTTTATTGGCAAAGCACTAATGGGTAAATTACCCATTTACATTTCAAATTTATTACTTACCAAAACAGTATTTACAGAACAAGGTAGTCAAAAAAATATTATTAATTATTCCATCAACAAAAACAGAATTTGTTAAAAAAGCTTTTTCATCATATGCACCAAATGTCTGGAATGAACTCCAAAACACCTTAAATTTAGAATCACTTCCATCTATTCATATTTTTAAAAACCTTTTAAAGTCAACTTTGACTGAACGGTGTAATTGTTTTTAACTAGGTACCCTTTAAATTATATGTTTGTATTTACTAAAGTTAAACTAAATGTCTTGTTTGTATATGTATAGTCTATAGAGATTTGTTGTGTAGAATGTAATTTTTTTTGTCCTGTCTTTTTTAATGTTTTTTTTTCTTTGCAACTTTTTGGCCGCCTATCTTGGCCAGGACTCCCTGGGAGAAGAGTTACTGTAACTCAATAGGATTATTCCTGGTTAAATAAAAGTTAAATAAAAAATAAAATCATGTGCATATTATTTTAAAACCTATTGAGCTGCTTAAGTAAAAAGTACTTTTTTTTGCCTAGAAATCTCTGTAGGCAGCTCTCTAGATTATGAGACACCATAGCCGCTTTTCCACCATCGGGCCAAACTGTTCTCATTGCTTAACCGTTCCATTCCATGCCGATCCGGCCCAGCTGCTACATATATGGTTTCATTTTCCACTGTGAGTCTGATAACAGAGCTCTTTGGAATGTAATACAAACAGATGATATGAGATGTAAATAGTGACTGTGTTATGGAGGATGATCTGATATTTCTTTTCATTTGATTATTAACTTTTACTTTTTAACATTAACTTCCCTCAAATAGGGCATTGGCCAGCTACAGAGAAACTGGCAGCCAGGCAACAGACAAGTGACCAATCCTGAGTGGCAATGTCACTACACGCATTGTACCATTCTAGCCAACTCTGCTGAGAACGGGTTGTAATCATGCCATGCCGAAGCAAGCTCCAGTGTAAATACAACTGGAACCATTCCTTAGCGTTCTTAGAACCGTTCGGCTCCACGGTGGAAAAGCGGCTCATGTCTGTGATGCCCAAAAACTGCATAGAGGGAAACTCACTAGCTTAGTGAGAATAGCCCATCTGTGTTTGAGAGGAACTCTGTGAGAATACCTGAGTATCTTCGAAGAAACTCTGAAAACATCGAATGTGTGAAAACAGGAACCCAGACAGTGTGAAAGTCTGGGAAATTAAGTTATTTGTGTAGGATTATGGGTGTGTGTACAAATGTGAGCAGGCGTGTGCAGGCTTTTGTGTGTGAGAGAGGGAGAAGACTGCAAGTATGTCTGTTCTGCTGCGTCCCGTGTGTGTGTGTGAGTGACAGCACCCCGAGAAGTTATCTGCACGGCAGTAGAATAGTGTTTATCACTTCCGCTATGATTCATCGCACTGCAAATAAAAAGCAGCAGGCAGGCCCTGATCAAGCCTCACCACCGCTCACTAGTGCACATGCTGGATGTGTCAGGATGGGCTCATTCTGTTTTGCTCTGTCCTTTTATTTTGAACCCACCCTGTGTGCATGCATACCTCAAAATAATACCAGCATACCAGCCTAATTATTCAGGGCTTTGTTTAAATCACTTAGTTTAGACCACCTAGACTATTCGCTTATCAAAATATTTATTTTGCACATTCTCAAAAGACACACATCCCAGCGCTTCCTCCACAGTGGCACGTGGACGCCTGGCATTCCACTCGAGCTTCTCCAGTTGTGACAGGACAGGGGCTAGACAGTGACACTGTTTGCGATATTACAATGCTATGTCTGCGTTCCTTGCAATTATGAGGTCAGCCACCCTGTCTGTCTGTTTCCAGCACATTTATGCAATCCGTAATGAGGAAGATGAACAGAGAACCTTTTGACTGCATGTAAACTTCCACTAATTGCCAGTGTCCAACAAAGAAATGAGCAGGAAATTGACATGTGCCGCCCTAATGTGAATGTGCTACACAGATGTAATTGAGAGATGGCGGAGACCCTCTATCTGTCTGTCCTTTCTCTCTCTTTCGCTCACTTTCTGACTGGCAGAAGGCTGCTGTCACTGTGCCCTGTATTGTCAGGGATTAAAACACCAATTAGATCTAGCTATATGATTCATCACACAATAGCGTCTGATCCATATTCCCACTCCAATAGCACAGTCTTTTAGTCTCAGCATCAGAGAGAGAGAGAGACAGAGAGGACGAGAAGAGGGCAGGTATACAGAGAATCTAGAACGAGTGCTACATAGATAATTACTGTGGGTCTGAGATCGAGATGAACAAGGAAAGAGACAAAGGCTGACTGTCATGTAAACACAATGCCTGAGACGTACACAGTCCTAACTGTCCCCTCGTATCTGCTTGCCCATGTATAAATGGGCAACAAAGTGAGTTCCAGCCACTCTTTTTTTTGTGTGTATGTGTGTGTAAATTAAGCTGATTTATTTTGACAAGTATTTGACATTTTTTTAATTCAGTTATACCTTTTGAGGTTTAAATATTGCAAAGTTGATTTTATTTCAATTAATTGTGCAGCTCTTATGTCTGTACGACACCGGTGTGTCTCACTGTCTGTGTAAGACGGGTTGGAGACAGGGTGGAGAGGGCTGCTATATGGGTCAGTAGGTTAGCGTTGCATGGTGTCGCTAGCCGGTGGCAAACTTGCCTAATAAATCGGCAGGGTCGTCTGCATCTTATCAGAGAGATTACTGTTCTCTCAGCCTCTCTTGAGTGTGTGTGTGTGTGTGTGGAGAGAGTGTGACTCAGTAGTGCTGTTTAGGCCACATCTGTTCCTTAAGACCTAAGCTATGTTTGCTAAGCTGTATTATATTCTTCCCTTTGATGTTGGAGTCTCTTAAGACATCACCTACACTAAACGTTTTTACAGAGGAAGGCTGTAATACCCTGCTAAAAAAAACAGCTTAATCCAGAATTTTCATGCTGGTCCAGACTGGTTTTGTCAGTGCTGGTCTAGCTGGTGGACTCGCATAGTCAAGATGTTCACCAGAAAATAATAATCATCAATATTTGCCCAAAAATCATTAATGAATACCTAGGCATGTTTGACGTGACGTGCCATATTTAACAGTCTATGACTCAGGACACAACATTATGTGTAATCTTGAATATTGTTTAGGATGGTTAGTATGAATATTGGGATGAAGCCCAGATAGACTGTTTATTTTCCTCTTCTGTCTCTATTCGGCAGATGACAGCAGCTGCCTCAGATTTTGTGTGTTAATCCAGAAGCTTGTGGGAAATTAGCATTTGGATAAGGGAGTTAAAGCAATGCTGTCATGCCTTTCAATTGGTCCATCAGCATCTGTCAGTCAGCAGGAGAGGTGGGGCCGCTTGCTGAGCTAACGGATGCAGTGTGGATCCTACATAATAAACGCCTGTAAAACGGATACAAAAATGCCCCAGATATTTATGATGTGGGGGCATCCTGTATACATTTTTCTTTTTATCTCTTATATAGGCTTATCTAGTTATGGGTTCAAGGCCTCTGTAGACACAGCATATCTGTCAGCTACAGTTTACTATACTATCTATTCCCTTAAAAGTAATATGGTGCCATAGTACTATCAGATACCATTGTATGATACACCATTGTACTGAATGGTTATTATGTTCACTATCTCATTCCGTACCCTGGAATTTACATGGTACTCCAGTGTACTTCAAGAAATACCAATAGGAATAACAGCCAGCATAATACTATAACTACATTTAATGTTTAAACAAAAATTATTTTATTTCTTTAAGTCATGAAAATGATGTGATAGCATTTGTTTCCTTTTATATTTAATATGACAAATGTTGATGTTGAATGGGGAATGGGGAAATGTTGAATGGGGAATTTCTTTCACTTAATTGATTTAAGTATTTTACATAAATGAACGACACACTGTGTGATTCGAAAAATATTCCCATATAGGAAAAAGAGGGAAAACGTTGTGTAACATAATTGACTGTCAGTATCATTTAGTTAGTATCAGTTATTTTTTTAGTTAGTTCCAAGACTTCAAGACTCTTAGAAGGTAAATGAATGTCAATATACTGTATGTTTGTTAGTTAGTAAATTAGTTAGTGACAAGTTTCTTAAAATGTAAACGAATTTCAGAATCTGTTGGTTAGTTATTCTAAGATTCTTACAATGTAAATGAATGTTATTATTTAGTTAGTTCCTGGACAATAATGTAAATGAATGTCAGTATTTGTTTGTTTAGTTAGTTAGTTAGTTAGTTAGTTAGTTAGTTAGTTCCAATAGGAAAATATTATGTCATTTATAAACATTGCTGTACACATCTATCCACAATTCCATCTGGTACTGGGAGTGGGTTAAGAGCACCTGGCATAACTAGGGAGGGAACAAACAGATGGATAAAGAGGTAGAGAGAGGACAGAGAAGTGGTCTTTTCTCTTTTCAGGACAAACAGCTTGGCTCCGTGTTAATTGAGAGCCGGTCATTAGAGGATTAGTTTGCTAGATCAAGTTTCAGCTAACGCCATAAGGCCGCAGCCTCACCCACAGCTGTTACATTCATCCTTACAGTACAACAATCACACACACACACACACACACACAGTGAAGTCAAGGGGAGGTTAAGCACATGCACAGAATGCCTCCGTAATGCAATGAGAGAAGACGTTTGGAAACTGTTGAGTGTTTTTTTTTTCCACAGTCCAAGCTGGCAAGCTGCCCAACGTAGGTACTTTTCCTGCCCTGGAAATATTCGGGTATGACAGATATGAAAATGTGTTATTAAAGCATATCATTACTCAGCCATCCCTTCATGTTAGGGCACCCAAGGTTGGCTCAGTACCTCAGACTCGTAATATGTCGAAATGAGACTTACCTTCACGATTGCTGACCGTGCAGTTTGTGGGACTTTGTGCCTGTGTGCACACACAAAAACTCCACCATTGGCTTACTAAGCTTCTTGGGTAATCTCCTTGAAGGCTTATTTTGTTGAAAAACAAAGGGTAGACGGAAGCTGTTTGTTTAGCGTATAGTTGCTGGGTCTTTTATCAAACTGAATAGTTTGACGGCTCCACTGTTACGTCAAACGTTAATCATGCACACTTCTGGATCAAACCCAAAAAATGACTGAGTAACTACTTATTACACCTACAAAAGGTCACAATAACCTTATCAATCACATGCTATTGTTTATATAGACAGTTACAGTTTTATAAACTCTGGCTTTTGATATTGTGACCGACCGCTAACCTCAGCATAGACGTTGTAACCAGGTAATGCCGCAATCAGCGCCGCCCTCTTGTGGAACGGATCCATGTTTGACTCTTTGATTCTTGCTTTTGTTCCCAATCCCCCCCCCCCCTTTTTCAGCACGTTTTGTCCTTTCTGCACCGCTCTGTGATATTTGCACACCTAATTGCCTGAAGGAGTTTCCGTGGAAACAGACATCATTCAGTCGCTGACAGAGACAAAGAGAGTGAAGGGAGTGAGGGAAGACAAAATAAAGAGAGACAGTATGTTCAGTGATTGAGCTGTGGAGGCAGTGGGCTCTGTTAATAAGCCCGCCTACTAGTTCCTGACTGACTCCAGCTCATCAGATTTGGCTGTTTCTCATCCAACAGCAAATCTAACCACACAAATGAGAGAACGGGGTGACCACAGACAAGTAGACGTTTGGATTATGTTAAGCATTATTATTCACAGAGCTTAAAATTCAGGTCTTGACTTACATTGTGTTCACTGTGTGTTCCCATATGTGTTTGTGGCAACCTTTAAGAGCATGTTGTGTTTCAAGACCCTGATTTTACACTGGACGTCGAGTGGTGGTGACTTGGCATAAAAGCAAACATTGTGGATTTTTTTCCCCAGGTTTTTGAGGATAAGGGCATGTGTGTGCATATATATGGCTATCCTCACCAATGCGCCAATGCAAACCCTTTTTTGGCATTTAAAAAACCTACTGTCAGGATTTACTGAAGACATGCAGTGAAAAATTGGTAACCTTATTGCACATGCATTTGTAGGAGTCTCCCTTTAGAACTCAAAATGGGAGGAGAGTATTTAAATGAATCATGCAAAGTGATTTACTAAGGTTTGCGCTAGTCAATTTACTGGTTTTTTTTGCGCCATTATTTACCGCCCCCCAAATAAACCAGACGCTAATTTTTGCTGCCCTTGGTAGATTGCGTTGGTCATTATGGAAATGATCTGGCTGCATATGTTGTCGTTAATTTGCACGTCGTCAGTAGATCACGCGCAGAACTTTCCACTCCATTTTTTTTTTACAATTTTTTTTTTACTTCTTTAAAACATGGATTTTAAAAATCCTTTAAACATGAAAAATTTACTCGAGAACCAAAATTGCATGACATTTGTGAGATATGTAAATATTTTTACTTGTTATGGATGTATATATTTATGTATGCATATTTATACAAGTGTGATTTGTCTTAAGATTGATGACTCAGGGCTGTATGCAACATTTTTTTCACAAATGGTTTCTAGAATTAGAGCTCACAGCCTCTCCCCCACCCACTCTTAGAATAGATGTTATTTTACATAAAAAAATTGCAATATCAGTTTTAACTTGGAAGTAATGTTTTAAAGTCCAATTTTATTCCACCAGGTCACTTTAACAGTGTGCATCTCTCTCTCTCTCTCTCTCTCTCTCTCTCTCTCTCTCTCTCTCTCTCTCTCTCTCTCTCTCTCACTGCCTTTATTTTTGCTCTGATCTATCGATTCTCTCTCTGCCTCCTCAGTCCTCTTGTGCTATATGATCTAAAATCCATGGGAGCTTTTTCTGTACAGCCATCATGCACTCCTTTGTATATCATGCACACTTTCTGTCTGGACCACTATCGTCAAAGATGATTGACAATTAGCATACAGTTTGGATTGGCGGTATGGTTCTGTTCTGGGCGAGAACTCCCTGCGCATCCATGCAGCCTAGCATGGATAAGAGCAGGGAGAGCAGCGATAACCCCCCTTAGGAGGTTACTGAAGGAGCATATATATATATATATATATATATATATATATATGGATGCAGTGATAGGTGTCGTATTCCTATAGGTAGACGTGGATCAGCTGAGAGTCAGCTGGTGCGAGCTTGACTAACGTGACCTGCCAGAACTGATGCTACGCTTGATTTCTGTTTGCTTTGCATGTACAAGCCATAGTGACTACAATTTATCTGTATTGTCAATTGCAAAGAAACCCTAATAGTCATTCCTGAACTGAACCTGTTGTTTAGCTGGACCACAGTGTGATAAATGCTGCCAACTGGAAAGTGCTCTTGAGCAGAGCTGGTGCCATGGTGGGGTATGGCAATGGTTCAAATGCTGAGAGATGGTTTATTCTAATGATGGCTTCATTATCTATCTATCTACCTTCACCTACTTATGCAATGTCTTTATTTATCTACAGAGCTCTTAGTAAAGTTTGACTGCCTTTCTGAAAAAGAGCAGCCTAAGCTGGTTTGCTGATCTTAGCTGATCTCTCACTCTTGCCAGACTGAACATTTGGGGTTGAGGCACCTTTCAGCTGATCAAGCTGGGAGACCTTGCAGCGAATTTGTAGCACCGTCACATGATCCTTCAGAAATCATTATATTGGACTGATTTAGAGCTCAAGAAACATTTCTTATTATTATCCATGTTGAAAACAGTCATGCTGTTTAACATTTTTGTGGAAACCACAAACATTTTTTTTTCATTCTCTGATGTATGAAAGGGTCAAAATGACAGCACTTATTTGAAATAAAAACCTTATATAAACGTATAAAAGACTGACACTTTTGATCAATTTAATGTATCCTTGCTGAATAAAAGTACTAATTTACATAATATACACTGGCCTAATAATAATACTAAATTGTATTTAATTTAAAATCTTTAAATTTTAAAAGGTTTTGTATGAGGTTTAGGGTTAGGGCATAGAAAATCACTTGCTTAGTATAAAACAATAAAAGTCAATGGGAAGTCCTCACTATGATAGAAAGAGAGTGTGTGTGTGTTCCCAAACAGTACAACATGCTTGCCAGCGGGAGCATTATATTTGCACACATAAATTAGCAACTATCAGCATATGTAAATGTGGGTGATTGGCTGAATCTGTGGCGGTGGGTTACGTGTCTGTCTTTGTGCGTTCGAGAGACAGGCGATGACTGTAGGCGATGTCTCTCTCATCATTCCACTCAGGCTTGTTTACCCAACCGCAACAAGATGATGTTTGACACCGTGTGATGCCGAGAGAGAATTTCGCTTTGAAAGCAGGGCCTCTAATGTTACGCTCGCTCTCCGGCTTTGATGTGTTAAATGAAATGCCTCATCCTGAGTAGCACATTAAAGGAACTCACCTCCTCAGATTAAGATGACGCGCAAATCACATATCAATTAAAGCGACTGCTCGGGGCTCAGCGCTGTGATGACATGGCCATCAGTCACTCATACATGAGGGGTGGGAAAACTTATGGATGTGATGATATGAAGAGGGGTAAACGTGAGAGATGTGAGCGCATACACGGAGAGAGTAATATAGACTAGATGAGAGACACGATGTGTTAAAATGAATCAATGAAATGAATGAATCACGATGTCCACGTCCTCACGACACGTGTTAGCAGTTGTGCTCATGAGGACACCGGATCTCTGTCTTTTATATCTTTCTTATCTGTATCCTTCTTTATACTGTCCTGTAGAATCCAAGCGAAAAGCCCAAAATATGAATAGATAAGTAAAAGGAAATGAAAGTGTTTTGTGCCACGATATAACAAGCAAATAATACAAAACACTTAGGAAGACACTTTGTTTAACATATTCACATTTATTCACAATCGTCTTAAAATGTCATTGGAAGAAATATGGAGTCAGGTAAGACAGGATTTATGCTCCTCAGTATTCTACGATTGCCCCTCATCGCATTATGTAAGATGTTGTAAAATATCGTCTTTGAGTTTGCCCTGCCTTACGAGTTTCCTTATTGATATTCTATAACCCTTAACTTAAAATCTTAAAAAAGTAAATATTTACAATAATATTTTTAATTTAACCACACTGACTCACATTAAGTTTTAAATAACAATGTTTAAGTGAAAATGTGGGTAGTTGACATGAAGTAATTTTGGTAAAATGATGATGATGTTGTTGATCATTAACTTTTTTGAACATTTCATATATACTCTCGTAACTCTACGATACACTATACAATAAGGTCTTGGTTTTTTAACATTAGTTAATGAATTAACTAAATTGAACTAAAAAAGGCAATATATTCTTACATAATTGATTAATCTTTGATCATATTTGTTAATAAAAATGTTCATGTTAGTTCACAGCACAATTTTTTATCTTAAAAAGTTTTTTAGTCAATGTTGAGATTCACATTAAGATTAATACAAGCTGTAAAAGTATTGTTAATTGTTAGTTCATGTTAACTAATGTAGTTAACTTATGTTAACATATGAAACCTTATTGTAAAGTGTTACCGATATATTAAATGAAATATTTGTACTTTTAATAATCCATTTGTCACACCACAGGACCACTTAAAATTAACTTCAAAAAAGGTCAAATGAAATCAAAAAAGCTGTTTAAAAATGGTGAAAAACTGGATGAAATGGTAACGTAAAATGAAATGAGAACAAAATGAAAAGAAATGGTAGCAGTTGTGCAGACATACATTTATATATATATATATATATATATTCATGAAGCACATAATAACAGTTAATTGCGAAACAATAGTAATGCCGTGTAACATTGTTTGGCAGAAGTTAGCCATGGTAAACTAATTTCAGTAGAGTATCGTTCACATGCAGACCACCTTGTCGACTGTGATTTGGAACTACATCCAGCCCTCGATAGTTTTCGATCCAGCCCCCTCTATCTTGCATCTCTAGTATCCTCTCTTTCATTTCCCTCTCCCTTCTGCTCCATTCCTCCTCCAGCCTGCAGTACATGTGTAGGGAGAAGTGCCATCCCCCGTTCTCCATCAGTATGTCTTCCGCACGGTCCAGCAGACCAGAGACCTGCTGTCTGTCCTGGGGGTTCCTGTTGTTAAGAACGTGGTACCTATACCTGCACCTCTCCAGCAGCCATTGGAGATCCTTTCCGGACGTCTGGATGTAGTCCTGCATGCTGCAGTCTCGCAGACGGTCGCCCAGCGTGAACACAACCATGGTGTGGCGCCACACGCCCTCTGTGAGGATCTCCATGCGTTTCTGTATGTCTGCTTTCTCGGAGTGGCTGAAGTTCAGTAAGGGAATGACAAGGAGTAGAACGTGGGGTCCGGGCTCACACAGCGATAAGGCGTTAAACAGCTCCAGTTTCTCCTGTTTAGGGACGAGCTTCTCGTTTGTGCCCCATCCACTGGCATCCACGACCATCAGGTGTCGGCCTTCAGATTCACTGTGTGCTACAGCGCTGGCCGCTCCACCCCATGTATCGAATGCATCCTTACCCAGGAGTGTGTTGCCCACTGAACTCCTTCCGGTCCGCTTCTGCCCCACGATTAGCAGCCTCAGAGGTGGGGCACCATGACTAGGGCCTGTTAGAAGACATTTGTTGGACGACAAATTAGATTTTAAAGAGGAAAAGACCATTTTTTGCAATGTTGAAAAGCAGACTCTTACAAAACAAGGGTAAAAAAAATTGTATTTTAGTGCATATTTACACAGGAAAGCAATTTTAAAAAAACATGACAGATTGACAAATCCTGTGTAAACTATTTTAACTTTATTTTCTGTTTTTAACTGCATTTTCAGTTTATACTGGTTTGCAACTACTAAATAAAAATATTTAGCTCAAATTAAGTAGTATTTGGGCCATTCGAGTTTTGCACAGCCAATCTATACGTACTGTAAATATATATATATATATATATATATATATATATATTAAATAAAATAGAAGAAAATATATATTTTGAAAAATTGTCCAGACCCAACAGTCTTACCTTTATTGTTCACATTCGCGTTGTCCATTAATCCTGTTTTCCAGTGTTTTTCAATACACGTGTAATGCAGTCCAAGCCCATCTGACTGACAGATAGTCGCAAACCATATGTGCAGGTTAGCACTGATCTGGTCACTTACAGTACATGAGAAGGGAGTGACCATAATTCTCCTCCCACTTCTGGTTTCATGATTACAAATAAGCTTTTTTTAGCTCCTCTCACCCTTGGCAGTAGAGTTTATTGTTTCCACTCTAAGCTATAAATGTAAAGAAGACATGATATAAACTAAAGAAATGTTTTACTTACCATTATTATTACAGTGTCATACAAAGCAGGAAAAACTGAGTGCTGTTTTTATCAAGTGACTGAAAGTGAAGTGGTTGTTTTGGTTATAAAGTCACATGGCTGATATCAAGGCCACAAGTAATGTGCCAAAACGTGACTGAAACAACTTCTCTCTCCAGTCATGAGAGATCATTTTTTGTTCTGCTGGTGTGTCATGATGAATAAGACTTTTTTTGTGCAAATTGCTGTGGCATTCAATTGATTGGGACAATTTATGTAAGAATGGATTTGTGAAGGATTTACACAGGAATTCATTCTGCTCATGTTTCTTTAACAAGGTCCGGTGTGTGAAATCTCACAGCTAGAATATTTTATCTTCACTTCCAGCACATTCAGTAAAAGTAATAATAAATGCAATATATTACATTTGGGTGTAAATGTTAAATGATGTGGAAAAACATGACAGGTTGCCATTGTACTCTGTCCTATAATAGAGCAGACTGTTGTTTTACTCGCTCTGTGTGGCTTTTATTCTTAATTATTAATAGATCGCTATGACAGTCACATACTTTTCCAAATGTAGGTGTGTAATAATAGTCTATTGATTGTTAATTAATGATATTATATGATACACAATTTTAGGTTAGTTTTTATGAATGTATAAAGGTAAGCGTATTGTAGCGTGTTGTAGCTGATCACCATTTTTTTTTTCTTTTTTTTACGTTTTTTCAATATTTTAATCACCTTCATTTTGCAGTTCCCAAAGTCCAGCACCCTGTGGTGTGACAACTGAATTTTTAAAAGTGCAATATTCCATGTCTCTAAATTAAAAAAATGTGGTTTAAGAGTTTTACTGTAGATCAAGTATTGCCAAGTAATACAATATTCATGAGAAATGTGAAATGTACCCCAAAAATCGAAATTTAAAATGTAATTGAAAAAGTAATTGACAAATCCATATAAATGTAAATACCTAATTTAAATGCAATACTTGGATCAAATACTTGCTGATTATAATCGCAATACGCAAGTATGTAAACACTTTAATCGCATCTATTTCACTCTGACCAAAGTGCGCATGTGCTTGCAACCTACACTGATGTCGTCATGCACATATTCGTAAAAATAGCGGTAAAGACGGCATCGCATTTTTGGGGTGGTGAAGAGAATGAGTTGATGTTAACAACGTTGCTCGAGTATGTTGATGGTCAAATACATAAAAAAATAAATAAATACATTTAGGGGAGTAACCGGAAAAATCCAATACGTCCAAAGAAATGTGTTTTGCATTTGACACAAGTAGATTAAACAGTGGCCAGTAAAACACTCTATGTGAGATCATTATTTGTGCTGTTCATTGGGGTATATGAATGATAAAATAACCACAGTTCTTCCAAATGATCAGAATAATGAGAATTGCATGTAAACGGGAGTGAATAGGTTTGCTCATGTCATACTGCTATTAAGTCCTTACTCTGATTATTGGAAACAATCACGTTATTTGGGCACATGACATGCAACCTCTTTTACATCTGTTTGTCTGCATGCAATTGTGCTTTACCGTTGAAGTCATTGGCATAAAGGAACTAGAAGTAACAGCTTGCAACCACATATTTGTGTGCAGTAACTATTACCAAGAACCGTACGTGTAATCATATGTTATAGTTGTGTTTTACAACCTTGTTGTGTTTTCAGAATTCATTTAACACATATTTCCGCTCTATGAGAATGTTTTCTCACTAGTAGCTGGTAAATGATTAGCTAACGGTCACCCTGTCTGGATGTAAGAAAACGTGTCTTTTTTTATTTTTAAAATGTGTTTTATGGTGTTTTGTTCGTCTACTCACTTCCCTGTTTCTTATAGTCACTTGCCTCACAGTACTTATTTAAATTTACCCTAAAGGAGGATCTGCACACCACGTGAAAGGCAAAGACTGAAGTGAACTTTAAACAGAGGCCTGGCGGAGGAGCGATGGCATCTGAGTTTGAATGACTCACATCTTTAGGAGGGAAAAATCTTTTTGGTTTGAGCTGAGGAGAGAACAGATGAAAAGAGGATATGAGAGGAATAAGGAAGGAATATCTGTGGGCTGTATGAGCCAAGACACATGGCATTTATTTCCCAGCTTGCAGTGTTCTCACTTTGCACTCTCTTTGGAGAGTTTTTTTCTACGGTATGATAAACTTTGAAGGAGTGCTGCTTTTTTGCAGTGCTGAAGTGTTGCTCTACCCTATACAGCTGCGTGTTTGAAAGTGAGACATTTAACCTTTAAGTATTTGAAAGTCTTCATTTCAGAGGGAAGAATTCATTTTGCACCCACCATTAACAGGGCATATTTTTTGATATGCATATGTTTTAGCACAGATGAATTATGCAAATTGCATAAAGGTACAAACACTCCACCAAAATTTCGAACTGAAAGCAATTTGCATGCAGCAGTTTACTTTGTAAATAAGACACTTAAATAAAATGCCAAAGTAGCCTAGTGCAATATAGTAAATTTGGCCCGGACTGTTTTGCCAGTTCCTCTCCTGAGCCTCCTCTTGTGTGCATCAGGAGGACTTGACTTGTTGATCTGTCCCCTTCATGTAATCTTGCCTACATCTGGCTATAAGTTTTCTATTTCTCAGTATGTCCCGACATATTTATTTATTCTTGGCTATATGCTGGTGCAGTGTCTTGAGTTTCACGTCTTTGTGTTATTACTACATGGGGACCCAAATATGAAGCAGCATATTATCCTCTTCAAAAACAATATGGCTCACACAGTCACATACTCCTTGTGTTCCAGAAACATACTCGCGTATAAACACACACTGTCCTGTTTTGCGTCAGATCTCTGTGTTTCAGCGCAGTTTCCTGGATACCTCCCCAGACTGTTAACATCTGGTTTTTAAATCCGGGAGGTGATCAGATCATGAGGGTCCACAGGATCCAAAATGTTCGCATTTGTAATGTAAACTCTAATGGGTTCTGATGCATCCCGGACAGCAGTAAAGAAAAGCACCACCGTGCCAAAACAAGCACTTTAGACTTTGCTTGCTCTCTATGGCTTTAACAATAAGTACACGTTTTGCACTGTATTTTTAACATGCAGTGACACACTGACTTAGTAAGTCATAGATGCAGTCACAGCATCTGATGACAAAGTGCATACCAGGTTTAAGCGGCTCAATTGACCACTAATAATCAAGTCAGACATAAATGTTAATACAACATGGCCTTTTTGAAGCGTCTCTTCCCTAATGGTACTCCCTCCTGCGGGCATCATCACTTTCTATAAATAGACTTGTATTCAATGTATGCATTTGTCATAAACTGTCATACCAGGTGCATTACTATGGCAAGGTCACAGATAGCAGCTGCATACAGAGCTCCACTAGTGTGGTTAGAAACAAGATTTAATGCGTAAGCCATTTGTCACTGTGAATGCCACTAAATGTCAAGGTGGTAAGCGCTTGACAGCTTGTATGGGTTTTGTACAGGTTTGCTGCTTCATTTATTGTGTCTAATACTGCACAGGCCTTCTCTGCCAGTACCGGCGGGCTTTTGCTGATTGCTGCGTTATTTGGTCTAATGCATCTGTGTACTTTATGCATTTCAGAACTTAGTGAGGTTAATAGGCAGCTGACTTTTAAGGGAACATCCTAAGCTTCATGGCACCTATTAAGTGGGTGATTTGGAGTGCTTTGTATAGGGAGCAACTTTATGCCAGTGTTATTTTAGTATTATTTATATACTTATACTTATTTATATTTATAACTAGCTTTTATTTTTAGATTTTTAAGTTTGAGTCATTTTCTGATGTGCTTTTTTAATGTGCTTTTTTATTATTTCTATTTAGCTTTTTATTTATTTCACTTTTAATGGGTGTTTACACGACTTGGAAAACTATGCATTTTGGCCATTCATTTACACAGCAACGGCATTTTGGGGCCCTGTAAACGCAAACCTTTGAAAATGGGTTTCAAAGTTTTATTCGTCAAAAGAATTAATTACGTTAGCTTCCTTCTTAAAGGATATATACAGTGCTGTCTTATAATTTGGCTTAATCTAATATTCTTAATTATCTTAAAAGACAGCATAATTACGTTTTGGAGCAGAATATGAGTCATGAGTGTACACAATGTGATGTTATGGTTGTTTTCTGCTTTTTATGTTAAGCATAAAGCAATAAAACTTTGGTCTTCATTGTAGTTTTATATAGTTTTATTGATAAATAAGACTTCAGACTATGATGCTTACAAATGCAACGTAGGCAGTTCACTAGATTTTGAGACAGACCAATAGTCAAAATGCAGACTAACTGTTAGAGTTGTGCTCTAACACTAATTAGCTTAATTTGTCAAGTGCTCGCCAAAGTTTGCTTTCTAGTGAGGTCAAAACATGCTTGCAATTTGAACTTTAAACTTTCATTTGTGTATTATCTTGGTTTGGCTAGTCTCTTAATGGTGATCCTTAAAAAGTATTTGAACAGTGCAGATGTCAACAGCATGGCTCAGCAAATGAGGCATATGAGGGCTTGGGTGATCGTCCATCTCAGCCGGAGCCATTCCCGCACTGAGGCTCACATGGGCCTTTGTGTGTACCGACCATATAAAACATGCATTAGTGCTGCATAATGCATGATTCTGCAAAACTCTGCCCATTCTCTCATGGTCCAAAGTCATTGCTATTGTGCGATGTTGCTTATTGGGTTCAGAAAAGGAAGCAAGTGAAGCGTTCAGTACAAAGTGGAAGAATCCACCCATAACTTTAGTTATTTTAGTATTGATCTGATTTTAATGCTTTAAAGATTTTCTCCCTTGGTATTTGATGAACAATGTTTACCAAGGTTAATCATGCAGAAAGAAACACTCAAATACAGCAATAAATGAACAGGAAACAGCAATGGTCCATTGTGGTCTTTTATTAATAGTGGTGACAGTTTGCAAAAAAATCCATTTTCATCATTTTTCAACAAAATTGTTTATTAACGTTTGCATTGTAAAAATGAATATTAATATTTTTTACTTTTATTTAATTTTTAATTAATTTTAATATTATTTTGTTTACATTTTGACAGAGCAAAATTGCTTTGGGCCCTGGAATCGTAGTTTGTGGGACTTCTTAATTCTCTTTAATTCATATTGGGCCTTGGGTAGTACAGAACTGTTGAGGGGAGATGGGATGGGAAGATGAGAAATGTTAAAGACTGAATATAGATAGCTTTTTGGAGACGCCCCAGACATATTTGTCCCACAATATTTGTCCCACAGTGAGACTGAGAGACACAGCACACTCATAATCCTCTGAAGGTGACTCGTTTTGATCCACATACTCACACACAATCCTTAAGCAAACAAACACGAATCTCTCTGTTCCCCTCTCTAAGCTCACACACAGTGGGTGTTCCATACTCACCTCTGTTGCTCAGAGGGAAAGGCTATTTTAAGTTCGCCCACCCCTCTCTAGAAGGAAGCAATACAATTGTAATGCTAATGAGAGAGGTGCAGAATTAATATCCGAATCATTCAGAGTTTCCTAATTTAGGATAATGAAAGTGGGAAGCTTTGAATTTGCTTCTGGTTCTGTTCATTTATAGCCACAGGTCCACAGAGAGAGGACACCCACTCTTCCCGCTGTGCCCCGTGATTCATTACCTGCGGCAGACATTAGCATGTAATGACTCATTTATGTCTTAAATTGACTATTGTCTGAATCCATAATAACGGTTGCTGATATGGAATATTTGAAGTTGTGAATTACATCTGTCATGGGCATTGGTGCTAATCTGTCCCTGATTAGGCAGTGTGATCAGGTCTGCTTGATTTATTACTGTTCACTTTACTCTATAGTAATGCTTTTTTCAAAGTTATGCTTTGAAATTAAACATTTTAATTCGTTTTTTATTTAGTCACCCTCACTTCTTTCAAAACGTGAATAATGTTAATTCTTCCAAGGAGCACAAAAGGGAAAATATTCTACACAAGTGAGTGGGGATCACAACTTTTGAGCCATTTTTAAAATGCTTCTAAGTCTGTTTATCACAGAAAGCTATCATATGACCTCAGATGGCTTGGAATAAAGTGCACATGTAATTTTATGATGCCTTTATGGTGCTTGCTTGTTATTTTTGAAGCTTTACAACTTCTGGTCACCTTCCACTTTCATTGTGGAAAATGGAAAAAGGCAACTCATAAAGGTCATAAATGTTTTTGGAACGACATGAGGGTGAGTAAATGATGACAGAATATTCATTTTTGGGCAAGCTATCTTTTTTAAATCAGCTCCAAATGATCTTATATGCCTTACTTTTCCATTATCTACATACAGAGCCTTGTGGGTTAGTCATTGAAACTTCAGGATGCATTTGGATCTCCGGATCTGTGTCTCTGTTTCTCTGTTGCTCAGAGGCTACTGGGAAATATAAACTTGTGCTTCCAACTCTGTCTAAGTGCTGTTGGGAATCTGTAGGCGGATGGTGTGTCTCTGGCTCCTACACGTATGCCTGTGTGTGCTTAAGCATATCTCAGTTGATTTGTAATGTTTGTACTGTGTGTCTTTGATTAAAGTTCCAGTTTTAAACTTAACAGGCCCTGCTGACTAAAATGCACATCGCACCTCATTTTGTAAAAAGGCCCTGTCAGTTTTCTAAGTCTGAATCCATTATATCCTATCTGGATATGTTATTGGGCTCCCAAAGAGGAGGCTCTGCCTTCCGTTGGAGTCCATTCCTAGCCTATGATGAATCTGTCCATTACAAAACTATCTATTTCTGCTAGAGAGTTTCCTTTTCCCTGTGCCCTGCCCTCTGCACCCCCTTGTCATCGTGACAAAGCTGTTTACCTGGCCTTCTAAAACCCTGCTGCGTCCACTCGGCCATTCACCAGCTTTAATCTCATCCAAACTCCAACAGTGTTGAGCGGTGAATTCCGCCGGACAGATCCATGGAATGAAGCTTTAGGGATGGGCGTCTGGCATCTTCCACGATCAATATTCGTCTGCAGTCCATTTTGCTGACTGTGTAAAACTTGGTGGTCATTCTGCATGCACATGGAGATCCGCAGTGACTTAAATGGATCCGAGTAGTGTGTCTTGGATTTGATCCTCTAATGGCTCTGTGAAATATTGTGAATAGTAAAAAAAAAAAAAAAAACTTTTTAATAAAATAACCATTTTAATAATAACAGCTCTTAACACTATAAGATGAAATTTAGTCAAAGGATGGTTCACCCAATAATGAAAATTCTGAGGAAATATTCTTAAAAGAATATATATATTGTTTCAACTGTTTCTGTCCATACAATGAAAGCCAATGGGGTCCAAAACAACATTGTATGAAAAAAAAAAAATGGTTTTGGTGATGACATTTTCCAAAATATTTTTCCAAATAGAAGAAAAACAAATTTGCAATGACAGGGTGAGTAAATGATGACAAATGTTTCATTTTTGGGTATGCTATCCCTTTAATAAGAATTCACTAAGTATTTGGGGGATTTAAACAGGAAGCCTAACTTGGTCTCCAAGCGGCTGTTATTCTGAGGATTTCTAGCTTTGTAAAATTTTGGCATTCTTATCTTCGGGAAGATTCTGATCTGTAGCTCTCAGAGGGAACGTCTGAAACGTTTTTTATTTATGTTCGCTGATATAAATTCCCTACAGCACCATCACTGGATGCAGTCAACTGGTCGATTGATTCAACTAATTGAATCATAATAGCTCAGGCGTCTGGTGGCTTCTGCAAACATTGGCCATCTCGCTTTTTGTACATCTTTCGACATGTTAGGCTTGAGGTATTTGTTCTTTTCGCTGCCCACCATGCCCATAGAGAGTGCACATCTTTTGAAGTGGCAGGGGTCAGGCATGCTGACCTCACTGTGTGTATCTGTGCACAGATCACCGCCTCAGGGGAGGAACTGCAGACATAGCCGGTCAGAGAGAATGAGACTGCGATTTAAAAGACTAGCCCACAGCATCTCATGAACTGCATCACCGCTGACCTTTCTAAGAGCACTTCCAGTGGAAAATTACAGCTTCTGGGACTAATGACCTCATCCAGCATGTTCAGTTCATGTACAGTTATTATCTCAGAAATAAAATGTTATTTACATTTTTAATCCAGTTTTGTTTAAAAATGCTTGCGCTTAGAAAAGAAATCGGCGTTAAAATCATGGTTGATATCACTTTCAGTTCATCTGTAACATTAATGGGCGAAATGACAGTATATTGTTGACGATATCAGGGGTCTAATGATAGAGATATTGCTATATCATGTATTTTGCAGTATGTATCAGTGCTACGCAGGACTGCTTAGTTATTGACATGTTAGAGCAATAAAGAAACATGCATCAATGAGAAAATTAAGTATAGGACTTGCTTAATTAATGTTAAAGGATAAGTTCACTTCAGAATTAAAATTTCCTGATAATTTTGAGGAAAACATTCCAGGATTTTTTCTCCATATAGTGGACTTCAATGGCAACCAATGGGTTGAAGGTCCAAATTGCAGTTTTAGTGCAGCTTCAAAGGGCTCTACACGATCCCAGCCGAGGATTAAGGGTCTTATCTATAGAATCTGTCATTTTCAAAAAAAAAAAAAAAAAAAAAAAAAATATATACTTCTTAACCACAAATGCTCATCTTGGGCCTCGTTTACACTGTCAGTGAAATGTGACCCAATTCCGATGTTTTACTCGTATGCGACACAGATCGGATGTGTTCTATGACAGTGTAAACTGGAAAAAAACGCATGCATTCGGATATTTCGAGATCGGTTTCAGGCCTCGTTCATATGTGGAAATAAATCAGATGTAAATCGGATATGTGCCAATGCGACTGTCATGTAAACAGGCAGATGGGATTTTCCGAGGCATTAGGCTGCGTCTCCGCGGTTTAATGACGAGAGAAACCCCGACGCACATCTGCGGATAGACGGATGGCCCGATGAAACATTGTGTCGTCGTAGGAGAGGAATGTGGACACACGTTCACTCAACATATCAAAGGTTGGCTTGCTCATCCTAAAATTTCGGACCCACTGCTCCTCGTTAAAGCCCGCTACGATCTCATGAAAGTGCGTTTATTGCACGATTTTTTTTTCACGTTACATTTACGCCAAAAATAGTTTTTGCGTGCATGATACGCACTTTATGGCGTTTAATACGCACGTTTACAGTGCGTATCATATGCAAGCAAAAACTATTTTTGGCGTATAAATGGCATGAGAAATAAAATTTGTGCTATAGGCCTACTCACTTTTATGAGATCGTGTTGTATGTTCCCACCTGTCCTGAGATCTCGCTGCGCGTTCGTCGATTACGTAATGTGTGGGGCATATCGCAGAGTTCTGCAGGACCTTCTGCAGGTTCTGACATTTGTGGTTAAAAAGTATATAACATTTTATATTTTTTAGAAAATTACCAATTGTTTCTCTAAATAAGACCCTTATTCCTCGGCTGGGATCGTGTAGAAGCTGCACTGAAACTACAATTTGGACCTTCAACCCATTGGTTGCAATTGAAGTCCAGTATATAGAGAAAAATCCTGGGATGTTTTCCTCAAAAAACTTAATTTCTTTTTGACTGAAGAAAGAAAGACATAAACATCTTAGATGGCATGGGGGAGAGTAAATTATCAGGAAATTTTAATTCTGAAGTGAACTAATCCTTTAAAAAGAGTTAAGTGCATAAGCATGCTCTTGAATGATCAGATACTTAATCTTAAGTGAACGTAAATAATTAAGGGGGGGATCTGTGCATTGTCTTAAAGTGACAGCAGCCTAATATACATTACCTACAGACATTGTGCATGATATACAAGTACTATGGATGTGTTCTGTATTCACATTATATTCTACACTGTTATTGTTACACGACCTTACTATGTTTAATTTGTCTGTTTAATTCAGTCAGTGGTGTCATCCATATCTAGTGATGTCAATGAACTTTCACATTCACATCAAACAACCAGTCAAGAAGGAGATACTGCATACTTTATTTCTATTGTAAAAGTAGTAGTGCTTCATATTAATGGTTCAGCACGTTTCACCAGATTTATTTGTTCCTCTCTCTGCTGTAAGACAGATTTCATGCTATACAAGATACGTGCACATTCCTGGAAACATGCAGTTCCTGTTGTTTAGCTGTTAAACTTCATGTTCTGAAGTATCACTAGCATTAGACTTAGTTGAATACTTGACCTGGCTAAGTATAGTAAAATCCCCGGTTTCATCACTGAATTATTAATGAACGTGAGTTTTATGAGTCACCACATTCAAGGGCAGTGAAGCCTCCATCATGACCGCAGCCACAAAATACAGCTTTTTAAATACAAGGTTGAGAGTACATCTACACCTAATTATCTGGGTGTCACGCCTGGTTTAGCTAAAAGATCATTTACAGTTGAGCGTCATCATTACCAAAGCAGCCTTTTTTCGTTCAGTCTGCTTTCATAATACATCCCAGATCTCATGCTAATGAAGCATTGCTCAGGGGGGGATGATTGAGTGGATGCTTGAGCCACAACGCAAAACCCACTGCAGAAAGTATTCATCCAGGAGGAGCTGCTGTTGTTTTGGGTGCTATGTTGTAATGAGCTTGTGTACTCTCTCATTCTGTGGGACGATCACAGGCTCCTCGACGTGGCCGCCGCAAATCTTTCAATTAATCAGCCGTAGACATTAATCAGTTCACAATGATTTAATCGAATTACACCGCTGGGTTTGATCTCCACGTACGCTTCCTCCTCTGGCGCAAAGCTTTCCAGAAGGTTCCACCCTCCCCTTCCCGCCCTGGCGCAGGTCGTAGAGAGTGTCAGACCCCCCTGTGTGAGGCTGCCTGCCACTGCGGCACCCCCGCTGACTACGGAGGGTGGATTAATTGGATTTTACAAAATGTGATGCTTTGATATTTACTGTACGATCCCATTGCATTTCTTGCAACCACAAGAAATTGCTTTTTGGAACAGCAATAATGATAAAAAAAAACTGTGTCGGACTGAAATAGATGCAGTTCCCTCTTTTCTCCTGCATCAGAGCTCATTTATTAGGAGCCTAATGGAGGAGTCAGAGACGCGAAAGAGCTTAGCATTTCTTAAACATGGAAGTTCGAAAAAGGGCTCACACGTGTCCCATATTGTGTTTTATTATTGCTAGTAAAGAAACGGAATGGTTTTCAAGGATACAGTCACCGGAGAGCCATCGCTCACAGTAGTTTTAGGCTCACAGATTGAATACTCAATGCGTGTTTTTTTTTTATGGGCACGTCCTGTAGACTTTTATAAAGTAAACTTCATTAGGTTTATTTTTTTGTTCACTAAACTGTCATAAAAAAAGGCAGTTCTGTCACTCAAATCACCATTGTGATATATTTTTTAAATAAAATGGCCAGATCCTTTTTGTCTTTCTAAGGTTCATTTAGAGCATTTTTTTATATATATTAAATACAATTAAATGTTTTTTATTATAATGATATTAAAAATCAAAGTCATGGACATTAGCTGTATTTAAAATGCTTTTTTTCCAATTCAACTTTTTACTTGAATTGTTATGCTGAAAATATTTGTTATTACCAATTCTGTATTAAAAATGGACTTGGACACTTTTCACATTTCCGGGATTCTCAGAAGCAGAATTTATCGGCAGAAAATCAAATGTTTGTATTTGCTTTTGCTCCAATAGCAAAAGAAAAAAAAAATCCTAAATAGCATCAAGAAAACCAAAATGTATCAGCCATTTTATTAGGTTGTTCTGAGAGTCTGATAACACGCACAATGGAATCACATCGACATATCCGAGACATGTAATTGCATTTATTGTGTATAACTCGCATCAATATGATTTGTTGTCGTTTGCAGCAAGTAGGCAGTGCCTTAATGTGATTGAGTAGCGACGGGGAGGTTGTTGTGTATTTCACTGACATCATTACAGTCTTCAGACTAACCTTGAGCTTGCTGGCCTTTGCATCTTCGAATGTGGGCTGGAAATAAAAATTATTCCATTTTACTGCAGTACAGCACTATGTCCCTGCTTTGATCCATCTGTCACTTATGACCCCGACTGTCAGTCACCTCTCTCATCCCCTCCCGCACCCGCCCACTGGGTACTGCTGGATCCCGTCTACACTTGCCATCTGGCTCTTTATGAGATGTGCCGGACTTACTGTGACTCTTAATGAATATATTTAGAAGGAATGGTTTTCCTCCTATCAGAAGGTTATGTTGTCATTCAGCTTTGGTTGTTTAGATCTGAGATAATTAATTTGCTCAATAATAGTACATAATTATTGTGGTGGCAACACTGTTGAAGATGTATGTTTATTAACTATTAATTATTATTATTATACAGTTTATCAGTCATTCAAATTACAGCAATACTACTAATAATAATAGTGATAATAATCACATCAATAATAAATATATGTATTATTATGGAAAAAAAAAATATTGAAAAAAAAACAATAAAAACATTTGATCATTTTTAATGTCAAATGTCAATTTACACAACCCGGAAAGGACTGCGTAATTAAAGCGATAAAGTACTGTAAGTATAAGGGAACAATATCTAAAGTTTGGGAAATAAAGGGGTAACAACCAGGAGAATTAAAAAATATATTTATACTGTAAGTATTATAGAACTAAGGGGAACTTATTCTACTATTATGATACAACAATCTTACACTTGGGAGCAATTTAGCAAGAACATACAATGCGTGGCTTTTTGTAATAATGGTGTACCACTACATATTGTGTATAGGCTTTTTAAAAATTATAGGGTACATATCTATACATTTATACAGTAATCTTTTTAACAAAAGTGCACTGACAACTAAAACTATTGCAACTTTTGCCTAAATATTGTGGAAAGATACTCTTGTTTCATTAGTGGTGCTTGTTACCCTCTTGTTTCATGTATTTACAGGGTAAGTACAATAAAAATAAATACACAATCTTATATCATTAACTCGGAAACCTCGGAAAACTATTTGAAAAACAACTTAATTCAGAACACTTATAATGCAAGCTCATGTGTTCCTAAAAGGTGGAGCATCAAACAGCACATACTGCAAAAACTGTAGTACTCCATACGACCCCAATGGATGGATCAATGTCTTATGAAGGGAAATAAGTGTTTGTCAGAAAAATTACAATATTTTAAACTTTTTAAACTGTAGACTATCTCTTCAGACTAACTGTAATAAGTTGTTTTTCAAATAAAGGTTTCTGAGTCAGTGATATTATATTGTGTATGTATTTTTCTTGTACTTACCTTGTAACTATGGAACAAGAGGGTAACTAACACCACTTTAATTTACGGCCCGCAATGTCACACTTACCCTGTATCTACGTAAAACAAGAGGTAACAAGCACCACTTAACCTGTAACTACATAGAACAAAAGTATATTTCCCAGTTTTAAAAAAATTGCAATAGTTTTAGCTTTACTTTTCCCTTGTAACATGTAAGCCCAAACTTAAACATCTGCTCTTTTGCTATAAAAACAAACAAATAAAAAAACAACTGTTTAAATACATAGAGATGTACCCTGTAATTTTTAAAAAGCCTATACACAATATGTATTGGTACACCATTATTACAAAAAGGTACGCAGTGTATATTCTCGCTAATGTAAGATTGTTGTATCATAATAGTAGAATAAGTACCCCATAGTTATATAATACTTACAGTATAAATCATTGTTTAGTTCTCCTGGTTGTTACCCCTTTATTCCCCAAACTTTACATATTGTCCCCTTATACTTACATGTAAGTACTTTATAGGTACACTATAATTACCAAAAATTACACTGTAAATTCGTCTTAATTACGCAGTACTTTCCGGGCTGTAATCTAAAGCGTTACCAGAAAAAAATAACATTTATTTTGAGATTTGTGAAAGATTACATGCGCCATCTTAAAATATTAATAGTGTTATGTTGCCAGTGTTTACGGGTTTTTTGGGACAGCTGAATCTGAATTTTTTTTGCAATTCTGTTTGGTGACGCTGGAGCCACAGAAAATGTGCATCAAAACAAATTCACGCTCACTGAGTGCAACACGAAATTTCGATTTGACAAGCAACTACTTAAGCATGAAAAACCATTGCTTTGTGCCATTAAATCATTTCACTGTGAGTGAAGGGCTCCATTGGGATCCATTGTTTCATTTTAACTTCTTGTTGTGGTGAAAATTTGCATTAAGTGAGGGCATTACAATGCTTATGCCTTCAGTTCAGCTGCCAGGATGGAGGAAGACATAACTCACGACATGTTCTGTGTGGGACTCCATCACAGCTATAAATATTCAGTGTGGGGGCTTGCATTGTGCCAGTGCAGCTGCATAACTATTCCTAACTATTGTTACTCTCACATACTTACTACTAACCATTAGCCTGTCACGATCTCTTATTCCGATTGACCAACAGAAGGAACGGGCTCTGACTCTTGCAGCCTTCCTTGTGATCGGATTAGTCATATCAGCCCAGGTCCTGATAAAGACCTGACGATCAACAGTGGAGATGTGGCATCTTGTCCAGATGGAGCCGTGGCTGTTTTTGTGTTTGTCGGAATGAAATCTTGGCTGGAGCGGCGTCTGACTCAAAGCAGATGGGTGGCGGCAGACTCCTCTGTGAGGTAGCAGCTCTCTTGATGAGATACTGAGCTCTGGTGGCATGATCCATCCATTATTGAACTGCTCTGTCAGCTTATGTAGAAGAGCTAGATGCCCAGTGCAGACAAACACTTGATTAATCACTGGGGCTTTTAAAGAAACAGCTTACCATGAAATGAAAATCCGGTTATCATTTACTCACCTTCATGCTTTTCCAAACCTGTATGGCTATCATTTTTCTGTGAAACACAAAAGGAGACATTTTGAAGAATTGTACTAGTCACTTTTTACTGTTTACAAAGGCTTTCAACTTTCAAAAAGGAATAGAAATAATCATAAGTGTATCCAACTTGACTTGTGCCCTTTTTTAAGTGTTCTGAAAGCACACGATACATTTGTGTCAGACATTTTGACTTAAGAAATTAATAAGTTGTCATTTATCGAAAATATTCATTGAAAATTTGTTGGAAATGTGAAGGTATAATCATTCGTTTGAATCAGATCTTTTCAATGAATCAGTTGATCTGGTTCACAGAATCCAACTGCATGATTTTTTCATGGATTGGTCCAATTCGTAAAAAAAATCATTATTTTATGCTGGATCTTTTCAATGAATCAACTGATCTGGTTCACGGATTTGGTCTCGGTAAGTTGTTCATGAATTGGTCCAATTCGTGAACAATTCATTCTGAGTTGGATCTTTTTTTTTTCAATATAGAGACTGATTCTGTGAAACAGATCAGTTGATTCAAGTTGTTTATGTATTTGTCCAATTTGTGAACAAATCATTCTTTTCATTTGGATCTTTTCAATGAATCAATCAAATGATCTGTTTCACAAAATCAGTCTGAATTATTTGTTCATGAATTGGTCCAGTTCGTGAATGGATTATTCCTTTTGAGTTGGATCTTTTCAATTAATCAATATATCTTGTTCATGGAATATGTCGGAATATTTGTTCATGGATTAGTCCTATTCTCAAATTTAACTCATTGACTCAAAGCAGTTCTCGGGTTAACAGCTCCCACTTCTATGGAGTTGTATGGACCACTTTTACGATACTTTGATGGTGATTTTGGTGAAGCTTTGAACACAATGAGATTGAGAAAATTATTGGATGAACACTCCATTCAAAACATGTGTGCATTTGAATTTTCCCTTTTTGAATACAATTTTAACAGATGCTTTTCTCCTTCATTTCTCTGCAGCGGAGCCTCTCCCTCTGATGGACCTGTGTCGACGTGCGGCACGACTGGCTCTGGGACGAGAACGTCTACAGGAGATCGAGACGTTGCCTTTGCCCCAGTCTCTGAAGAATTACCTCCAGTACCAGTGAGAGCACAGGCTCTCACGTAGAAACACACACGGACACCGAGAGGAAGCCTGAGGCGGGAATATAGCGCCACCATCAGGCCGCAGAGGGAAATGTTTACATTGTGGCTCACTGGTGGAATCTTAAGTTAGTTTTTATTTTATTTTGTATCTGTTTTTGTTTAGTTTTCATTTTCCTCTTTATGAGTTGTTTAAATTATTGATGGCTTTGGAAGAAGCAGCTCAACAGACCTGCAGCGCCTCCAGGTGTACGTCTCGCCCTGGAGAATACGACAGGAAGCGGCGTTCCAGAAAGCACATTAACCTTGGGATGCCTTTGAAAAGCCCACAGTAATAACCGTTCCTCTTTCCCTGGGTGTAAAGCCTGCAGAGCACAGTCAACGGACACAGGAGACCGAGGCGGCTGAAGGTCGGGCTCAGCCGCCTCCCGAGTCAAAATCCGCCAAACGGGAGCCTAGAGGAAGAAACAAGCCCTGGAAGGTGGTAAGCAGGTGCCAGTACTTGTGCACAAGACCACCAGGGGACAGTATGACTGGCAGCAGCCATTTCCCCCCCTTTTTCCTGGGATCGAAGTGTATTCCCGAGGACACACTCATGCGTACGCACATATACGACCAACAATCATATACAGATTTCACTTCTTTTTTTTTTCTCTGTGGGCTTGAGTCATTTTTCTATCTGATTTTATTGTCAGTGTGAGAATTTCAGTTGATGATGATTTTATCAAGATGTTTGGCTATCTTTACATTTATTTATCAGGTTCTAGTTCCTTTTTAATTGAAATGAGGATGTGCGAGCACATAGATATTGAACACTATCATACACTCGTCACATATGGCTTTCTATTTTAAACTGGAATGCTGCTTTTATTATTATTAATATTATTATTATCATGATTATTATTCTGTCTGAATGCTCAGATAAAAGTCTGTTTTTTTCAGAGGCACACAGTGGAATGTAAAGATCTTGCTAGCGTTAGCATATTTGAAATGTGAATAAAAGCCAAGTGAATGAGAAGGATGTCATTGATAATTTTTTATTCTGAGACAGAATATGTCCGGATGAGTGTTTCAACCTTCTTATTGAATAAAAATATGTGTGTTTTTCAGCACAGAAGGGCCTATTTACATAATACCACTTCTTTTTCTAACGTTCCACTGAGAGTTACCTCGTTTCCCACTCACTCTCTCTCTCTCTGTCTCTCCTGTCTCTCCTGTCTGACTCCCACTCTATCACAGTCTGAGGCTGATCTAAAGTATTATCTAACCTAAATCTGTGAAGAATTGGATCACTCTTCTCAAGATCAAGTTCATGAGAGTTTTTTTAACCAGCCACTAACCGCAGGTGCTTCAGTAATCCAAACCTCTCTTGTGTTCTTAATCACTCAGTTATTCACCTAAAGAAAAAAAAAACATAACTTTTTTTAAGCGAATAAAATTACAGGAAATGCTGACTAATCAATTTATTGACATATCAGTTTTTGCAAAAATAATGATAATTCAAAGATGCTGTTGGACAAGTAAGGGATAATCCACGGCTAGCCATGCATTAAAGGATTTTAATGCACGACGTAGAGGCGAAGAACCACCCGACGCGAAGCGGAGGGTGGTTGCCTCTACGTCGTGCATTAAAATCCTTTAATGCATGGCTAGCCGTGGATTATCCCGCTTATACCTCGGTTATTTGCCAAGTTAATAAGAAGTTAAAGCTGTAACTGATGTTTACAATGTAATTTTTTAACAGACGTGTAAAAATGACGGTTATTTTCTTAAGTTACGGCTCGTTAGTTCTAGCACTCCGTCCGCTTTAAATAAAGTAGAGCCATCGGATTGCTTTTATTTGAATGAATTATCACATTTATTTAAATTCATTATTAAGAGAGAGAGACAGAGAACTGAAAGAGAAGAAAGAGAGAGAGAGAGAGAGAGAGAGAGAGAGAGAGAGAGAGAGAGAGAGAGATGCGTGCGCGAGTTATGAGCGTCTCTTCTTTAAAGTCTACAGTCCCTCGTTGCTTAAGCATAGGCCTATAACTTAATGATTCATGGATTTATTAAAATTATTTATGAATGATAGGCAACACTGACAGTGACAAGGCAAGCTTTATTTGAACTAATCATGTCATTTATTTAAATGAATTAGCTGTATGTCAAACCAAACTTTTCTTACGCGGATGATGAACGCTGGTGTCTTTTCCATTTTTCCTGTAGCGCTTTAAAAACTGATTTAAAGACGGCATTGCTTGACTTGAAGTCTTTATCCCTTATGATGTTGTATTTTGTAATGTGACGGTTTATACCTGCTCTGAGACGCATCAAACTTGCAACACTGTATTCGCGTCCAGCGGTAGACTGAACAGAGGCATAAAACTCCCGAAATGTCTAATTTAAAAGAGAAGCAGAGTAACGTTAGATCTCGAAATCACAATTGTTCTGTCTTTGGCGCAACAAGTCACTGAAAGTGTTAACTGCCCATTTAGTTGTCTTTTTCGTATTGATCTTATCTTTGTCGTCTTCGATCTTATCTAGCTCTGTCTTTTCCCTAAAAAAAAAAAAAAGCCTAAAACGTATCTAAGTAATATATACAGTAGTAGGCTATTTCGTTGTCACCCTGCCTCTCCAAATGCATAACTGACATTAACAAAATGCAATAATGCAGTAACAGCTGAAAAAGTACTTGGGTGTGTGTTTTATTTTATATTTACCGGTCAATAATGCAATCGCTGCTGTCTGTCCCATAGAAGAACATGACAGCCCGCGTATGTTTTGGAACTATTGGGGCTTACATGAACCACGTGACAGCCATCGCGAGCGATCAAAGAGTGTCGCAACTCTTTCTCTCTATGGCTCTGAGCCTACCTAACGTTTTCATATGTGTCTCTCTCTCTCACTCTTTTGCAAGTGTAACTCTGTTACTATGGTTACCAATGTGTATAGCAGCGGATTAATTTCGAACTGTAATCAAACTGACTGGAACTACCTGTGCATTAAACGGTTTTACTGCACACCTTCCAGCCAATCAGAATCGAGTATTTAAACAGCCGTGGTATAATGATTGAATAGACATAAAGTGGCTGTAGGGCTCAGTATTTAACCTGGCCTAAGGCAAAATAGTCAAATTCAAGTGAAGTAGCAGAACTGTAAGAATGTGACTTTTATTATAATATGTTCTGCGTACACTATTTGCTAATGTTTTTTTTGTTTTTTTTAGTTACATAACTAATATACTCTACTGTTCAAAAGTTTGGGGTCAGTTTCAATATTACTGTTTTTACTGTATTTTTTGCCTTGGTGCACATAGGAGACTTATTTCAAAAAACATTGTTAAAATATCACCGACCCCAAAGGTTTGAAGTAGTGGTAGTATTGTTTAATATAATGATGTCATTTTATATATTTTTATAATGGGTGTTAAATGTTTTAAATGGGTAACAAAATAAATCAGTAATCCAGCTTGGATCAAATCTTAAAGCTGCCGTTTTTCCTCATTGTCGCCATCTCTGTTCGAAATCTGCAATTGCAGTCATTCGCGGAATTATCAACTTTATGCGAGTTGTACTTCGACACGGCACAGCGCGGATGAAACCAATGTTTGAGGAGAATGTGCAGCTGTCAGTCGCCGCACCGGTGTGGATACTGTCATTCAGAATCACAGATTATTCTTTTTGGAAGTATGACCAACATAATAATTGTCATCTGAACAAGTAAGTAACATCCACCAGTACCACTGGAATTAAAACCATTATTACAAGCATACCGCTTTGAATCGAGCTAAGGCAAGCAGATAGTTTTGAACACTGGCTGGTTATGTATTTTTTCAAATATGTATTTTGGATAATTTTTAACCCAAAAAAAGCTACGGACTGCAGCTTTAAGTGCAAATGTTGAAGAGAAACTCCATACTGTCTCTGCACTTCTTCCATTAAGGTCAACAAACTTTAAGTGGATTTTTTAGGTAAAGGAAAATACTGATCTTTGCTTCAAATAGTGTGATAGGGCTGTTTGGATAATATTGCCCTGTTTTAGTGTATCTGGACATGTTAGGACTGTCCTATTGGAAATCAATGTAAGACTGCAAGACACTGTCCTTCTGCGCACTTTTTTCTTCTTGGCTTCTCTCTTTCACGTTAGAAATCAGCTCAAATGTAATTGAATATCACAGATCAGAGAGCACAGGTACAAAGACGGGACCCTGATCAAAGCATTGAGATGGAGAACAAGGCACTATGGTTCAAGCCAGGACATTGATCCTCCCTATCCTCTGTTTCCCCCCAATCTGGTCTTAAATCTCTGACAAACATGTTTAACCAAAGGGAACAGACTGTTCCCGTGTCTTCCAGCCTTGAGAGAATGGCCGAAGTGTCTGTGTTTGTGTACAAATGCTTACGAAACACCTTGGGAATCACTGATTGTTTATGTTTTAAGTCCTTCATTATTAGCAGGCGATTGTTGAGCTCTTGGAAATGAGAATTGTCCTGACTTCCTCCCAGTGTGATTCTCCATATGCTGTGTAGACATGGGCCAGTGGCTATTTCCTTAACTTACCGGGGTGTAAATAGGAGGGCGAGAGCTCATCCACCACTGAGAGGCCTTGGGAGATGGGTGTAAAAAAAAAGAAAAAAGCGAGACTTCCTTGATTTGCTTCCTTCCCTGTGGGCGTGTGGCTGTTGTGTGTGTGAGAGAGAACGAGGGTATAAATAGGGAGCCGGTGGCAGTGATGGTCTGGGGAAAAGATCTTTGTGTCCTAAACGACCTCAGCTTCCACATGCAGGTGCATCCTGGCCTGCGCTGGTCACAACATCACTGAGGGTACAAGAAAACAGTGCCGGTCAATCTGTTCTGCTGAGAAAACACTGGAGAGATGGCACCTTTTGTTGCGGTGTTCTCGCTGCAGATTTCCCGTTCATGTGCCAGAACTCAGACTTCTATTCTATTTAAAAAAGGAAGTCCAGGAGAACAGATTGTTTCTTTGAGGGACAGCCTGGTTGGAAAGTAAATGTGTAAAAGCTTAAATTAATGAATGAATAAATGAATTGTGGTGATTTACAATCAAGCAAAGGATAATGAAAGGTTTCATTTATGCTACATTCCTTTTCTTGTATTTATTTAATGCTCTGTTGCTTAGGTTGAGCATGTCACATGCTCATCTTACCCCACACTCACCATTTTGGGAATAATGCTTCTTGAGGTCAGGCTCACTTTTATGTCTTTGTTATGAAAGCACCATTTAAACAGTAACATTTGAATTTTCTCCTTCTTGACATTCACTTTTTTGGAAAAATTTTAAGTTCACCACAGATTGAATGAAATGATTGCTGCTTCTTGAAAATGCTGTCACATACTTTTTTTTCTTTTTTCTTTTTTTTCTGTTCGTTTAAAAACCAGGGGTTGCACATTTTACAGTCCTCCCCTATTTGAAAATACTTTACTGTTTTGTTCTGCAACATAAATTACACATGAATACAGTAAATTACACAAAAATACAGTAAAAACTGAAATATTATGAAATATTATTACAATTTAAGAAAACTTTTTTCTATTGGAATATATATTCAAACATAATTTATCCCTTTGATGGTAAAGCTGAATTTTCAGCATCATTACTCCAGTCTTCAGTGTCACATGATCCTTCAGAAATCTTTCTAATAGGATTTGCGGCTCAAATAACATTTCTTCTTACCAACAATGTTGAAAAACAGTCGTGCTGCTTAATATTTTTGTAAAAACCATAATACCTGTTTTTCAGGATTCTTTGATAAATAGAAAGTCATACGAAGAGAATTGATTTAAAACATACACCTTTAACATTATGAATGTCCTTACTCCTGAATGAAAGTATTAATTTCACCAAAAAAAACAAACCTTACCTTACCTTACCTGACCCTAAACTTGTAAACACATATTTGTGGTACAGATGCAATTAAGAAAGTGTCTTAAAGTACTGTTAACCATAGACCTTATTTTACTCATAAGTCCAAAACCATTGCTCTAAAAACCCATTAGAAATTCCCGTAGTGTATTGCTCTTCCAGGTTGGCCTACAAACGGACTTTTAATGACTGAACAGCTCTGTAATGTTATGCTAACATTGCAAATTCTGTTCGTCAGGGTGATTACAGCGCCAGCTTCCAATAGGCTGAGGGGATTTGGGGTATTTGGACTCAGCATGGCCCAATATTGAACAGGTGATTGTAAGGATTTGATTGAAAATGAGCCTGTGTGGTTTTCTCTCCAGCTTAAGAGAAAACCACACAGGGAGTGTACAGAGAGATGAAACAGATTAGCGCGAGTCAACATACTCTCTTCCTCCTTCACTCCCCTTCATTTTCTCTCCTCTCACGCTCGGTTTTCCGAGCCAGCCTGTATAAATAGCATGCGATCCATCTATTATGTCTGTGCGTCTCCACTCTCCCTGGATCCTGTTTAGCTTCTCAGCTCTCCTTGAGAGCCCTGTTGCAAAAGCAGCATTAAAGAGTTTCTGGAAGCGCCCAATTTTCCCATATAGCATTGTCTGATTTAATGTTGTGCTTCCAGGAACATTCTAGAAGACTCGGTGCAAGCCTAAAAAAACATCACAAACTTGGGTCAACCTGAGCCACGTAGGTTGTTTAGGGCCATGATAGCCAAGACTGGAACGTGTAAATAGTATAATATAAAAAATATGGAAATATTAGGAAAAAACTAATTATTAAATGTATGTGTGTTTATTATTATTATTATTATTTACTTAGGCTACATAAAGTAGTAGATTAAGTAGTTGCGCATGCTTTCTTAGTAAGATTTAACAAGAAACAAAGCTCGGATTCATTCTTTAGTGACCAGCCACTAAGAGCCCTGCCACCTTCCAACAAATGAATAAATGAGCTAATAAAAATAATTAAAAGAAAAACAAAGGAAATAGTGGTCATCATGGCCATGGCATGGTCGCCAACATAAAAATGAGAGTGACAGGTAAGGGTGTCTAGTGGCTTTCTGACATATGCAATATAGCACATGGACAACTGAAGGGTTGGAGATGAAATCCCATGATCCATCTATACCTCCTTTCACTTTATGAAATCTGATAGATTAAAAGCTTCTGGCCACTATATAAATAAATAAGGCATAATCTTCCATGCCACCTCACCAAATGGTTCCATATTAAACATTACAGGTTAGCATGGATTTGGTTTAATGATGTTTGCCATTTTCTAATGAGTGCTAATATTACACTTGCCCATGTGTCACCATTTATTATTACAGCACCAGATTGGACCTCAGAGTTAAATAATTGGAAAAGTATTCATATTAAGCATGTGCAGCAGATTCAATTTGTCGTGTTCTCCGAGATTCAAGTGAATTAGGGATTGTGCTTTGATGTGACTTGCTTGCTGATCAATTTCTTTTTCCCACAAACCCTTCCCCAAATGATTCCATGCAGATGCAGGAAAAAGTGAAGCCCTCTTGATTTGAAAAGTGCAAAGCAGGCCCTTGGGTTCATCTGTGTCTGCGCTGGTGCTGCTCAAATTAGGTTAATTAGCTCTCACAGCCAGGAGAAATTCTTAATGAGGTCTAACATACCATACATCCTGATTAAGTGCACACAAAAAGCAATCAAAAACTGTTTTAAGCCCAAAGTATACTTTATATAGTTTTTAAGCGTACATGATGGTCCACGTACATAGTGCGCGTGATGCAAATTCCGTCACTGGTACTGAACTGTGTGTGCGCCGCCTGATTTTGTTTTGTTACTTTGTAGGCGCAGGTCGCACGTGAACATTGAATTTATTTTGCACTTATCAGTTGTTCCACAAGGTGGCAACACTGCCCCAGGCCGTTGTTTCACAGTAAAAAATGAATTTAAAGAGACGGAATAAAAACAACAACAACAAAAATACAGAAGACCGCAACAACAACATACGTCCACATTGACAAGCACTTGTGTGAGGAGGGGGTAATGTGATTGCAACAACTTTAGTTTAGAAAATACAAAGATATTTTTATCGGTCATAACTTCTGGAAGAAAATAGCACAAACACTGGTCAATAATGAAACTTCCTAGAACGCATGTGTCGACCGTCTGCATTCACACATGCTATTAAATGGATTATACTTTGAAAGGTTAAGACTGTACCCATGCACTAGCGTACACATAAAAAACAATGTATACTTTGGGCTTAGGCCCAGACAGCAACATAGTGTCGGCCCAGATGGATGTGGGCCGGATCTGGCTATTCACACTGGCTATTTTAACCGTTTTTGCGGTTAAAAATTACGTTTCACTCCAGGGCAGTGAATATATGCTTCAGGCCTACTGTTATAATATGCTGTTAATATGAATCAAACAACAAAAGAAAAATAGAAAATCACACTGCTCTTGATTGAATAACTTCAGTAGTTTTAATAAGAATAGATTTTTACTTGAATGCTAATGCTCTGGCGAGGAGATAAACTTGGCTGACTGTCACAGACATAAGGCCATGTTATTAGATGCATACTGCCCTAACGAATAGCTAATTTTGAGTAAATAGATCTTTATTAATTCATGCGCATCTATACTCTCGATTTCTTCATGGTAAAATAGTAACGAGGCACAAAGTAAATAGGTTATGTTATAGTATACAAAAACCAGCAATTGTAACGTGTGAGCATGCAAAAAAAAATCCTGTGCGCACGCAATAGTTTCTCGTGAGCCCGTAAAAAGTTTCTCATGCGCACTCGAAAGTCTGTGTGTGTATAGGCTATATATATATATATATATATATATATATATATATATATATATATATATATATATATATATATAGTCATATGCATATGGTCTACAGAGCCCTTTATATATATATATACTCTAAAAAATGCTGGGTGTTTGGGTAAAATATGGACAAACCCAAACTTTGGGTTAAAAATGTCATTTAAAATGGTAACCCAATTACTGGGTTTGTCAATATTTGATCCAAATTTGGGTTGAAATAACCCAGCATTTTTTAGAGTGTATATATGCACAACACAAGTCCCTTTATATATATGCACAACACAAGTTCCTTTTAAGGGCTCTGTAGACCATATGCAGTATTATAACTACAGATAATGTATATCTTAACACTTTAATGAAAACATTATTTTGTAGAGCAAGGCACTGAGAATCTGGTGGCTCGTTGTATGAAGAGGTGGACGGCGACGCTGGAATGGTGGTAAACGTTAATAGAGTAATAAATTGTGAGCTGTAAACGACTGGCAGGACCCTGGAGGCTGAGACAATGTGACAGATTGGACTTTGGTCAGGAGTGTAGCAGGACTGGCATGTTGCAAACACGTGACATCACAAGCCCTATGTTATGTACCACTTTCTTCTTCATCATGGATTAATGTGCAAGAGCTATGCTTTACCATTACATGTCATCATTAGCATGCATTACACACCGTCATTAGCACAATTGCCTTTCTTCCAATATTGATCAATAATATGATCCAGTTCTGACTCATGTCACGTGGATTGCTGCATGTGATGAGCTGTTTGCTTTGTCACTCAATTTCTCTCTCAGCCCCAATTTATATTGTCCTGTTCTGTAAAGCATATGTGTATATAATGTGGTATATCCGTGGCATGCTTAAAAAAAAAAAAAAAAAAAAAAATAACAAGCCGAAAACTAAAGCCTGCCTAATAATCTTTATCTTTTAGTTGCATCCATCAAGTTTTCAACAAAAAGGAAATAAGATTTTTTTTTTTTGCAATGCATTTAATTCACTGCATTGTGAAATTAATATGCACTGCAATTTCCAGCCAAAATAACTATATCATGATATATGTCAGCATTATATAAAATACAAATATAAAAATTTTCATATTGTAACAGCCTATTGACGTCTTAAAACATCTAGCGTGCTACACACCAAGTTAATCACTATAATATTTAAGCTCTGTGGGACTAAAGGGTTGTGCTTTGTGCCCAAGTTTTTTAAAAGTGGTTTAAAAGTTTCTTGTTAATAGGCTATTTGGAGTCCTCTAGAGGCATACAAGAGTCAACACATCCTCTTTTAACTGCGTATTTACAACTAAGCAGAAGGCTGCCCTCTTCCAGCTGAATTTAGTCATTACAAGTTATGATATATATATAATTCAATCACATGATATATACTTTTATATACACTTTTATATAGATTTATCTTTTCTTCTCTGCTCTGCCAGTGTGTTTTGTGTTCCCAGTCTCTTTTGCCATTATTTTGTTAAGTTTGGGATTCCTGTTTTTTTCTTTTGCTTATGGTTTTCTCTTCTGTGCAGTTGTGTTGCGGTTGCTTGTTTGCCCCCCAGAACTCACCTGTCTTGGACATCTCTCCTGGTTTTGACCATCTGATCTGGTTCTGGTTTTGGAGTCTGGATTCTCACTCAAACACTGCTTGCTGTTCTGACTATCAGCCTGATTTTGAACATGAGCTTGGATATCTCTGATACTGTCTGCCTCTTGTTTGATCTATCTGTTCATCTGACTTCGACTCTCACCTCATGACTGGATATTATTTGCTGATGGACTAATCTGGATTTCTATTCCAGCCTGTTTGACTTTACCTCTGCCTATTGCCCATAGTTGGTTCGGAGCATGACCTTTACTCCATCTGATTATATTGTGAATTAAAAATTAATCCACCTGGTCTAAAGTATCAAGTCAGTATCAGCTGGCTTTCCCTTTTTTCTTGTAACAGTTGCCACTATTCAGACATCTAATAAACCAAGTGAATACTGGTTTACAAAGACGCATCTGCAAGGAAAATCCAACCATTGGTATGTTCTCTTATGTGGTATGGCTTCTGTATCAATGTCTGTTTATATGACACTCTAAAAAATATTTAGGCTAAATGAACTGCAATTATCTGAGCATGTTAGCAATTATGATACAATGCTGGTGTGAAATGTGTGAAATAATAAAGACCTTTTTAAAAATGTTTTTTAAAAAGATGCTCACCAAGGCTGCCTTTATTGGATCAAAAATACTGTAAAAATAGTGCTTGAAATATTATTAAAATTTAAAAGTCAATGTTATCTGTTTTAATGCATTTTAAAATGTAATGCATTCATCGGATGCCAAAGCTGAATTTTCAGCAGCCATTACTCCAGTCTTAAGTTTCATACCATTCAAGTGGGTATCTTAATGACACATTGATAGTGCACAGTCAAGGAGAGTTTAATTTTCACACTCATTTAGTCCACAGCTATTCAGGTTATGTGATTGTGACAGGTAACAATGCCCTGTACCATTATGTGTCTGCTTCTTTTTTCTTTTTCTTTTTTAGCTGTGCTAGTATGTCTGAGGTCCAGAAGGACGTTCTCACAGGGATTCAGTCTGAGCTGGCAGAGCTGAAATCCACTGTGAGTTCTCTAAAGAACAGACTGCAGGTCACCGAGGAACAACTGCAACAGCTCAGGGAAAACGGTAACATAATCCTGCCTGTTCTTATCCTATACTTGTAAAACGCTAAACAGTTTAAATATAAGTAAAAATCAGAGGAAACTCTCAGTTAGATAGCCTCACCCTGGCCATCAAATGCTCACAGAACATACATGGATCCATAAAGGGTGATCCACATTTTTTTTTATAGTGGTGCGGTTTCTCCATATATGATTTCGAAATAAAATAAAAACTATTCTAAGTTCCAAGCTATTAACCAAATCAACCATAAGATGATTCACAACCCTTTGGTTGCCCAATGCCCTAGGTACTCTCAAAGTGCACCAGATTGATGAATTTAACACCTGTCCTTTGGAATTCTCTGCCTCTTGAACTTAGGGAATCCCAGTCTTATGCCATTTTTAAAGGTCAACTTAAGACATACTTTTTTAAACTTGCATTCACATGTTGATGTGGGTTTTTTTTAACAATTGCCCATTGTTTAGGCATATACAGCGCGTTGAGAAGTTGCTTTTAAAGGCGCTTTATAAAATAAAGGTTATTATTATTATTTTGTTACAGTGTCTGTCTACTGTTGGTTTTCATTTATACTTCTGCGTCGTTGTCCGCATTGACGCGCAATTACACATGCAGAGGGAGCATGTGAAATCCGGGGAGCGGTTCTAGCAGGCCAATCACAGCGCTTGCGGTACGCGTAGAATTGACGCGTTGTTACATTTTTGGAGAGGTGCACGTCAGGGTACGCCGAAGGGTACGCGCGCTACACACAGCCTATGATGTAGCTACGGCGTGAGTTTGACAAGAAGTATAAATTGGGCCTTAGGTCCGACGCAGAAGTATAAATCAGCCTTAACCTAACGTAACGCAACTCCCCCCTCCCTCCCATTAGGAAATGATCGACAATAATCATCTATTCAATCTAATAATCAAGTTGACAAGTAATTAAACGTGTGGCTGAGGGGCGCCTTATGATGATCATGTTTAATAAACATGTTTTATTTCGCTTGTCATTCTAATTCTATGATTAATGGGAAGAAGGCAAAGGGCGACACTAGAGGTCGCCTGCGCGCCGAACACATTTGCCGCCCTAGGCGATCGCCTAGTTCACCTATAGCAATCGCCGGCCCAGTTCACAACTGTACTAAATAAAATTTTCAGTCCATTAGTAGTGCTCACACCTTAAGAAGCATTCAGTCCTGCTGTAGAGATAAGTGAAATGGTAAAATGGTAATGGTTATAGCAGCAAAATGTATAATAAGCATTTTTATAATATATTATTATACAGTTTGTGTGATTAGTACGGAGCCCCTAAAGGGACCTTTGCAAAAAAAAAAAAAAAAAAAAAAATAACTATCGCGTGCGCACGAGAAACTATTGCGTGCGCATGAGAAACAATCGCGTGCGCACGCAATAGGTTTCGCGTGCGCACGCGATAGTCTTTATTTATTTTTATTTTTGCAAAGGTCCCTTTAGGGCAGTGGTTCTCAAACTTTTTCGGTCATTCCCCACTTTGGACAAGGGATAATTTTCAAGCCCCACCTGCCCCCATCGCCCCGACACAATGCTAATGAAATACGTAACTGTCAGGAGCCAATCAGATCCCTCACATGTCACCACGCAAAGATCACTGTCCCCAGATTACTGATCACCTGCACCTGTTTCCACTCAGCACTCACTTCCCAGCCAGCACAAAAGCACCCGATTCACTCCCAGTCATTGTCAAGCCTCCAACAGGAACGACCCTTACCAGTCACCACTTGTCTCACTCTGAGCCATCCTTCAGCAACGGACGTAAAGTATACTTACCTGAAAGAAACTAACCTTGTTATCCTTGTTCTGATGTTCCCAGGATCCGCTCCATGACTCATGTTCTCCGTTTCCTGGAATCCGCCACGAGTCCCGTTTCCCACTGGATGAGCTGCAAGAGAAAGTGAAAGTATCACTGAACTGGTGAGCTCATTGTCAAGTGCACTTCAAAGGATCTACTCACCTGGAATCCTTCCTGAATCACGCCTATCCACGAACGATCTGAAAAGAGAGGAAAAACTCAAGTTATTGATCTGTGTTACCCGCCACGTTATTCCTTAAGAAGAGGATTCACTCACCTGGATGCATTCCTGCCACATATATCCTCTTCGAGATCACCGTTGAACTCCCGAAACCCTGCATACTTACCTTTGAGTTAAATAAAGATACATTTATGTTTATCACTTACCTCTGTCTCCGAGCCTGAATCCTGACAGTAACAAGCTTAAAATGTTCCAATTTATTGAAGTAACAAGTAGTATCAGTATAGTAACAAGTTGTATCTAAATACAAACTAACTATATATCTACATCAAATAACAGCAAGTTCAAAAATAAAGAAAATGAAGTGCATCTGTGTCATAACTTGCATGAAATTCAAAAATAGAGAAAATAAAAGTGCCTCAAAAATAGAAAAGAAATAAAAGTGCCACTTTGCAATCTGTTAAAAAAAGAAAAGAAGAGAAATCCATTTGGCAAGACAGGTCTATTTATCCCTGCATTAGTGACTGCAATGAGCCTGTTTTGCATTGCACAATTTCTCAAAGCAGGGTTGCAGGCTTGATACTGACACTCAAATCATGTTCAATGTTCAGAGAAATTTCATGTCTTGTCGTAAGCCACAAAATAATGACGTCACATATTTTCCAACCCAGCCCTCAGCCCTCACTTACGCATGAAACAGCTTCCAGCGCGCCTGGCCATCGGCGCGAAACATAGGCTACATATCTATGGGCGCAAAAGTTTGTTCCGCTACAATTAATATGTCGACGTCACGTCAATCATTATTTGGGGGGTGGGGAATTCCTGTTACTTGTTGTCGCCCCCGGGGGTGATCGGTCTAATAAGCGGCAACACACAGCTATAAGGACGGTTTGCTCTCACATGCGCTGCATTAATAGTCACACACACGCGCGCGCAGTCTCTACTCTAGTGCGCGGTCTTGCTCCAGATTCCGGGAGATTGGATCTCAATTGCGGGCGTCAAGGAGCCGCTATCAATATGCGGGAGACTCCCGGAACTTCCGGGACATTTGGGATGTCTGGATAAAGATATAAAGGCATAAAAAGGAAAATTTCCTCCCGTTTGGCGCGCTCCACCTGTTACGTGTTTATTCCCCACCAGTGGGGCGCGCCCCACACTTTGAGAACCGCTGCTTTAGGGGCTCCGTAGATTAGTGTGTTTGAATTTTTTTTTTTTTTTTTTACAAAACATGATCTGATTCACACAGATTATAAAGTGGCATTTGGTGCCACACTTGGATCAACAGGTGACTTTGGACCCTTCAACTCTCCAGTCACACTGGTTTACGATAATGTCTATGTGAATGAAGGAGGAGCTTACAACCCAACCACTGGTATGTATTCTTATAACCTACATCAAGGTTTTATAATCATACTGAAAACTACATTTTGTCAAAATGAGCAGTGTAATTATTTAAAAGATCACTGTTTATTGAACTGTTACAGGTATCTTCACAGCACCTGTAAAAGGGGCCTATTTCTTCACTTTGTCTGGACATAACCGCTCATCTAAAGTTCTGAATTTAGGACTCTTTAAAAATGGAGAACAGATGGTAATTGTTTTCAATCATCCTCTAGGTGACCGCTATGAATCAACCGCTAATTCAATCTCTTTGATTTTAGAGAAAGGAGATTGTGTCTGTGTGCGTCTCCGGGAGACTTCATGGGTCTTTGATAATTACAGCCACCACAATTCATTTGTTGGCCATTTACTTTTTCCTCTTTGACAATCTTACTTAATTCGTGAAGCTTCAAGTCAAAATGAGCATTTATTTTTCAAGACTAAAATTTTATTCTGGAATGTTTTCATATGCATAAGAAATATGCTTTTAAGGACAAGATGCAGGCCTGGTGAAAGTTAGTGTGAAAAACAACAATGGAGGGAACAAGTACTAGAGTGCTGTACGAATATTATATTTAACCCTTATAACTTGAGCAACAAGCTGAGCTAATCAAATTTCATAGTTAACTTTTGCCTTGTAACAGAAGAGGGAGATTGCTAAATTGCATATATGAAGAGCCAATTAAATTTGAGAAAAATTATGTAATCATATCTTTGCTCATGTACAAACTGTTGTCATCTTTTTGCTGGTAAGTTTTCTCTGATCTGTCAGAGATACTCTGAGCCATGATTAAAGCATTTCACAGGCATTGTCTGGAGTCTTGTCTGGTAACTGCTGTGCAGCACGCAAGTAGAGATCCTAATGTCCAGTTCCCAAATGATAGTGTCCATAGGGGGCGGGACGCCGTCTGACGAAGCCAATCTGAGGTGTCTGGGGAGTATAATTACTTTATATTATATTTATTTAAAAATAATATTTTTGATTGGGATCACGTATGGTCTGGAGTAGATAGACATGCCATGTAAATAATTTCCGGTTCCCTGCTTTGGAATCGGGCCAATCTCAGATGCCGGCTGGGACACCACAGAGGCACCAAGATAACCTAAGTAAGGTGCATAGAGGGAATTTCTACCACACACTCTATCTATCTATAAATTACAGAAATGTCTGTCTGTCTGTCTGTCTGTCTGTCTGTGTCTGTCTATTAATTGCATATCTCTTGAACCGTTAGTCCGATGGATTTTAAACTTGACAGCTCTCTTGCTACGGGCACAGTTTGACATTGTTTGGATTAGAAATGCAAAAGATATCATTAAATATATCTGTTAAAGAAGCACACATTTAAGTTGTGGTTTAAAAATTCATTCAGACAATAGAGAGGGTTGTGGTTTTAAAATAAACATTCTGTCAGCTAAACATTAAGTCAGCTACACTGTTTACTTCTGAAGTAAAAAAGTAGCGATTCTTTTTGAGAAATGTAGCGATTCTTTTCAAGGTTGTTATTATACATTTATTACAATGTAAATATACGTTTGTTACACATTTATTACAATGTAATTATATGTTTATTACAATTGTACATTATTAGTGTTTGTTATACATTTATTACAATCTAATTATACATTTATTGCAATGTAATTATACGTTTATTACAATGTAATTATACATTTATTACAATGTAATTATACATTTATTACAATGTAATTATACATTGTTTACAGTGTTATTATACATTACAATGTAATTATGTTTATTACAATGTAATTATATATTTATTACAGTGTTATTATACATTTATTACATTATTATTATTATACATTTGTTACATTATTTTGTTACATAATTTTTTAAAAAGTAGCGATTGTTTTTGAAAATAGCGATTAAAAAAAAAGTAGTGATTCTTTTTGAAAAAAGAAGTGTAAAATAATGTAATTATACATTTGTTACAATGTAATTATACATTTATTACAATGTAATTATACATTTATTACAATGTAATTATACAATAGTGTTATTATACATTTGTTACATTATTATTATTATACATTTGTTACTTTTTTTTATATTATTCTTTTTGAAAAAAGTAGCGATTCTTTTCTGAAAAAGTTGCGATTCTTTTTGAAATAGTTGCGATTCTTTTTGAAAAAGTAGCGATGCTTTTTTTGAAAAAGTAGCGATTCTTTTGGAGAAAAGTAGCAATTCTTTTTGAAAAAGTAGCGATTCTTTTTGAAAAGTAGTGTAAAATAATGTAATTAAACATTTGTTAGTCTTATTATACATTACAATGTAATTATACATTTAATTCAATGTAATTATACATTAGTGTTATTATACGTTTATGACAATGTAATTATACATTTATTACAGTGTTATACATTTGTTACATTATTATTAGTATACATTTGTTACATTATTATTTTGTTACATTATTATTTTTGAAAAAGTAGCGATTCTTTTTGAAAAATTAGCAATTCTTTTTGAAAAAAGTAGTGATTCTTTTTGGAAAAAGTAGCGATTCTTTTTGGAAAAAGTAGTGTAAAATAATGTAATTATACATTTGTTACAGTCTTATTATAAATTTTTTACAATGTAATTATACTTTTATTACAATTTAATTATACATTTATTACAATGTAATTATACATTTATTACAGTGTTATACATTTATTACAATGTAATTATACGTTTATTACAATGTAATTATACATTTATTACAGTGTTATTATACATTTGTTACATTATTATTATTACACATTTGTTACATTATTAACTTGTTACAGTATTCTTTTTGAAAAAGTAGCAATTCTTTTCTGAAAAAGTAGCATTTTTTATACAAAAAAAAGTAGCGATTGTTTTTTAAAAAGTAGCGATTCTTTTTAAAAAAGTAGCGATTCTTTTTAAAAAAGTAGCGATTCTTTTTGAAATAGTAGCGATTCTTTTTGGAAAATGTAGCGATTCTTTTTGGAAAAAGTAGTGTAAAATAATGTAACTATGCATTTGTTACAGTCTTATTATAAATTTTTTACAGTCTTATTATAAATTTTTTACAATGTAATTATACTTTTATTACAATGTTATTATACATTTTTTACAGTGTTATTATACATTTATTACAATGTAATTATACGTTTATTACAATGTAATTATACGTTTATTAATGTGTAATATATTTATTACAATGTAATTATACATTAGTGTTATTAATTGTTTATGACAATGTAATTATACATTTATTACAGTGTTGTTATACATTTGTTACATTATTATTATTATTATACATTTGTTACATTATTATTTTGTTACATTTTTTTTTTTGAAAAAGTAGCGATTCTTTTTGAAAAAGTAGCAATTCTTTTTGAAAAAAGTAGCGATTCTTTTTGAAAAAGTAGCGATTCTCTTTGAAAATTAGCGATTCTTTTCTGAAAAGTAGTTATTCTTTTTGAAAAAGTAGCGATTCTTTTTGAAAAAGTAGCGATTCTTTTTGGAAAATGTAGTGATTCTTTTTGGAAAATGTAGTGATTCTTTTTGGAAAAAGTTGTGTAAAATAATGTAATCATACATTTGTTACAGTCTTATTATAAATTTTTTACAATGTAATTGTACTTTTTACATTATTTTACACTACTTTTTCCAAATAGAATCGCTACATTTTCCAAAAAGAATCGCTACTTTTTCAAAAAGAATCGCTAATTTTCAATCACTAGTAGTGATTCTTTTTGAAAAAGTAGCGTGAATCGCTAATCGAAGTATTGATTCTTTTTTGAAAAAGTAGCTATTCTCTTAAAAAAAGTAGCGATTCACTACTTTCGAAAAAGTAGCGATTCACTACTTTCGAAAAAGTAGCGATTCACTTTTGAAAAAGTAGAGATTCATATTTGAAAAAGTATCGATTCATTTTTGAAAAAGTAGCGATTTAACTGAATCTGTAAGTCAGCTACACTGTTTCATTCTGAATATTATATTTTATTCTGGTGCGCTTAACGTTATCGTTTTCTCAGAGTTTAGGCTCCTGTGTAATAGTAGCCAGGCTATTCAGCAACTCAAATTCTTTCAAATTCCAAACCAACAATTACTAAAAACACACAAAAACTGATTTTGCACGGGCATTGCACTAGTCTATCTATAAATTACAGGAACGTCTGTCTGTCTGTCTGTGTGTCTGTCTGTCTGTCTGTCTGTTAACTGCATATCTCTTGAACCGTTAGTCCGACGGATTGTAAACTTGACAGGTCTCTCTCTACTACGGGCACGAGTAAGTGCAGTGCCGAGTTTGACGTTGTTTGGATTAGAAATGCAAAAGATATCGTTAAATATGTCTGTAAAAGCAGCACACATTGAAGTTGTGGTTTAAAAATAAATATTCTGACATTAGAGTGGGTTGTGGTTAAAAATTGTGGTTTAAAAATAAACATTCTGACATAAAACCTCAACACATTATCTTATGAATAGGGTGCTTTGCGAGTGGGTGTGAACAAATTAACGATAATGAGCTGAGACAGGAGAAACTGTACTTCTCTTTAGTTTCATACAGATTACATTGCAGGAGAATATTTGTTTTAAATGTGAATTGTTTTATTTAAAAGTAGAAATTTAAAGTGTTCTTTAGACGTATGTTTCATGTTTGTGTGATAAGTATTAGCTGAGTTTCAGTTCATTTTCCAGACATGTTTCAGAACGATTTTTGCGGAGACAGAGTGAGCTGAAAGTGCACCCTGTTTATTTTTTTAAATTTTTTTTTAAACACAAGGTTTTGATGTTAATGTGAGTGTACATAAAAAAAGAAGACCCTCTATAGTTTATAATCATGTATTGATTTTATTTATATGACCATAAATGACGGAGTATTTTAAGTCTATGTTGCTGCTATGTGAAAAAAAAACAGCAAAACGCGCCGGCGCGTTTGCCGTCTCCAGAGGGTTAAACATCAGCTAAACATTAAGTCAGCTACACTGTTTACTTCTGAATATTGTAGTTATTCAGAAGTAGTTGTCAGTAGTTAGTAATATATGTAGTTCAATTTTCCATATTTAATGTATGCCATTATGTCTAACACAGTCTCATCCCAAGACGTCATATGACTGACGCTTTTGACCATACGTCAACATCCGACGTTTTAGGGTACCCTTTCACATCAGTTAGATGACGATCCTAGGGCGTCATCTAACTGACGCTTTACCTTTAGCGTCAGTTAGATGACGCGGGTAGGTTTAGGTCTGGGGTAGGGTTAGGATTAGATAGCGTCATCTAACTGACGTTAAAGGGTACCCTAAAACGTCAGATGTTGACGTATGGTCAAAAGCGTCAGTCATATGACGTCTTGGGATGAGACTGGGTTGTTATGTCAGTATCAGTATTTGCTTTCTACCATGCACAAATAAAAATGTCACTGAACTTTTGCTGTGTAATTGTAACAATGAGCACTCAAACACACCAAACCAACAATTACTAAAAACACACACAAAAACTGATTTTGAACGGACATATCTGTTATTCGCATATCTCTCGAACCGTTAGTGTACACATCGTTAGATAGTTTACTATCTAGTGTACTTACTATCTAGTGTACTTACTATCCAGACACATCTAACACTAAATAGTAAGAGTAAGACTAGATAGTGTACACTAGATAGTAAGTACTCTAGATAGTGTATCTAGATAGTAAGTACACTAGATAGTGTATCTAGTATGCACTATAGTGCACACCACTAGATAGTAAGTACACTACAGCGTCAAAAGTTATTATGATATTTTCTAAAATACTTGTAACTTTTGATTAATTTTACCTATTTTAATGAAACTGCTGAGAACAATGACACCAATTGACCCTTCGCTAAGCCACGCCCGAAAACCGCCACTGGCCAATCGTGTCTTAGCAACCGTAACTAGGCGCGGGAGGTCTGGCAAGCTTTCGAGCGAGGGAAACATGCCGAAGCGTTGTGCGTATGGATTGTGCAAATCTGATACCCGGTATCCTAAAAGTTTGGATGGGGGAGTGGAATTTTTTTCCTTCCCGAAAATCTAAAAGCCGAGGGGAGAAATGCCGGGCGTGGATCAAGCAGTGTGTGAGACCCCATTCACAACTACATGTCCACAGGATTAACAAAAACACATAATTGCTTGGAAGTTGGAAATAATGACGGTTCTTTGTTCATAATGCATATTTTAACGTAAAATAAGACAATTAAAGACAAGATGGTGGCTCACTGACATACTTTAAAATATATTTCAGCATTTTGTTAATCGACAGCCTACTACCCCTGACTGAGTAACGTTAACTTTAACCCAATCTGACCGCGGCTCTCCCGGTGTTATTCCACAAGATTTATTTCCTGTTTGATTTATAATTATTAGATTATTTTCACATCACTTACCCTGCTATGCACGAACATAGCTGTTCCTCAATTTGTGTGTATCCCATTTGAATGGTCAGCGTATGAGGCCTTGAGCTGGGACTATCGGCTTTAGCTTAAATTTTTATGAAATTATTCTCTAATCGGTTGCATATTATGTCGTGGATATATCCCTCAAATGCATACTGCAGTCCCTTTTGTCTTGCTCTCTCAGATATTTCACATGTTCGCCAAAAATTACTAATTATCTCTTTGGGAATGTCTGACACCGGTGCATACACACTGTAATAGACGTGCCAGGCACGAAAGCTTGACAGGCGTAGCAACAGTAACTAGGGAGGGCGGGGCTTAGCGAAGGGTCAATTATGCCATATTTGCTTTAACTTCCTGTCCGCCATTTTTAATTTCTTTGAAAACCTACTTTTTCAAACTCCTCCAAAACCACTGGTCTGATTTTCACCAGATCATCTTCAGACCATGCCAGGGAAAGAAAAGTTATCAAAGCTTTTTGACAGACCAAATAAAAACATCTTTAATTGCTTATTGTTGCCATTTTTCTGAAGCTCCCAGCCATGCTTGCATGTCACATTGGTCCTTTTTGCGCGATGCCCCGATAATTGCTGCTTGCAGGTATATTTATTCTTTTCTTTTGTCTTCATTATAACGACTTTTAATTCACAATGTTTTAAACGCCCAAACAAAAACCTTTAAACTGATGTTGGTTAAACTCCATCCACACACAAGAATAGAATCAGCATTTTTTTTATGCCACTACATCAACATCTCTCATCATGGGGGTGGGATTTTGACAGCTGGATTGTTTGCCATCGGATTCTGTCCCCCCCATTTTTCTTATACAAAGAGGTTCTAATTTTAAAAGCACTCACCTCTGATTTTGAACTCTGTTCTGAAACACTTTGCTCAGCTGATGATTTAACCTGGGTTGTTTCGCTGGTTTTAGGAATTCCACAGGTAGAAACAGATGCCTCCGTGTCCTCATCACTTCTTTTTTTTATGGAATCATCACTTCTTTTACAGTTTTGGATCTGTTTTCCTTTTCAGGGATTTCAGTATTCTCGGTTCAATCTACGTACTCTTCATTATTTCCGTCATTTACCTAATTTTCCATCTGTTTTTTATGCAGACAAGTAAATCTCTTATGCCCCAAATCTCCGCATTCAACGCATACTATCAGTTGTTGCTAAAATCATGTACGAGTTATCTTCTTAGAGCATTTAAAAACATCAAAACTTGTCTTCGAAAAGACAGCACACGTTTTAATGCAGCGTTTTTACAACCCAGTGGAATTACTTTGATAGAACTAGCAAACTTACCAAATCGACTAAGTTCTTTGATAATATCTTGGAAATAGGCCTAAAAGGAGGCACGTTTGAGATCGTCACAGGCAGGTGCACTCAGCATTGCCGGTGTTGTGGCTAATTTCGACCCCCTGACAAATTATAACCCCCCTCGTTGAAGTCAGTACCTGATTGCCTAATCCCAACCCCGCCCCTAATCCTAACCCCACCCCACAACTAATCCTAAACCTACCAATGCTAGGGGGGTAATAATTTGGCGGGGGTCGAAATTCGGCACAACACCGGCACCAATGTAGACCTATCTGACACAACCATTTCGTTTTCAACAAGTCTGTTCACTAAACTTTCTTCTTTCAGAAAGACCACGACTGCCTTGTTCATTCTAGAGGCCGAGACAAATTTTTCCATGTCCTACTACATCGCCCATAGCTATAGTAGGACATACCGGCGTTTATGGGAGACGCCATTTTTCTAAATAATAAAAAAAAGATTTTCAATGCCTTTTTAATCAACTAAAGATAATATCAAGTGATTTAAAAAAACACACAAAAAAACACACGAAACACCATAAAGAAAATGTAGAAAAAAAATGAAACTTGAAACAATTCAAGCGTGCCGCTCTCACACCCCACGCCACCACACTCTCACTTTCCAGCATGCAACACGAGAGAGTTGTAAACCCATTTTATAAAAAAAGTGCAAAATGAAGTTCATTATCAATGACAGAACACACCGCTCCTCTATGACACCATATTCCTTCAAAAACATTTAAAGAGTCCATAGCTTTGTAAAAACGAAAATCAATTGCAATATTTGATCATAGCTGCAAACACCCTTCTATCCACTTTTTTTTTTTTGCTCAATTTGATCTCTTACTGATGTAAATGGTCATTTTGGCTTTACCCAAAATAAAATTTAACAAAGGACAGTCATACTTTCGTTTTTGAACATATTTAAAACCCAAAATAAAAGTTTGCACAGAAAACACAGAAAAAGACAGAAAAAGATTTTGCAAACCATCAAATAAAGGCTTAAGACTGGAACAATACAAAAAGGTATGGAAAACAGTCTCTCTCTGGAAACAAAAAGGACATTCTTTGCCAACGTCTGGATTTAAAACAGAAATAAAAGCATTAACAGCAATAATGCCATGCAGAATTCGCCATTGTAAATCATCTCTTTTAGCTAACGGTGGCTTGTAAAGTGGTCTACACTCTGGTTTGACATTGTCATTCATTTGAAAAACAGTACCTCATGGTGTGTCAACTCTTTCATGTAGTCCCTTTTTGTTAAAAGATTTCACACAAGCTTTATGAAAAAAAGTTCCCATTAATTTCATACAAATCCATATCTGTCAACTTTTCAGATTCTAAAAGAAATCCTGTGTATTCACCTAAATTTGGTGAAAGAAGCAGATTTGGAAATTGGTCTCTCTCATTAGGGATAAATTCCCCTGTAACTTTGAATCATTTTTGTTTCTTCTGTTGTAAAAGCAGATTGCAGTTTCTGTAATATTTGTGCAACAATTCAAATGGATTTAACTCCCAAAAAACAGCTACATCTTCAACTTTTCCAAAACTTGGGCCAGCCACTTTGATTAAACATCCAAGTGTTGTAATCTTAGATTTAACACAGGCTGTAGTCATTATCTCACATACACCTAAAATGTCCAAACGTGACCCATAAATCAGAGGTTCTTTCAACAGCCAAAACAAAGGACGTAGAATCAATTATTTTAACTTGAAAGAGGTCCCATACTTTAAAAAAATTCCTTCAAAACTCTGGCATCCTGGATGTGTTGATTTTTCTGGGATTTAACAAGAACAACAACTTATCCAAACATAGCCCCTCAGCAGTCTTTAAAATCGTACTGGCCGCCGGAAAGCTGCAGTCCTTATAATACATTATGCGGTATCCAATGCATTTTTCCCCCAAAAAAATCTATTAAAAGAGAATTAATTTTTGCAAGTATCCATGCAGATTGATCAATACAAGCCAGTGTACAAGCCGGAGGCATCTGTGCACAAACCGACAGCGTTGTCTTGAGCAGCCGCCTGTATTGAAATGGTTGCAGACCTGACGTCTTGTGGAAAAGGCGGAGGCTCTTCCGGAGGAGTCAAAGTTTGTAGTAGCTGGCCGTAAAACATAACTAGTTGATCTCTCTTGGTTAGGAACTGTAATTGGAGGAATTGATGGATTTACTTGAGGGCAAGACATGGTGGAATGGGCGAGTGACCTACAGACTACGCAGGAAATATTTCGAACGCCAAGAAGATTTTATTGCGGAGATCCATGTCCAGCGCCCCCCAATATGGCACTGCTTCAATTGGGTGATTCGGACGGCGCATTTAGCTGCAAACAGCTTGTGGTACGTGTAAAAATGTGATCCCCCATAGGATAGCGTGAGCTCTGCCACTATCGCGAGATAATCATTGAGCTCGCGCCTCCTATGGGGAAAGACGGCGCAGACGACCTCTGTATATCTGGCGAATGCGATGCAAAATTCTAAAAAAGACAGGATTCGGGATGATGTGTTGTTTGGATTTTTTAGGTTACTGAGAAGTTGCCGCAATCAATCTGCCGATTTGAATCGGATGGGGGAAGCAGAGAAAGGAGAGATGATAGATCAATATCTGCACCTGATAGAATCTGCGCTCGGATGTTGCTGGCGACAGGGGGCGGTTCCAAAGCGATGGCGTTTGGAGGTATGGGCATCTGAGTTGCTGTAAACAGAGAAAATGGTGATTTTGCCTGAGTAAGTGTGTTTTGGGGGAGACAATCCGGGGCCGACATGGAAAATGGAGGTGGTCTTGCGTTTGCAACAGCCCCTGGAGCTTGGAAAGTGTCCCAGGCTCGCTAAAGGCGCGCTGCCCCTACCTGATGATCGACGGTGGTCCGGTCTTGCTGTGGAGGAATACTGGATTTGGGAGGTACGTGGTGTTTTACCTTTGTTGGTTTTGTTTGTCGCTTTATTGGAGACCTTAGAGGGAGATGAGGGTTTAGAGGGGGCGCACGTTGACTGTAGGTTAGAGTATAGCTGGTATAATTCAGCTTTATTCATCCGTCTGGTGTAATGGACGTCCGCGTTGGTCAAAGCTTGCCTTACACTAACACTAACACTAGCTAACACTAGACCTAACACTACTGACTGTGCTTATATATGGTTTGCCTTCGTCCTGATTGGGTAGATATGCTGATTACTGATTGTAGACAGCTGGTGATACTAGAGTATTTGTTGATTATTGATTGTAGACAGCTGATGATACTAGAGTATTTGTGATTACTGATTGTAGACAGCTGGTGGCACTAGAGTAGCTCATTTTGACATGTTCCTCCCGAACTACGTTAATAAAACATAATTTAAACTCCTCCATACGTCACATAAATCATTTGTTTCAATCATCTGAATGAGTCGCTTACAATAAAGAAAATGTGGTTCTACATGATTTCTATCCATATTACTTTCTACACAGTTAAAGTCTCCGCCTAAAAATAAAATTTGCTCTTCACCATTACATTTGTCCAATGTTTCACATAGAGTACGTAAAAACACCATTCTTTCTGCTGGTAGAGTTGGAGCATGTGCACATGACAAAACAAAAGTGTGGTTCTCAACCTGGGCTCGGATCTTTAGCAATCTACCTTTCTCAACCTCTTCCATCTCAATAGAATAGGGAGTAAAACTCTTAGCAAATAAAATGGCAACACCACCACTAAGTGAGGATTTATGACTTAAAAAGGAGAGACCTTGAAAAGGTTTAGTTCACCCAAAAATTCAATTCTGTCAGTAAGTACTCACCCTTATGTTGTTCCAACCCCGTAAGACTTTTGTTCATCTTCGGAACACAAATTAAGATATTTTTGATGAAATCTGAGTGCTGTCTGACTCCTTCATAGGCTGCTAGGTAATTGCATCTGCCGGCCCAGAAAAGTTAGTGAAGACATCGATAAAATAGTCCAAGTGACTACAGTGGCTCAACCTAAGTTTATCAAGTGACGAGAATACTTTTTGTGCGGAAAACCCCCCCAAAATAACGATTTTATTCAACTATTCGTCTTCTTCCGTGTGGGCCTCTGATGTGAGTTCACGAGAGCGCCACGATGCATGCGCGAGAACTGAGAAGATGACGCAGATGGATCTCAATGTAGTTTAAAATGGTTGTAAAGTGTGCGTTTCCTGGATGTCCGAATCATGAGAGACCGACGAGAAAACGTAAAAGTGCCTTACCAATGCAGCAAAATTAATGGCTTACCTTTCAGGTACCTACCTTCTCAGTTCTCGTGCAAAAAAAAAAAAGCCCAAAAGTTCTAGATGTCAGTGCACTGACCACTTGGCTATTGGGGCCACTTAAACAGCATCAGATTGAGAAATATTAGAACCACTTTGAGTAAGGAACATGGGGGGAACAGAATCCAATGGCAAACAAACCAGCTGTCGGAATGCGTTCCCCCACGCCCATTATGAAAGGTGTTGATGTAGTGGCTTAAAAAAAGGCTGATTCTATTTTGTGTGTGGATTAAGCTTAACTGGCATCAGTTAAAATTGTTTTATGGTGTGCAATTTTAAACACCTTTTACCTTATCTTAATTATTTTCAGGTTAGGTAAAGTAAGTCAAATCTGTTCTAATTAATAAGCAATTGAATTCATACTTACAGCAATTAGGTTACAGAAGACTTCTTCGTGGTAAGTTCAGCTCTATCTTTTGTAAAGCAGAGACTTATGGCAGGCGAGCTTCTTAATTTCAACTATATATTTTTTTATTAAATACAGGTTAACTAGTTTACATAAAAGGTACTAATATATAAAACATAAATAAAAGTAAATCAAAACCAAATCGTTTACAAGTTTTAACTGCAAGAGGCGCAATGGCAAGGCATCTAACACCGGAGAGGCCGTCCTTGGTGAATCAGCGTCTACCTTGACATTCATTTTCCAGTCCTTATAAAGTCCATCAAACTTTTTGACAGTTGGAAACCCCCTCATGAATTCAGTCCTTTACAGACAACCTGTCCAATCCGAAGTCTTGGACTGTCATTAATCCTGGAAATTCCCTCAGGACCTTCTCATATAAAACCCTTCGTCTTTTCGTCCTCTTTCTCCGGGCTTTCATCCTCTGCTTTCTCCTGCGTTTGGTCTGCAACACAACAACTGGTAATACCTGCATTTTTCTCTTAATATTCAGCAAAAGTTCTTTCTAGTACGTTTTTTCCCCCCTTACTATACTTGCTAATAAATGCTTAAAACATCATGTGTTGCATGTTTATTTTATAAACCACATTTTCAATAAATGATTTACAACAACAATTGCAGTGTTTTTTCTTCTCAATAAACCACATTCTCAATAAATGATTTACAACAACAATTGCAGTGTTTTTCTTCAATAAACAACTTTCTCAGTAAATGATTTACACCAACAATTGTCCTGTTTTTCTTCAATAAACAACTTTTTCAATAAATGATTTACAACAACAATTGTCGTGTTATTCTTCAATAAACAACTTTCTCAATAAATGATTTACAACTAGTGTCCTTCATTATATAACACTTACTTAATAAATTGTTTAATAACTTCTGGTGTCTTACTTACACCATAACTTACTTACACTATAAAAACACTTTCATAATATGAAGTTACAAATGTGGTTAGCTATAAATAAGTACTTTATACATTAAAAAGCCATAATTATAATAGAATAATTGCATATTCCATAACAAAATATCAAATTTGGGGGGAATTGTTTCCTTTTATTTTTATAGGACAGTATGGGTTAAAAAGTATCCACGAGCCAGGACTTGATCTCGGGTCTCCCAAAGCCCAACAGTTCTAAATGTCAGTGGAATGACCACCTGGCGATTGGGGCCACAGAGTCAGTTTGAGAAATATTAGAACCTCTTTGTGTAAGAAACATGGGGGGAACAGAATCCAATGGTAAACAAACCAGCTGTCGGAATGCGTTCCCCCACGCCCATTATGAGAGGTGTTGATGTAGTGGCTTAAAAAAAGGCTGATTCTATTTTGTGTGTGGATGGAGCTTAACTGGCATCAGTTTAATTATTCCTTCACATACTACCATACAAGTGCTAACACCGTAAGAGGCATTCAGTACTGCAGTAGAGATACTAGTGAAACATTTTTAGGCTGTTGTGTTAAAAAAAAAAACAATGCTTCAGTTAACTAGTCAGCAGAATAAATAATAAACAGTATTATACTATACAGAGGTTTGTGTTATTATTATAATTATTTTAACAAAACATGATTTGTTTCACACAGAATATAAAGTGGCATTTGCTGCCACACTTGGACCCACAGGTTACATTGGACCCTTCCACACTCCATTCACAATGGTTTACAAAAAATGTCTATGTGAATGAGGGAAGAGCTTACAACCCAGCCACTAGTATGTGTTCGTATACTGAACCTTTATCATTCACACTCTGAAAACTACATTTTGTCAAAATAATCAGTGTAATTGTGGCCTATACAGGTATCTTCATGGCACCCATTAAAGGTGTCTATTTCTTCATGGTTTCTGGATTTAGTCGCTCATCTAAAGTTTTAAATTTAGGACTCTTTAAAAATGGACAACAGATGGTAATTGTTTTCCACGATGCCCTGAATCAACTGTCAAGTTATATGGCTTGTTATCTCATCATTCTCAAATGTTTAGGGCCCCTGGTTAACTCAAGTCCCCTGACTTTTTTTTCTACCACACAATCTTGCCTGATGAAGGTCGTGAGATCAAAACGTTGCTAATAATAAAAAATTATATTACTTGCAAGTACTGATAGTGTGCGGGAGTTCCTTATTACCACACAATCTTAAAAATGAATTAAGTTCAATGTACTTGCTAACAAAAATTAACCTAAAAACATCCTGATTCACTAGGAGTTAAATAAAAACATTACAGAACTTTATGGCAATAAAGCCTCAATGTTCGTGTGATATCATGCTTGTTTATTCATGACTGAATAAATAGGCTAAATAGGAATAAATAGGCTTTATGCCAAACGTACATGAACAAATAGGAAAACAGGTCTCATTGCATCCTCTTGTCAGAGAAACAGTTAATGGCAGTATGGACTGACGGCAATATCAATGGACTTTTAAAGTATTCAGCCAACCTGGCTAGTTCTTTTTATTGTTGCCGTTTTATTCGATTTAAACATATAGTGAGAAGAAGCAAAAAAAAAAAAAAAAAAAATAGAAATCAATCTGCATATGCGATGTACATCGGCTGTGTTCATCTTTGCCCTCTCCTTTGAAAGATTCTTGAGTAAAGCAGCTCTATATTTAACAAAGCACATAGAGTAGGCCTACAAAAGACCTGAGCTGGAAGCAATGCAACCTGTTTTACAGAATACGGAAGTTTGTTGCTCATAACCCCCATTGTTCTTATTTTGTTTAAAGGTCTTTTTTTAATTTTAATTTAGTACTGCCCTTCAGAAGCTACAAGATATTTCCATACTTACCAAAGGACAAAATATTAATTTACACCATTCATCCTGTTCAAATGTCTACACACCCAATAGTGTTGCCTTCATTTTAATTTGTATTTTGTTTAATTCACTGCATTATGCAAAAATAGGCATTAGGCCTACTACATGGTTATGTGTACATTTTTGAATTTCCAGAAAAATATAATTATGATATACTACTTATGTGATATAAGTTGAGTGGCCCTGTTTTATAAGTTTCTTCTGTCTAGGGATTGTTAGATCAACACACCTCCAGCAGGCCCGGTTTTTTGGCAGCTATAGGCTGGTGGGCTAGGTAATATGAGAGTTTTATGTTTTATATAATCTGATATGAGAGTTTTTATCATATTTTCATTTCAAATAACCCTTCTTTCTTTCTTTCAAGCTGAAAGAAAAAATGTCTGCCCGTTTTCGCTTGTGTTTTGTCAGCCTCTGCTTTCCCACTCGAAACTAAAGCCACCTAGCATTTGCTGCCACACTTGGACCCATTGGTAACCTTGGACCTTTCGACACTGAGATCACTCTGGTTTACAACGATGTCTGACTCTCTGTGGATAGGGTTTAACCCCGACATCCTGGCCAAATTTGCCCCTTGGCCTCTGTCCATTATGGCCTCCTAATCATCCCCATATACTGATTGGCTTCATCGCCGTCTCCTCTCCACCAGTATGCTGGTGTATGGTGGGCGTTCTGGCACAATATGGCTGCCGTCGCATCATCCAGGTGGATGCTGCACATTGGTGGTGGTTGAGGAGATTCCCCCCTTCTTTGTAAAGTGCTTTGAGTGCTGAGAAAAGCGCTATATAAATGTAACAAATTATTAATATTATTATTATTATGTAATGTAATGTAGTGGTTACTTTTTTAAAATGAGGCAACCTCAATGCCGTATGCGGCAGACAAATGCGATCCCCGGAGAGTGCAGCCGTAAAGGGAAGCTCCAACTAGACATGTGGTGGTGTTCATTTTCTACATGTGACTGAAATATCAACCAAAATAGCTATTCATATTTTCTTTCCTCATTCATTTGCATGAGTCATGAGTTAAACATCAATGCACGTGTTTTATATCAAGAGTTGCACCAGAAGCAGAAACAATTAGGCAAAGTTAACTATGGCTTTAAATAATAAACCTCTGCTATATAGTGTTTATACCACTGTAAACCAATCTGACCTTTGGTCTTTTGTTATTTTTCCACATGCGTGTCGTGTTTTACACAATAACTACTTGATAAAAATACATTTTTAAAAGTCTTTTTTTAAATCAAAGATCAATATTGCATACAGTAAGTCTTGTAACACTTGTATTGCATATATTGCAAATATCTCGTGTAAGTGTCATATATGAACTGATCGGCATGGGCATATGTACTGTATAAATTATGTTTTGCTGATAAATGGATCACGTTGTACACGTGATTATCTGCAATAAAAAAAATATATATTTTCTTTCCTCATAAAATGTGTCATGAGTTAAACATCAATCCAGCAGGGATATATCAAGAGCTGCAGGAACAAGAAGCCCAATAATATTCATTTCTTCACTGACAGTTGCAGTCTTCCACTTGTATTATCTTTAGGTAAAGATGTCCTGCACTATTCTGTATCCGCTGCTGCTTCTGGTGATAATCTGTCACTGTATGTCTGAGGTCCAGCAGGAAGAGAAGGGATTGCAGACTGACAGGACTGAGCATTTGAATGTGGAGGATAGCGGTGCTGGTTTGACTCCTGGTGAGTTTCAGCAACACTTTCTCACAGGGATCCACACTGAGCTGGCAGAGCTGAGATCTACTGTGAGGTCTCTGAAGAACAGACTGGAGGTCACTGAGGAACATCTTAGGAGAAAAGGTAACCCTCCCATCTGTTATTTCACTTGTGTCATGCTTACAGGTGGAAAATCAGTGAAAAAAAAAAAAAAAAATCCTATGGATGGATAAAAAAATTAAGTTGTATGAGTATCTTTGTTGCTCAATAAGCTTGTCAGATCAGTCCAAAGTAATAACAAATTAGTTTATCATTAATAGCCAGCAATCGGAATAAACATCTTCAAACAGACAGACCATAACATAACCAATAGAAAGAAAGAAAATATAGTTTGTGATCTGAGATGTGTTATACAGAGGTTTGCATGATTATTTTTTAAACAAAATTTGATCTTTGATTTACGCAGATTATAAAGTGGCATTTGCAGCCACACTTGGACCCATTGGTCACGTTGGACCTTTCAACACTGAGATCACTCTGGCTTACAAAGATGTATTTGTGAATGAGGGAAGAGCTTACAACCCAACCACTGGTGTGTTCTTATACTGAATCTGTATCTGTGTGTTACAGAACTTTGAAAGCTACATATCAGATAAACAGCGTAATTATATGATCATATAAATTATTAATTGTTGCATATACCATTACAGGTATCTTCACAGCACCTGTTAAAGGCGTCTATTTCTTCACTTTGTCTGGACATAACCACTCATCTAAACCTATGGGCCTAAGACTCTTTAAAAATGGACAACAGATGGTGACTATTTACAATCATCCTTTAGGTAACCGCTATGACACAGGAACTAATTCGATCTCTTTGACTCTAAAAGAAGGAGATCATGTCTATGTGCGTCTCCGGCAAAATACATGGGTCCTCGATAATGAAAATGACCACACTTCATTTGTTGGCCATTTACTTTTTCCTCTTTGATGGTCTTATTAAAATTCAAAATACTTGTCAAGAAGTCTTAACTGCTAAAAAAGTCCGGATTCACATTACAGAACATGTTCTTGTGAGGCTTAATGTTTGTTGATTCATATTACATGTTATTTTACCACTTTGATAGTTCTATTCAAATGCATTGCTTGTAAATATATAAATAATCCAATTTGTATGTGTAAATATTTGAACAACTTTGTTAAATATCCCTACTGTATATAAACTTTTTACACACAGAATTCAACTTTGTTTATTATCTTCCTCAATAAACGAAACTGACACATTAAGTTCTCAGTTATTCAGTGTGGAATAATTTGTATGTGAAAAAGCTCTGTGAAGAGGGTTTTAGAGAAAGTTAATCAACAACTTCACAAGTCATTAGATGTTGCCTTCAAAATGAATATGCCATTTCTTCTTCTGTAAGGCTTTCTTTCTTCACCTGTGAACAAACAACATACAAACACTTCAAAATAGTTAAACTAATGACTGTGTGATCATTGCACTCCAGGAATGTAAAGCTTAAAAGGAGTGTATAATGTGTAAAGATGTTAGATATACTGTATAGTATGAGCTTAGGTGGCGGCGATGTTTCGTGGTGTTGGTCATGGGACCGTACTCTTGTGAAGTTCTGAGTGAGTTTGTGGGAGAGTTCTCATCTCTAACGCGGCTCAAACAGGCCCTGCCCCTATGAAGGTATTTTTGGTGCAAAACAAATGAACGCCTGTGACAGTGAAATGTGTAGTTGTAGAGAATAGCCACATGTGTATCAGTACATTTGAAGTCACAGAGAGAAATGTTTTAAGAGTTGCAAACTACGCCCCCTTCTTTGCGTATTCCACGAGCGGGTGACATTGTGACTTCACAAGATCTGCAAGAAGTGCGTTTGAATCCAAGCGAGCCATATGTAGTTCTTGAATGTAGTATCTCCCTTTAGAGTGGACTTTGAGAATTGTAACCTTGCAGATATATACTTTTTTAATGCTCAAACAGCAACATTACACACTTACTAAAGTTAAAAAAGGGAAAAAGCATAATAGGACCCCTTTAAAATCAGTTTTTTTTTGCTAATAAAATCCACAATGTTGCACACGATCATATGCCACTTCTCATGTGAGCTCAAAAAGGAGAGTGTATGATATTAAATTACATCACCACAGATCTTTTCTGACTTGTCAAACTGACAGTTACAACACTCCCAGGTCTCCTCCTATATGCACTAGTACACAGTAATGCACACCTGGCAGCCAGTCAGAATCAAGTACACAGACCATGGTGTATACGAATGTGTGTATATCACTTCATGAATCATTTTCCAACAGAAACTGCTCAAATAGATTTAGCTATACGGTTTTGTCCTCAAACTAAGCATGTGCACAAAGTAGAATAATCAGCATTTGAACAGGAAAGAAACACTTTCACTCATTCTAAAGAAAGTCTTTATTGGTCAATGTACAGAAAGTGCTGCAGTGACCATCAAAGTTAAACAAAACATACAAAAGAAGTCTTACATGATTTTACAGGGTTGATCTTTTTAAAAGTTTCTTTTTTGTTCCTGTTCTATAACACATGGTAAAAAGGACAAGCGAAATATAGGAATGAAAGGTGTGGAAGGTGGACGGAGAGGGAACGGGATGTCTCACAAGGCTGACATCACAAGCACGTTTTGGCAGATGGGATGAGAAATCCTAACCACTGCAACAGACATTACATGAAACCCAATGCACATATTCATAAACGCACACGTTCAGGGAGAAAAACATGTGTCTTCTATAGTCGCTCGAGTATTACTTCAACTCTCCTCTATAGGAAAACAAAACACCTCTGTAACTCTGCTAAATGATTTTACTCTGTCAAAAGCCTCACTTTTCACAAAGACTTTGCTTTTGTTTGTACTTTTCTTGCATTCCTTTTTTTATTTCTTTTCCCTTGAAGAATGAATTGAACTGTGCACTGCAGGGAAGTTAGTAGCCTAAAGATCCCCAGAATATACCAAAATAGCCCCGGGCTAAAATCATTGAACACATTTCTTCTATTTCTTTCCTTTAATAGTTTAAAAGTGCCTTTGTCTACAGAGGCTCAGACAAATCTATTTGAGGTGGAGTGAGGGAGAACCAATCCTCGTTTGGGGTGAGGAGGACACCATGAACGATAAAAGAGATCAACACAGACAGAGAGAGGAGGAGGAGGAACCTTCCTCTTCAGCAAGCAAGTGTGGACACAAACAGGCCATGTGAGGGATGCAGGAGGATGTGAGGAGTCTGAGTCACCATTCAACTACTCTACAGTTCTCTATTTACAGAAGACAGGCATATAAAAATGAACAGACACGCTTCCTCCTATCTTCCCACCGAGATCCCCCCAAAAAAAGAAAAATAGGAAGTTTAAATTTTCCTTTTTTTTCATCTCATTATTATTGAAGCTCGTTCCCACCCCCAAATCAAAAAAAAAGTAATTGCAACTTTTATTTCACAATTCTTACTTTTTTCGAGTTTACGTCTCGCAGTTCTGACTTTTTCCCTCGCAACTGCGAGTGTATATCCCACAATTCGTTCTTTTCTCTTGCAATTTCAAACTCACAATTGCAAATTCGAAAGTCTCAATTGCAAAATAAACTTGCAAACTCGAAATTCTGATAAATAAAGTCGAAATTCGGACTTTTTCATGCAATTTTGAGTTTATATTTCACAATTCTGACGTTTTCCGCAATTGCAAATTTATTTATCAGAATTGTGAGTATGTAGCCTGCAATTCCGATTTTTTTTCCCTCAGAATTGTGAGTTTATATTTTGCAATTCAGACTTACGAATTTGCAATTGTGCTGTTTGTGATGAATAATTTTTTTCTAAGATTAATTCTTAGAAATAAATTTGCAATTGCAAAAAAAAAAAATGTTCGAAAATAGTCTAAATTCTGATAAATAAAGAATTGCGAGATAGAAACTCGCAATTCTGACATTTTTCTTGCAATTGCGAGTTTATTTCTCAGAGTTGTGAGATTTTAACTTGTTTATATTTTTCTAACATATATATATATATATATATATATTCGCAATTGAGAAAAAAGTCAGATTTGCAAGATGTCAACTTGCAATTGTGAGAGAAAAAAGTCAGAACTGTGCGATAAAAAGTCACAATTACCTTTGTATATTGTTTCATTCCATGGTGGAAACAAACTTCCATAAATTACTATATAACTTTTGTTTAAAGAGAACCGTCTCAATCAAAATCTCTCTGAGGATCTAAAATAAACCTATTTGCTTAATTTCAAATGAAGAAAATATCATTATTATATACTTTCATTGAAAAAACAACTTTTGGGTATTTACTATTGCACATCAATGCAATATTAAATGTTACTCTGAAGACAACAAATGGTGAAGGCATAGCCGTACTGTCAAATATTACAGTTTAGTATTTCAAAACGGGAGAACGCATCATGATGTTAGACTACAATCTGATTAATCTACACAAAACGCACAAAAAAAAACTGTAAACATAAAAAAAAAACATCCCAGAGATGTTGATTCACAATTTAGTCCATTGTGTTAATTTATCTTTCATTTTCGTGGATCTACTGAGACACTGCAGCTTATACACTACAGAAGTACATACAGGCTTTGTAGAGTTTGGACTGAAGGGTGCGCGTCCCAATATTGACCTGCAGATGGCGGTACAGGATGCTTTTTGTGGCTGTTGGAAAGAGTCAAAATCAGGTTGATGTGTTTGACAGCTTTTCAGGCAATAAATTCTGGCTTCTGTAAGTGTGAGGGGGCATTAAATGCAAGTGTTTTATGTATATGTGTACGTGTGTGTCCACAAGTCTATGTCTGTGTGTGAATCTTGCTTGTGTGAAGGTGTATGTATGTTTGTGTGTGTGTAAGTGAGAGAGACTGTGTTTGTTTGTGTTTTAATAGGGTAACGTAGATTGGTCCCACTCCAGCTTTCCTTTCACTTTTCCCTTCTGAATGCTAGACTCTTCCTCTTCATCACTGTCCTCGGATTCAGCACTAGAGAGATCTCCTGACAGTTCATCATCCTCTTCGTCTTCATCCTCCTCTTCCTCTGGCTCCTCCTCCCTCACCTCCTCAGCAATCTGAGTCCCATCAATGCTCTAGAACCAAAAGAATTATGCTATATATATTTAGACCATCTTCAGGATAAAAACAGTAAAACTCCTCATGCTACAGAGCAGTGTTGTTATTGTTAACTAAAACTAAAAATATTGGTTACCATTTTTTTTAGGTGACTTAGTTACATTGTACTTACTCAAATAAGTACTGAGTTGTAATAATAAACTACATGTACTTACTATAGAGATACAGTTATTGTTTGGTTTAGGGTTGGTTACTTGTAATTATGCATAATTTACTGTTATACATATAGTACATGAAGTAACGTGTAACTACGTTACCTTAAAATAAAGTGTTACCAAAATTAATTAATTTAAATAAAGCTAATATAAAAAAATACATATTAGATGAAAACCTAAACCTAGAAAAGTTAAAACCTAAACCTAGAAAATTACATGAATGAAAATTAGAAATGTTGCCTTGGTAACTAACTGAAATCTTTAAAGTTTAAAGTGTAAATAAAAGTCACATAAGCACATATTGTAACAAAATGACTAAAATAAAAAATAAAAGCTGATTCAAAATATTAAGTACTATTATAGTAAATGAATAAATTTGACCTACTTACCTAAATGTAGAAAAGTGTGATTAATTCAAATGAATTGGTTCATCATAAACTGTCCTCTCTCTCTCACACATGTCAATTTAGAAAGTTTGCTTCATTCCAATGAATCTGATGGATCTGATTCAATTTAAATGATAGGCCTACCATTGGAAGTTTTTTTCATTTATAAAAATAAATATTGCCCTCTTAAGTAACTTCAAGACAGTGCAAGCTTTTTTGTTTGTAACTTGTAGTTGTAATGTACCCAATTATTAATTATTAATTACAGTTTCATTCGTTTTACTATAGCTAGACTGTGGTTTAACTACTTCAAACTATGATAAGTTTAACAACCTTCAATGTCAAAATTGCTTCCCAAACATTTGTCTTTACCAATGAGGCACTTACTGACCTCCATGGGATTAACAGTGATGTTAAGATTGGAGTCATCCCAGTCCATCTCCAGGTCTTTTCTTCCCTCTTCGTCCTCTTTTGAACCGTCCTGGTGGGTGGTGTGGATGCGGTAGATGCCCAAGACTACAATGACCACCAGGGCAGCGATGCACATTACAATTACCACTGTGGCCGCAGGAGGGGTACCTAATGACACATAGGTAAAGACATCTATGAATGCTACATTATGTTGCTACAAACCATTCAAATGGTTAAAACTGAATAAATTGTCTGTTGTGATAATTATGATAAATGTGATAAAAAACAGATAAATATAATTATTTATTGAACATTGACATATATTGCACTTGTCAGGCTTTCATACTGTACAACCCAGAAGCCCAACATCCTTTCCATGTTAGAGGCATCTATTTCCCAGTCTTTTTCACCATCAACACATTGAGACGCCCATTCTAAGGTTCACTAGCTCCTGTCATACCTAGTTTCACCTCTGACCTGCTGTCAAACCCACACCTGTGCCCCATCTGCCACCTGAAAGTCTTAGAGGCGTATTGCTTTAGTCTCTCTATTCTGCAATTATGTTTATTCATTCACAATTGTTATGACTCACTCAGCCATGCAAAAAATCGATACAATCCTGGATTACAGTCTTTTAGTGTTTTTCTAATGGAGGTCGGTACTAGGTAGCTGAGGTGAAGCTTATTTAGCCGTGTTGACAGAGGAAGACAGTTTGGCACAGTTCACTTAAAGAACAGTGCCGCTAACTAAGACCTTGCAGTCAGCAAGAGAAGGATTGGGAGCATGAGGTCACAGTGCCACCTGCTGTTTTTCCATGTCTCTCCTAAAGCAGTATCCTGTCATCTCTCTCTCCCCCTCTTTCTCTCTTCAGTCCAGAGAGCAGAGTGCTCCATCTCGCCGCAGTCAGCTGTGCTCTGTGTGCCCTTGGGGAGATCACTGGTGTCCCTGGTGTGTGTGCGTGAGCTGGTAGAGTAAGTGTAATTTTCCAAACTCCTTCAAACCAACAATACAGTCTCAAGAGCCTGTCATCCGCTTAGACCAGCGTGCAGAGGTTTGTATGTATATGTGTGTGTGCATATCTGCTTTTTTTTTTTTTGGAAGCTGAATTCTCCCATGAATAGGTTTTTATGACACATTTACTGTCCTCCTTAAAGCCACTTGTTTACAATTTAATGAGATGGTTTAACAAAGCAACAACACATTTTTTAATTAATCACAAGGTAAACCAACTTATTTTCCAGCTATTATTTACACAATAATATCACCCAGGGTAAAATGACTGCATGAATAGATTTAGACAAACATCATTAAGAGGCAACAGGGCTGACTTTACCTGAGATGTGATCAGAGTCTGCTGTATGAACCACCAGTGGATGATGCACAGGTCTCATGTACTGGGATTGGACGGCCATGTGATTGGGATGCTCCACAGACTCTGAGCTGTGCACTACTCCAATCTGAGGGGCGGGGCAAACAGAAAATAGTTTAGAGAGACAAAAGCTTGCTTGTTCTGTTTTGAATCCATAATATCTTGGCCAGGTCAAGCTATTTCAGCAAATGAAGCTTTGTTATGTCAAAAGAATCTGGGATTTTACTGAGAACGTTTTATAATGAAATTAGGTTCATAACAATCATACTGAAAATCATACTGAAGTCTCAATCACATGATGTCTCCTTAACCAGAACAAACATCATAAACTCAAAATAGTTTCCTCACAAAAAATTAAATAAATAATAATAATAATACATTTTAGATTTATAATACAAGTAAAAAACAAAAACAAAAAAACCTGGTTGGTCATTTTACAATTCTGTCAGACGGTCTCTTTCTGTATTAGTGGACAGCTCTTAGTCAGAAATCAAGAGTTAAAAGTCAAGAGTCTGGCTCTGCAAGATCAGTTTTCGGTAACTTTTAAGCACCAAAAGTCAAAAAGTGCAAAAAGCTGAAAGAAAAGCAGGAATTGAAAGAGGGGATAAAGTAAATGGATGATACAAATAATAAAAAAAGCCATGCCCAGTATGAAGGCAGTCTCTGACCTCGAAGTTGAACTCATTGCTTGTGTAGCGTCCATTCAGTTCAGAGCAACTGAGCCGGAACCTTCTCTCAGACAGACCGCCAGGCTTCCAGTTACGGTACCTCACCTGCCTGATGGCCTGTTCATAATGCGCCATGGAGTCAACACCTGAGACAAGAAAGACCAGTGTCAGGAACTCGGTCTACTCAGACAAAAGAGCTCCAGAGCCCTGAGAGATCCTCAACGTGGAGTCCCTGAACAAGTAGGTCTTTGTAAATGTATGTCTAATAAATGTACCCGACACTCAAACCACTTCACAAAATGTCAAGGTGATTTGAATTGCTTGCAAAAAGCCAAATGGTTCAGTATGATAGAGGCAGAGATCTGTTCAAGAGTCTGAGCAGGATCTGGGTTAAAGGATTTTGAGCACAATCGAGAGTGACTTTTAAAGATCAAAACTTTTTTGAAAAGCATAAAAGCATTTAAATTTGACCTACCAGATTTCCATAAAGTGCACAACCTTTCTTTAGAACTGATATCAGCTGGAAAAATATTACTGATTATTTTTCTCATATTAATTCTTTTTAAAGGGGTTCACCCAAAACTGGGTGTGTCGTCATTTACTGATTAAATCAAATACATATAATTTTCTGTATATTCTGTTCACTCTTTTGCATTCTAGGTTCTCATAATGAAAAAAAAAAAAATCATATATTATGTTTTATATTATATTATAAACCCTGTTCTTTTGTACTGTCTATCCATCAAAGATTCCTGAAAAAGTGTATCACGAGTCAACAAAAAATATTAAGCAGCACAATAGTTTTCAAAGTTGCTAATAATAGGAAATGATTTTGAGCACCAAATCGGCATATTAGAATGATTTCTGAAGGGTCAAGTGACACCGAAAACTAGTCAATGGCATTATGGCTGAAATGGCTGCTGAAAATTCAGCTTTGCCATCACAGGAACAAATTACATTTTAAAATATATTGAAATATATATATATATATATATATTGTAGCCATAAGAGATAAAAACATTTAAAAATAGTACAGAGCCCAAACCTTTGAAAGGTAATATTTTCCAAATCTTTTGAAACCATACAATGGGCTTTGTGCAAAACAGACTGAAATTTTATTCCCTTAAAAAAAGTTATTCACTTAAAATTCCCCTCTGCTGTAGCCTTCATACCTTATTGAATTATTCCAACACATGTCACATTGATGAAACCTGCCATTTTGCATTTTAAGGCGACATATAAATGGATACTATTGTTTGGCTTAGGAAGACTTTGAATATAGCACACAAGTCAAATGGAGCTCTTTTATGATGCTTTCATGGTTTTGTGTTTGTCATTTTGGAGCCTGATCTCCATTCACTGTCATTATATGCAAAAGACTGGCCAGAATGTGCTTCAACATATCTCCAATTTTTGTACCATAGAGGAAAGAAACAGTTTTGGATGACATGAGCGTGAGTAAATAATGACAGATTTCCCAATTTTGGCCTTTTTCCTTTAACACATTTATTGCTTATCCACAGCTTGAGGCTTTACATTTTTCTAGCTGCTTCATTTTAGCATGAGTTCTCCATGTAGAATGTATTTAAATCTAGATCTGTATGCATGTATCTGTTTAACTGATTGTTCAACAAGACTGTAGATGTTCAACTGATATTACTACAGTACAATCAGTTTAACATCTACAGTCTTCACATATTTAGTTAGTACATACATACTAACTCATGCTAAATGAAGCAACTGGAAGATGCAATAAATAAGCAATAAATGAAGTCACTGTAATGCAAAGTAAAAAAGAGATAATGAGAAACATCCTGGCAGCAGATGGCTGTATAGTAGATTCGAGACATGTGGTCGACCATACCGTAGATGGAGATGCCAGAGGTAGAGTTGGTGGCGTCCAGATGTTTGCCTAAGAGAGAGCTGTGGTGGATCTCCAGACTCTCCTGCTCCGGGTCCAGCTCCTCTCCGATGACCAGCACATCACAATAATCCAGGTTATGCATCAACTCCAGAATGCCAGGCCTCCGGGCTACACAAACACACAAATACACACACTGGTAGACAGGCAGAGATATGCAGCGGCAAATATATGACCTTGCGCTGTATCCACAAACAACCATTGATTGTGTATGAATTTAATTTCGATGATTTATTGTTTCACTACCCCTGGCACAACATTCGTTAAAAGAAGCCGGACGCTTTTGTTGAACTTTAAATGAAAAAAGACACTAATAAAAAAACAATTGACTTAAGGTCAGTGTAATAACCAGAAGGCAGCGTTTATAATCTTGATAATAATAGACTAACCATTATATAAAAAACACATCCGTGGTAAATATACTAAAACGTTTGTATGGTTACATTGCAGTGAAAATGTGCAACTGTGGCACCTGTGAAATGGATGAATGCAAAGGAGTGAGATTATGTTAATATATGAGCTGTGAAAGTGAGTCATCTATCACCTATGCTGAGGGTGTTGTCGGTCTTGGTGACGGTACTAATGATGTGTATGTCCTTGAAAACGGCCACCCCGACAGGGGCTCGGAGCTGAGCTGCGGGCCAAACCAACCGCTCCACTCCAGCGATGGTGATCCGAGGTTCGCTGGGCGGCATTACCATCACCATCGCCTTGATGTCTGGAATGGAGATGCACGTATCTTCACCGAAACACCTACAAGTTTCAAAATGGAGAGGAGGGAAACAAGAGACTTAACACTGGAGGTGTAAAAGGCCACAGAGTAACATGAAAATAAGTATTCTAAAAACAGAGTTTTATATCTGATGGGATTAGCCATGTTCAAAATATTTGTCTTGTCTATAAGCTTTCTGCACACTGCTTTTCGGCAGATTTTAACACCGCTTCCTTTTAAAGCAATGAGACCATAACTAGTAAAAATGTTTGGATACGCCTATTGGTCATGGTATTTTGCATCATTAGAAACGTTCATTCAGGTGTGTCCAAACTTTTGACTCGTATTATATGCATGAAAGACAAAAAAAATAAAAATAATTAAACAACCAAAATCCTGTGGTAAATACCTGTAGTAAGTACCTTTCAGTAATACATGACAAATGAAAATAAAAACATTTTAAATTAAAGTAATGAATGAAAATGAAAATCACGGAAATGCATACAGGTCATTTGAGTAATCAAAGAAAAATTAAACCTTTTTTATGCATTTAAACACACTTTATTGAACATTGGAATTACCTAAACACACTTGCTTCCCAAAATAAAGTCTGTATCCATTGACATGCACTGGCGCTCACAAACTCTTTTTCAAGCGAGTGTTTGGACAGATGATGACTGCAGTGTCTGACTGTTGTTTTAGACTGTCACCATCAACTTCAGCACAGTCGTACCTCACAGGTGAAATCCACCACAGGACCAATTAATGATGCCGCAATAGTTAGTTTTAAAGCAGCGAGTCGACAAAAATATTTTTAAGAACGCGAGCAGTGGTGCCACCTCCTCCTGATGCCAGCTGAAGAAGTTGATATGGCAGTCAGAAGCAGTGTTGATTAAGACAGAGCCGCTGAAGCGTGGACTGAAACAGACTCGCACACCGACCTGCTGGGGAAATTGGAGTCCCTCCAGCTTCATTACAGCTAGTATGCGAGGAGAAAGGGGAAAATAAAGTGTCTTAGGATTAACAGGCCTCCTTTTCTCACGATGCACCCAGTAATTACTCTTTTTCAAGGGTGAGCCCTAAAGAGCACTTGTTGGTTTACTAATTCATTTATATATTCGCCCACTAATTAAGAACTATCTGTTTGTTCGAGACAACAACCCGCTTTCTGCCACCGTCGCGGGTGGAGTGATGCTTAGCCGTGCTCGAGCGATGGTGCGCTATCTCCCTGCGGTAATTCCTCTCTACGGATCGCCTAAACGCTCTCCCTCAAACGGCCACGGAGAATAGCCTTGAATGAGAAGGAAGGGGAGCACAAAATTGTGTGGAACCAACAAAACAATTACATCTAATGACTGCAGTAAAAATGACGGTGGAAAGTTTGTGAAGTGTAAAAGTGGCTCCCTTCGGTAGACGCACTAAAGTAAAATAGTCGAGAGCATGCTCACTCATTAAAAAGGCTTTGCGAAAAAGGGCAACAATCTTGCTTTATTTACAGGGCTGATTTAAGGATATTGGGAGCTGGTCTAAGACGGACTCTGGCTATTACAAGAGCTACGGCTCACTCCACTATCGACCAGGGAAGTCTGTTCTCATTTAGGCAATCCTCTTCACCAATGCACACCAGACAAGTTCAGAAGCCTCCGTCTTCTTTTCATTCTCTCCTGCTCTCCCTTTCTCCACAGTAAAGTTTTATTTGGGCACATATCAGCCGGGTGCAATTGGATCCAATAGGTTTCATTAGACTGTGTCAGATGACACGATTCCTTCCACTCTTGACAATTAAATGAGTATCTCTAAAGGGAAAAGGACACCCACAAACACACTGTGAATGTAACTGGAGGTGTTTCAAAAGTTTGGGGTTGGCCAGGTTTTTTTTATCGTTTTTGAAAAAAGTCTCAAACAAGGCTGCATTTATTAAAGTAACTGTTTTCTATTTTAATATATTTCAAGCAGCAAACCTATTATTATCAGTTGAAAACAAGAAAATGTTCCATTAAATCAGCATTTTAGAATGATTTATATATATATATATATATATATATATATATATATATATATATATAAAAAATAAACTTTTTTTCATCAGTTTATTTATTAAAAGTACCATCTGAACATAATGACTCAATAAAATGATCCCAAAGTGTCTTAAGAGACAGAATGGAGTCTAATTATCAGTTTAGTTCAGTCTTCTGCAAGCTGTGTCAGAAATACAACAACAGTTTTTAAAGATTTTTTTTTTTAAAGAAATAAGTTTGTCAAAGCTACTCGTTTCAACAACTAAGCTATTGTCATGCTACTAAAAAAAATAATCAAGTTACTGGTAACCATATTAAAATATGCAGCTTTAATCACAATTATTTATTAGAGGAAGGTGAAATCTATAAAAAAAAAATCAATTCTTTCTTTATTGAAGCCATACTAAAATGCTGGGCATGAAAGATAGTCTGGGTAATGATCAATAAACAAGAACCATCAAACCATAATTTTCCCCACTTATTGACCTGAGGTGCTTGATAGTAAAGCCTCTGAGAATTGTATGTGCGGGAAGATGGTGGCAATAAGACGGTAGAGATATAGTGAGAGAAAAGAGATAAAGAGAAAAACAGAACGCAAGATCACAGTTAAAATAAGACAGGAAGTAACTCCTGTAAAGTCTTTGTAAATTATTAGAGTGCTGTAGATTAACAGCAGAAAGTCCATTTCCTGTTCTGCTGAGCAATTATAGTACTCTGTTTTTCAAGTCAAGTCAAGTCAAATATATATTTATATAGCGCTTTTCACAATACAGATTGTATCAAAGCTGCTTCACAGTTTTAATCAAAACAACTTAACAGTGTTTGTTTATTACTGGAAAAAGACATCCAAGTTTGGTAGAGCTGATCAGTGGTATGATGGGTCATTTAATTTGAATATCCCCAACTGAGCAAGCCAAAGGCAACAGTGGCAAGGAACCGAAAAACTCCATCAAGTGACCCGATGCTGTCCTAAAACTCCATCAGATGACCCAATGGAGAAAAAAAAACCTTGGGAGAACCCAGGCTCAGTCGGGGCCAGTTCTCCTCTGGCGTTTATGAAGTAGAGGCCGAATTTACAGTAACTGTAAGATAAAAAATGTATATGAATGCCTGGCTAAATAGATGCATCTTTAGTTTTAAACTGGGAGAACGAGTCTGAGCAACGAACAATATCAGGAAGGCTATTCCAGAGCTTCGGAGCTAAATGTGAAAATGCTCTCCCTCCTTTGGTGGATCTGGATATCCTAGGAATGACCAGAAGCCTCGAATTTAGTGATCTTAAAGAGCGCGATGGATTATAGGGCGATAGAAGATCCGTTAAATAGACTGGAGCTAAACCATTTAGAGCTTTATAAGTCAAAAGCAATATCTTGTAATTAATACGGAACTTTATAGGTAACCAATGAAGTGATGATAGAATCGGTGTTATATGATCATATTTTCTTGATCTAGTAAGAACTCTAGCGGCTGCATTTTGGACTAACTGTAGCTTGTTTATTGAAGATGCAGGACAACCAGCTAATAAAGCATTACAGTAATCTAGTCTCGAGGTCATGAATGCATGAACTAACTTTTCTGCATCAGAGACTGATAGCATATTACGTAGCTTAGCAATGTTTCTAAGGTGGAAAAAGGCTGTTTTTGTAACATATGAAATATGCTTTTCAAAAGACAGGTTGCAGTCTAATGTAACACCCAAGTCTTTTACTGTAGCGGATAAAGTAACAGGGCATCCTAATATGTTAAAGTCGTGCTGTGAAAGGTTTTGTGGACGGTTTTTAGAACCGATAAGTATTACCTCTGTCTTGTCTGGATTTAATAAAAGAAAATTACGCGTCATCCAAACTTTTATATCTTTAACACAATCTGTCAATTTGGATAATTTAGCGTATTCATCTGGCCGTGATGAAATATTTGAGTGTCATCGGCATAACAATGGAAACTAATTCCATGTTTCCTTAGAATATTACCAAGTGGCAGCATATATATTGAGAATAATAAAGGGCCTAACACAGATCCCTGCGGCACTCCATAGTTTGCCGAAGTTATGATCGATTTTTCTCCATTTAAGTAGACGAAATGGTAGCGGTCAGATAAGTATGACCTGAACCAGCTTAATGCTTGTCCTTGAACACCAATGTAATTTTGTAGTCGATCTAAGAGTATTGTGTGATCTATAGTATCGAACGCAGCACTAAGATCAAGTAGAACTAGTACTGAGATACAGCCTTGGTCCGAAGCTAAAAGTAAATCATTTGTGATTCTAACAAGCGCAGTGTCAGTGCTATGGTGTGGCCTGAATCCAGACTGAAACTTTTCATAGATGTCGTTTTCTTGCAAGAAAGAGCCGAGTTGAGCGGACACAACTTTTTCTAATATTTTTGACATGAATGGAAGATTTGAGATGGGTCTGTAATTTGCAAGGTTATTTGGATCTAATTGTGGTTTCTTAATAAGAGGTTTTATAACTGCCAGCTTGAACGTTCTTGGAACATGGCCTAAAGATTAAGATGAGTTAATAATATTGAGAAGAGACTCTTCCACTATAGGTAACCCTTCTTTCAATAGTTTAGTAGGTATAGGATCTAATAAACATGTTGTTGTTTTAGATGAAGTGAGTTTATTTAACTCTTTTTGTTCTATGGTTGTAAAGCATTGTAATTGTTCTTGCGGGGTGACAATTGCGGCTGAATTATAAGGCGCGAGCGAAGATTGAGCGTTTACAATTGTGATTCTGATGCTTTCAATTTTCTCGGTGAAGTTGTTCATGAAATCATTACTACTAAACTGTAACGAGGTATTTTGTTCAGACGACGTCTGTTTATTTGTTAGTCTAGCCACGGTATTAAATAAAAAACCTTGGATTATTTCGGTTGTTTTCTATTAGTTTGCTGAGGTGCTCAGCCCTGGCCGTTTTAAGGGCCTTTTTATAACGTGACATACTGTCTTTCCACGCGATTCTAAAGACCTCTAAATTCGTTTTTTTCCATTTACGCTCTAAATTATGGGTTTCTCTCTTTAAAACATACGTAGTATTATTGTACCATGGTGCTATACTTTTTTCTCTGACCTTTTTTAATCTAATGGGTACAACAATATCCAATGTTCTAGAGAGAATGGAGCTCATAGTGCTAGTTAATTCGTCTAGTTCATCTGTTTGTTTGGGTTCAGGCAGCAGCTGAGTCAGATCAGATAAGCTATTTGAGAAATGATTTTTCTACAGTATACTACATTACCCTGTGTTAAAGTGATAGCTCACCCAAAAATAAAAGTTCTGTTATTTACTCACCCTCATGTTGTCACAAACCTGTATGGCTTTTTTCTTGCGTGAAATACAAAACAAGATGTTTACACCATGTATTGCTCTTTTCAATACAATGAAAGTGGATCCACTGTGGTCACCTTTCCTAGCTTGAATGTTGTGCTAGGTAACTCTTTTTCCACTCAAGAAAGAAAGTCATAAAGCTATAGAACAACGATGGCATTTGTGTGTGTGTGTGTGTGTGAACTGTTCTTTTAAGTCATGTTTTGCAGTGTTGTGCAGAGCTGAGTTTTCATGCTCTGACCTGTGCTGTGTCATGCTGTTTGACGGCATCTGTAATTGTGTTGTGCTGTACTGCAGAGGATGGCTCTCTGACACAACAGAATCTCTTTTATCATGGCCTTTCATGTGCTCATCAGCTCATCTCACTGCAGTCATCACCACTAGCAGGCCTGTCCATTATCCAGAGACGCACAACCACTGCCAGAACACTACATGGACACTCCCCTGCTGAAAATAACAGCTTCAGCACAAGCTGCTTTGATATCATCTCTGTAGCTCAAACAGTACATGGCATTTGCAACACCAATGTCATGGGTTCAATTCCTAGGGAATGCATGAACTGATAAAATGTATGCATTAAATGTAATGTAAAATCTTCTGCCAGATGCATAATGGTTGTAACCTGGTTTAAGATGTTTTAGCTGATGGTGTTCAGCTGGTTTAGGCACATTCAAGTGCCCAAAACCTCTCTGAAACTTGCAAACCAGACCAATTTGAGTAGGCTGGGAGACCAGCTAAGACCAGCAAAACATATATAGTATTATGATTAAACTGATAATCATGATTATTAACCACAATTGTTCTGAGCTGAGAAATTTATTTTTACATTTAATCAGAATTATTCACATAAGCACAAATCAAGAGAACCTCAACTCATATGCAAGGTTGATTTTACATCGTATAGTTTCCTGATTTATTATATTAATTATATACATTAACACACGCTTCCCTCAAAAGCTAGAACAGTGAAATGGACTCTATAGGGATTTCGCACCGGAGGAACCTTTTCATAGTTCCTAGAACTATTGGCAGAAGGTCCCGGATTTTGGCGCATTCGCACCGCAGGAACTAGGACCTATTTTAGTTCTAGGAAGGCTGGATCCCAATTGGCACACTTCATGTGGATTTGCGGTCTCGTGGCCTCAAATTGCGCATGCTCGCCAAGTGTACGAGTCCGTAGGGTGTCCCATTCGGCATTTCAGCGCTCAGAAGTGTGCTAGCAAACTTCGGCGAAGCCCGCACTTTCGCACCCTCCACACGAGTTACCTACCCAGGAATCATTGCAAACGCCCAATCAGATACAGTAAATGAGGGGAGGAGTTTCATGGCTGTTTGACTTTCGGTGGCATGATGTCATCAAGCCTGTCCCAAAATACACTCTCGTGTGCCCTCGAGGCCAGCGCCCCTTAGGTCTGCACTTCCTGACGTCACCAAGTGTGAACTCGAAGGAGGTCCACAAGGCCGGAGTGTGCCATTTGGGATCCAGCCGAACTCTTTTGGAGGAACTAATTCAGCTCCTACTTCAGAGTAGGGTCTAAACCAGCACTATAGGAACTATCCGTGCCGTGTACGCTGATTTGCCGAACCCCGCAAAACACCAGCACCCACCATTTTTAAAAAAGCTGTGTAAACACACAGAGTATAGGCTATACATTTACTCCAGAAACTAACTCTACGAACATGGAAAACAGTGATGGGCCTCTTAAGCTTTACGCTGAGGAGAAAATCCAACGCAACTTTGAGGAGATCAAGTGAAACATGATTATGTATTTCTGCTCAGCTAGCAACACTCAACATCAACCACACGGCACACACTTCTAACTTTTCATTACTGTCTACTTTCTACGTATAATAGTTATATCTAATAACATATTAGAGGGGACTGTTAAACAGATCGTAAACTAATGAAGACGGAGAATGCAAGCACTGTGAGCTCAGGCTCTGGCTTTCTCTGCACCATATAAAGGTCCGCCGCGCCATCAAAATAAAAGTCACAACAAAGCGCGTACAACGTATGCGCGGCTTACGTCACTTTAGAGTTCCTACTGGTGGTGAGAATGCAACCAGAAAACGTTCCTAGGGGAACCATTAGTTCTCGGGGAACCACCCTGATGGTTAGTTCCTAGAACTATCCGGTGCGAAAGCCCCTTATCCATGATTACTTCCGCATTTAGCCTCAGTGACCACCACAACTTCCGGTGCAGTGCAGTGTATGGATATTGTGAGATAATAAAATCTTAAGGAAGAGTTACATGACAGGACAAAGCAATATCAATTCGATCCACCTTCACACTAAAGGTCTTTAAAGCTTCTGGAACTTATTCCAAAAATGTTATTGTTTAATATAATATACTAAACTATTATATTTACTATAATAATCACACTTTAATTTGATGGCCCCCTTTAGACATTATGTTGACTATAAGTAATGTTGCACCAACATGTCAACTAATTCTCGAGAGATTGCATAAGAGATTGCAGAGAGATTGCATAAGTGCATTTAAACAGCAACCACAATCGCAATCAACAAAGTTGAGATTCTTGTTTAAATTTATTACAATTCGTCACTGAGAAGGTTTGCTTGCAGATATTGACGGATGCAAGAAAACAGACTGGCTGTATTACACTTTCATGTGAGCAGAAGTCCAACATGTGTTGTGTTTTCAGATCTCTTTTTTTTTCAGTGAAGAGAAAGCATGTATCCGTTTAAGAGAAAAGTTCTGATTGGGATATTTAAACTCTTGGCATCTGGCAACCCAAAGCATGAAAGCTTGTGAAGGCTTGTTACAATCGCAAGACATCAGAAAAGTCAACAGAAAAAAAAAAACTTTTTCAGGATAAATAACCTGCGGGACAATATTGCAGACAATTATGCTTAATCAAGATAAGCAAACATCGTGATCACAGTTACAACACTATTCATCGTGCAGCCCTAGTTTAAGCTGTACTTTTTTTTTTAGCAGGGCAACACTTTTGTCACTTTTCTCAAAGTTTTCTGGTTAAGTTTCTGCAAGATATGTGGGAATGAGTTAATGGTAGATCCAGATTGAATCCAGGCACTCGAGAGTCATGTAGTGCAAGACAGATGTTATCATCAGTAGCCAAGACAACCCTGTAGACTCCTCCCTTAGCTCTGTAGTATTGATCAGAGAGACAGCCTTCTGCTACTGTTCATCCTTCTCTCATAAACACCAAGCCTTGCTTTTATTAACACCACTTTCTTTTGAGATTAAACAAAATAAAACGATCATCACACTTTTATAGCACTCAACTCTTAAAAAGAACCCCTATGCAACTTACAAGTATTCATTCGCTCGAATATTTACTCCCACACCTGCAGCATAATCAACCTATTAAACACTTAATGAGCTGATGTTGTAATGTTTTTGACCTTTAGAGCGGTACTCACTGGACTGTGGTGGTTATGTGGAGTTTGCGCAGACCGGGAGTGGGAAACTGCCGAGAGTTGATGTAGGAAACTTTTGTCATGGCTGTGTTGATGCTCTCCAAGTCATCTGCCTCCATGACCAGCACTGACTGAGCCGGGTTGAAGTGGAACTGAGAGGGATCAAGAGAGTGTGAGAATTTTCATAATCAAGAGAGAGAAAAAAAAAACCTTAAAGCAAAGGAGCGAATGAACAAGTCAACACATTTACATATAGATGAATAAATGAGGGCTGCATGACTGATGTCAAAGGATTCTCAAATATATTCAGATGATATTAAAGAGATGGACAAAGAATGGAATGCCTATAATCTTTCCATCCAAGGCTTTGCATATATGTATGCGTATGTGTGTGTGCATGTACCTTTATGCCTTTGCCCAGACTTTCAAGCGAGCTGATGTCCAGGCCCTCCTTGCAAGCCTGTAGGCAGGAGATCACCTTTTGAGTTGCGATCTTCCCAGGTCGGATAGTCAAGCCTGAGAGGCTTCCCCGGAAATACTGTGTGAACCGTGGAGTGGTCACCTCTCCTCCTGTAAACAAACACACTTAAATTTAGGCACACACATACTCATGGTAGCTGGCAACAAAATATAGTGTACAAAAGCAAACGACATCTGGAAGCTAAGTGACACTCTGTTTGCATGTGTGTCAAAATGTAAAAAACACCTTATCTGGCACAATACTGACTCCAGAGAGGTACAAAGACAAGCCTGTCTACTGAAACGCCTCCATCTGCTCGATTTTAAAAACAAGTGTTTTTTGTATTCTTTGCTGTAAATGGTAACCCTCAATCCTGGGTGAATGTGATTCAACAGTTTATTAAAAGAACAAAATTAGATCTGATGGACCAGTTGCATGAAGTCAGTTCATTTATAAATTCTCTAAATAAATTCTCTATATAAATGTGTGTATATATATATAAACCTTATGTTTTGTTCGGGTCATTTGGACTCGGATACGATTTTCTTTTCCCCCAAAATATTAGTTAATGTTGTCACATTGGACTAAACATTGCCGAATTTGCTCACACTGGGTATAACAACTTCCCAAAATTGTTTGGATAATTATTGTACTTTTCCCCCCAGCTTGTTACAATCAATCAGTTTCAAAAATAAATACAGAACCCTTCCAAATATAAAGAAAAAAAAATATAACAAAAAGATTTAATTCAATATTTGGTGATAATATAGCATAACAAGACATTTATACTTTTTTGTTTGTTTGTTTGTTTGTTTGTTTGTTTGTTTGTTTGTTTGTAGGCTGGTCATTTTTGACCGGGAACATCACAAGTGTGACTTTGTTCCATTTTGTACAAAATAAAAAGTACTTCAAAACAAACTTCCTGGTTAATCATTAAAGCACACTAGTATGATAAACACGAACGTGTTTGATTGTATGATTTATTTATTTTTTTACATATTTTGTTGAATATTGACAAAATTATCCACAAATAATGCTTTTTTCACCCAAAACTGAGGTGCATAAGCTCATATAAATGCGGCCTATGATTAGTCAGTTCCAAAAAGAAATACAAAATCTGTCCTAATTGAAAGAACGCAAGTTGACAAAAAGATTGAATCCAATATTTGGTGATAATATAGCATAACAGGCCATTTTTAAAAGGCAGGTCATTTTTGACCAGGAAATCAAAGGTGTTACAGGGTTTTCAACACTGCATAAGGGTTCAATTATTTTTACAGTTCTTGCAAGCTAGTGCTATATTAATATCCCTCAAATATTGTATTTGTTCAGCAAGTAATTCAGCTCTAAACACTTAAATTAAGATCATTTCAGCCTTAGGTGTTGTTGGTTTGGTTGTTAAACACTTCACATTATTTAAAATCAGCATGAAATAAAAATTTACTGTTTTCTAAATGCATGTTATTGATCTTAATATTTTTACTTTTTTAACATTTACCTCAATTTTTAATGCTATAAAATGTCATAACTCTCTTCTCTCTGGTGCAATACATTTATTTCACTTCAACCCTGCAGTTGACAGTTCACTTCAAAGACTGCAAGCTCCATTCAGATCTGCCTCCGTCCAATCAACAAACAACAGGTAGAACCAAGTCCCCACTCCCCAACTTTTTTTTCTCTTTCTTTCGATAATCTGTTTCATTTGAATCTACGACGTCACAATATAGATGAAACGATCTGTTGCTACCTTCCATTACATCACAACTTAAAGAATTTTTAAACTACAGTTTGACAACCACACCTTGTCCTATTAGAATGTTCTTCCTTCATCTAACTGATAAATACATCATGTAATATTTTCATAGTGAATTGCTACTTGTCTTGCATTTATTGGCATTACAAATGGTGATCTGTCTCGTCTTTTCTTTTCTTATTTTATTTATATATATATAATAAATAACTGGTCACACTGACCGACTTAATAGGTTCCTCGATAAAAATGAGAGGGCGTTTAACACATGCTGTTTTCCCTCCCATACATCCCTCACTGAGCTGGCAGATTTGGAGAGTCTAATAGCTCCAGATGTAGTGAATTCTGTCACTCGTAAAGCCTCACAATGAGGGTCTGTGCTTCCAATGTTTAATTGCTTCCGTTTTAAATTATTTAGTTGACAGATGTTATCAATTAAATGTTATTCCACAGATGAAACAGCAGAGGAACATTTGCATTCTCGTTCGTGCTCCCCCTAAAGGACAAAAGCTCTAATGAGACTGGAGTCATCGCATGGCATATAAGAGCTGTCACCGTCACATCTGTATCGATCAGTAGTGGCATAGCAGACAATAACAAGCAGAACGCATCCTAAGCACGTGTGTAAAAGACACGGTCATGACCTTACATTTAGATAAGCACATCTGATCTCTTATAACCCAAAATAATCATATGCTACTGAGACGGTGCAGCTCAGTAATGACCTTATTTATCTCACTTTATACACACTTATTATAGGGCAGAATTTCTTTTAATTCATGAAATTAACATGAATCATTTACTGAATTGGATTACGTTTTAATCATACTTGTATTGCGCTTTTGAACACAACTTTTACAAGAAAAGAAGAATTTACATTTATCGAAGAAATATTTATCTTTATTCTTTCTTAAAACTACCATTTAAAATCTTAGGATTTGGGGGATTTTTTAAAAAATAAAATAAAGAAAGTGACATTTTTATTCAGCAAGCATGCATTAAATTGATCAAAAATGAAAGCAAAGACATTTATCATGATACTTAAGATTTAATTTCCAAACAAATACTGTTCTTTCTAACTTTTTATCCATCAAAGAATCCTGAAAAAGACATCATCACAGTTTTCACACTTCATTAGCAGCACAACCATTTTTAACTTAAATTATGAAAAAAAATCTTGAGCTCCAAATCAGCATTTTAGAATTATTTATTAAAGGGGTCATATAATGGCACATGCACTTTTACAAGTTGATTGTACTGAAATGTGTGTTGGCAGTGCCTGTACACAAACATCATATAATGATAAAAATCCATCCAGTGTTTTTGTTTTAATCTCCTTATATGTTTTCCCCTGCCTCAAATTGAGCCGTTCGTTTTTGTGACGTCAATAAAACGGACGCCCCTCCCACGATTGTTGATTGACAGCCGGGTTTCAACACAGACCCGCCCTCGCTCGTCCTGTCAATCATAGTCTGCGCGGCGCGGACCGGCGCGGTCATTGTTGATATGCTGGAGCACTGTCTATGAGCAGAATGGCGTCTAAGCGATTGTGGTGTTCTGTTCTTGGGTGTAATAACGAACACAGCAGTCATTTTAATGTTCCTAAATCCGAACCGCTGAAGACGCAGTGGCTGAGTTTGTTTTCGAAGGGAATATTCCCCACGAGCAACGTCACTGCTTTCATATTTGCGCGAATCATTTCACACACCAGACTGCTTATAAACGAGGGTCAGTATAAAGCTGGTTTTGCTAAGAAGTACCAACTATTCGTGTTCCTGCTGAACCTCCAAAATAACTGAAGTGAGTGTATCGGTTTATTAATCTTTAATATTTATATTAATCTTTGCAAATCGCTAGATGCACGCTTCACAATGAATGCGTCTAAGGTTTACACTCAGGGTACATTACGGCATGTTTTCTATGTACGACGTTCTCAATATAATTCATAATCCCACATCTATAATGAACAACGCGTTATGGTATTGTGTTACAAACGGTGTACACAGAACAGAGAGGCGGGGTGAGCAAAGCTCATGATCATTTAAAGTCATATGCACTGAAACGGCGTGCTGAAAACAGAGCTGTTTTTGACCAGGTAAAATAAGTGTTTTCTTACAATACTAATGAGAATTTTTAATTAAAGTATATTACAAAGTTTTAATTTAGACTCTAAAGAAGCATATTAGCTTGTACAAAAATGGCATTATATGACCCCTTTAAGGATTGTGTGACTCCTGAAGTAATGGCTGCTAAAAATAAAATGTTATTATATTTTAAAATGAAGCATCAAATGTAAATATATTTTTGATCAATTAAAATGCAGAATTGGTAAACATAAGATGCTTCTTTTAAAAAATCGTACCGATCCCAAAGTTTCAAACAGTAGTGTATAACTTCACTCCTATTGCCGAAAAAGTATGTTTAGAGCATTATTACATTAAACACATAAATTACACGAGGCATCAGTCAATGTCCTGACGAAGCTCTAGAAAAAAACGAAGAAGATCCTATTTGATGTCTCGTGAAGACAATGGCCACCAACCCCCATTTCTACCTCGAAGAAGACAATGATCTCAATTTGGCCTGAACAAAAACTATCCTCACTTTCCATTATGAGGTGGCTTGTCGTTACATTGTTGATTGCACAGAGTGAAAATGGACAGGGTGCGACAAGCAATCTGGACCGCTAATAGCTTGAAAAGTTATCAGTTGCGGTTTAGTGGAGCTTAGACCAGCTTCATTGGGATGTAATAGCAAGTGAACTTGTCCTCCTTTCAGGGTCTCTTAATCCTCGCTATGGGTCTCTTGTAAAAAAAAAAGAAACGGGAAAAAAGCTTCACAATTCAAAGCCAGAAAAGAAGAGAAAATAATCCGCAATCAGCACGGATGAAAAGAAATGTAAAATGGTGCTGAAAGTCAGAACTTTAGGACCTCGCCGCCTAAAACAATGATTTAGCCATGACTTCATTCCCTCCGAGCCTTGTTTAATTATTTAGCTCATGAAAGCGATGTTAAGGACAGTCTCTCCATTCAAATGCGAACATTAGCTCCATTTCAAAAGGCTGAAATTGACAGGTCGTGTTTCTTTTTTGATGTTTTCACGCTCGAGTCTCTTTGATTAAATGAGGAATCAGGATAGCCTGGGGCCGAACACATCGCCTCTCTCTTGGTATTCGAACCACCACTGCCGTGCTCACACTGTCATATCAATAATGTAGATATCTCTTAGTCACACCCTCTCAGTCTCACTCTCAAGCATGAGACTATCTGATCACATCTCAGATGCCGATTCATCAATTCCTGCGTCTGGGCTGTGCAAACCACAGTTATGCCACCATTTCATTTTATCGATCCTCCTTTTCAAATGGTAATGAAAACAAAAGCTCTTTCATAGTCTCACCTTGCCAACAGGCACCTACGGTTAGCTGTACATCGATCTCAGAAGGGTGGATGGGCCAGTCGTCTGTCACAAGGTAGGGTTCGTACGTCACTCCGTCTACGAAGAGCGTCACTGAAGGAAACTCCACATTGATGACGTAGTAATGCCACTCTTTGTCACAGATCTGGAGACGAGAAATAGAACAAGTTTAGTATGTTTGTTCATGTCGTTAAAAGGAAAAAATTTCATAATCACTATACCTGACCAATTGGTCGACCTATAATTGGTTAAACCTGAACCGATAGGATTCACTTCTTAGAGACATGTTTTTGTGTACATACAAAATGGAAAAATAAAACAGGATTCTAAACGTGTTGTAAGTTACATTTTTAATTAAATTAACACGTTATCTTAAATAATCTTGAAATAATAAAATGATACCTTGATAAACAAACCAACCTCTTATCAGCTACCTGATTGATTCATCATGACTTATCCATACTAGTTAAAATTCAAAGAAAAACTTTCCCAGAATCCCATCTGGGTCACTCCAAGCTACAAACTAGAAACAGGACACACTGTTCTATATAGAAGGAACATTTACAGTCCATCGGTTTTGTGTTCTTATCTGAACGATATCTGTGCTTCTATAGCTTAATCTATAGTAATCAACATGAGGTTTTCAGTTCACGTTTACATGTCGGTAATGACACTGAAATTGAACCTAATTTGCCTTCATTAGCTATACTATTCATCATTTGTCATATGTCCTATTTAATTAATTAGGTATAATTATGAGCAGACGCTAATTATAGGAACAAAGTACGAGAAACATCGGATCACTTTACTTATCAATGCAAACCAATCAGAGCCATTTAAAGTTCCTACACTTTTATTTATTTTCTAGCATTTACACAGTTAACACCTTTAGGCATTGTTAACAGACAATGTCTTACTTTTTTTGCATCAGCGCCACATTAAGATACCAAGTTAAAAACAAATGAACTTTTTCTTGAGACATTTTATTCCATTTTGTTCCATCCCCTAAGTCAAGAAATAAAAATGAGTGACACTTCGAAAAATCAATGAAATCTTAATTTCATTAAGATTAACTCTGCCACATGTTCATGCTTACAGGCAATGAATGGTGATTATCAGTGCACACATAATTTCATAATGATAATTTTCTAGTATCGTGCAGTAAACATGCTTATGCATACTCCACACACTCGTGTGCTGTCATGGAGAGCGCCATATGGAACTGAAGATGCCTGGGTGGATGTTGCTGAGCTACTGCAGAGGGGAGTTAATGGAGAGATGAGCCAGGTCTCCAGAGAGAAGCTCTCTCTCTCTCTCGCTCACCACTGCCTCTGGGGACAGATCTCACTCCACACCTCTATTCCCCTCTTTCTCTTATCTCTCCTTTTCTAGAATAGATATTCTCTTTATCTCCATCTCACAAGAGTCTTCAAAAAGCTCTCTATTTCTCCATTCTTTTGACAGCAATCTTACTCTATCAGCCTAACCTTATTCTGCCCTTTCCAATTTCACACACATGCACACAACAGACACACACACATACTCACATACATTCAGTGCCATATTTTCTCGTTTGGGCACGTGATTTGAAATCCAGTCTTGGGAATTAATAAATTAAAACTGTCAATTAAATGAAATGTCTTGGTCATTACTGGCTGTCATTGTCAGTTGGCTTAAAAAAATAGGCTGGGATTCAAACCCCTTGCACTTACAATTCAGGTTTAAATCTGAACTAGGTGTACTGAAAGTAATTTAATATAATATATAAACACAATATAATATTTAACCCTTGTTGTACGCTTTAACACCCATTTTTACAATGCGATTGACTGTTTTAACTAAAGATGTAGGTTCTAATTTGGATGGAATACCTGTATTATAAAACAAGAGCAGAAATTATAATTATGTGTAGCTAAGCTATTAAAGAAAAAAAAGACTCTTCAAAAAGTCTCCAGAAATAAAACTGCGAAAATAAGCTCAAGCAATTTCAAAAGCAAAAGCAATGTCCAGTGTCAGTGAGGCATGAAAACAGCAGTATTAGCGCTGGTTAATTTAACAGCTCATGCAACGTCTCTCAAAAACTGGTCTTATGTTCAGAGTATGAAAACGAATTGCCTGCAGTGTGTAAACATGGACAACACTCGAAGCTTGTTAATTGCAATGTAATTCTGTGCAAATGAACAGTTCCTCAAATTCTGGAGACAGGCATTTCCACCTCTATTAACCAGTTAATAGTGAATTTCCTTACTGAATCTAAACTAAGAATGTGCAAAATTACATAACAGATGTGTGTTTCTTATGGGCCATTTACAAAAGATGCATTCTTCCATTCAAATTAATAAAACTAGATGAAGCACAACAGAGTTTAACTTAATTGTCTCCCAAAAGAAATAACCAATCCTGTGTATAAGTGCTGAAGAAGTCTTCTGAGTTGAAATACAGATATGGTAATGAGAGGTTAATTTCCAACACGAGCTGTAAGCGGTAGAACCAATCACAAGACTGGGCCTTTTGACCAATCAGAACAGAGTAGGCTCTCGGAAAGGAGGGGTTTAAAGAGATTGAATCCTTTATCGAGCCATTTCAGACACTGCGAGAACACAGGTGATATATATTATGAGAAAATTCAAGTGTTTTCTGACTTTGAATGCATGTAAACCTGTTGTAGCAGAACTTCAAAACAAAATTAGGAACCTTTAAAAAAAGCATAATAGGGGCACTTAAACTTCAAATTCAATTAATAAACTAACATTGCTTTGGAGTGTTAGTGCCCAACAAAAACACAGTGTAGAAAAGTACAATACAAAAAATTAAAATAAATAAAAAACTGGTAGCAGTTTGTTTCTCTGCATGTGAAAAGTAATTGCATTCATTCATCTTTTTTATATGAGGGGTCTCACTAACTTATTGGTTGTTGACCAGGTAGTTGACCACTTTACCCATATCTATTTTAATCAGATTGATATTGCTTTCGACTGCAAATTTACAACAGCGTTGATGGCATGTCAACCTCTGCAGACTGTATCCGGTCTCGTCCTCATTTCATGTCCGTCGAGGAACAAACAGAACACGGCTATGTGTGAGAGTGTGCATGCTTTGCTGCTAATGAAAAACACACATGAAGCATTAATCTTGGCCTGACAGGAGATGATTTTGGCTGTTTCAGCACACAAAGGCACACGCCGCCAAGGATTAAAACATGCTTACATTTGGTCTCCTCCTCCTCCTCCACCCCCACCCCTCGCTCGCTCTTCACAATTTTTTATTTTGCTGCAAAAATTTTTAATCTGTTCCCTTGTCAACAAACTGCATCCACGACCTTCAGAGCAAACAAATAAACGAGAGTGTGACAATAAGCGAGAGCTGGAACACAAATTACACCTAGAAACTTTACGTCTCTCTACATGCACAGGCATTATTGTGTCATGTTGGCTGCAGGAGAGAAATGCCTCGCAGGCTGCGGCGGTAGAGACCTGCTCCTCATTCAACATTAATGCATTGTGTTCACAGGCTTGTGCTGTTGCCTCAGATAAGGTTTGCAATACACTGAGACGCTGGTCTCTAACAAAGGTTGATATATATATATAAAAATCTCAGATATTCAAGAAATAAAATAAAAATTAATTAAATAAATTGTGCGAGTGGTCGTCTTATATCTACCGTTTTAAAAATGCTGTATTGACTGATTTATTTTACAAGCATATATTATGGGGGTTACCAAGATAAAGTAATACATATTCAGCTGGTCATGTGATCTCAACATGTCATCCCCAACGAGGCAACCCGCTCCATTTAAAAAAAAATAAATCAATAAATAATTATGCAAGCATTTTATGTTACAAGGAGCCTTCATCTCATTTTAAACATATTTTTTTAAAAATTACTTATAATTTGTTTTATGGGGAGCAACAACATGATGAACAACATATGAATATTGTGAAATATGTAATGATTTAGTAATATGGAATGAAAGCATAAAAACAGATGTAGTATTGTCTCATTTAGTTAATTCATTTATTGAATCAGTTCTTTGATTAAAAGACTCGTTTGTGTCGTCATATATAAAAAAAAAACGTAAATCTACGTGTGGCAATTTTCATCTATTCCATATATATATATACACTAGGGCTGCTTTAAAGTTTGTGCTGGAAAGGGTTCAAATATGGTACCGGGAGGATTCTTCTGAAGAACATTGGGCAGTTTAACTGCTCGGGACAAACAAGGGACTCAAGAACAACCATCAAGAAACATATTAAGAATCAGGGGTACATAAACTTTTGAACGGGGTCATTTTTATACATTCAGCTATTTTTTTTTCACCTTGTGGACTATATGTAAACATCCTTTATGTAAAATATCTTATTCAGGACAGTACTAAATAAAAAATAACATGCATTTTGTATGATCCCTCTTGTTTTGTTAAAATTATTCATAAATTCTGCAAGAGGTTCACAAACTTTCAAGCAGCACTGTATATAAATGAAACACCCAGCACTGGCCGTACTTTCCAGTATTTTTTCAATAAAATACTCTATAGAAATCCTGATATCACATAGCAAAGCAAATTATGGCCCTTCAACACGTCACATCCTGATTTCTTGTTTCCATAGGTCATCCCATCAACACTGGGGAAAAAAGAAAAACTGCACTCATTTCAGGGAAAATACATATCAAGACACCTTGTATATTGTCACAAGGATGTTATAGATTACATATTATCACTCCTTTGTTATTTCACCCATGTCTACCTCTAACTAACAGTCGCATAGTGTATAATAACGCTCTCTCACAGCTCCTGGAATGCCGCCATGTCCTTCCTCAAAGGGAGAGAGGCGGCCAAGAAATTTTGAAAGAATAAATGGCTACCACAAAAAAAACTTTTCAGCTGTGGCATTTAATCATGGAGTCCAGGGACTCTAACTGTGAGCTGACTATGGAGGTGCAATTCAAGGTTTAATTATTTCTTTGATTGAACAGGCTAATTTTAGGTGCTGCTTTATCTGTTCCATCATCTGCTCCCTCAAATGGCCTTGTGGGAGGGATGATTTGTTCTATATATGGAATGGCAAAAATAAAAGTGTGAAGAAGTGCTTTTTCTCTCCTCTCTTTTTTGGAGGTGTAGATATACACCTCATAATTGATTACTAGAAAGAAACGTTAGCAAATCAGTAGACAGAGATAAACCTCATAGAGTGCCGGGTGGGGAAAGATCTTCAGATAGCAGTACTGCTGTTCCCATTGCCCTCATGCAAGTCAGCTAAGGGCATTCTGGGTAATTGATTAGGGAAGTTTGTTGCTGTGCCAACTAGCACATGCTTGGCTCTGTTATCCGCACACCTGCCTCCTCATCACCAGGATTGCTACCATTGGAACCATAAGGAGATATTCGAGACACCTGTGCAATGATACTCTCTTACAGCCGTTATTCACCACAACAGATGGAGCTCAGCCAGACGCTCATACCTGACGGGGACACCCCTATAGAATTAAATTAGAAGCTGTACCTCTAACTGAGAAAGTCAATGAAAGAGACACTTTTAACCACCCACTTTCAAATCAAGGTCTAGCCTCGGTGGCCTATAGGCTGTGACAAGTAGAAGACATACACTGCAATTTGCTGATTGCAACCATACAAAATGACAGTTCTTTGGCCGAGATGATCCGAGAGAGATTGGCGACTAATCCAGCAGAGGAGGTTTAAGATCTGCAGTGGGCCGTGACATTGGTTGTGCTATGTAAGTGGCTCCTAACGTATATGTGGATGGAGGGTCTGAATGTGGCTTCAGTCGCAGCAGGGAGAGAGCGTTTGGTAAGGGTAAGAGAGAAAGAAACAAAGAAAGTGGGCAATGCTTTGTGTTTGATTTGTTTTAACTTTATCTTTAAAAATTATATCCTTGTCAGTAGGCAATTTTGGAATCATTTCAATAGGAATCCAGGCGAACAGGAACTGTGTGAGTGCTAGAAAGTTCCCCATGCAGAATTTGTAATGGGTTCAAGTTGGTCACATGGATTCACTGGGTTGACCAACAGAAAGTGTTGAAGCGGTGCTTCATATATTGCTACACTATTGACAATAGAAAATTGCTCTAACGTGAGCGCATGCAACTTAAGACTATTAAAGTAGTTAAGTTAGTAGCTTTACTCATTTTAATTACAGTAGTACTTCTCAACACCGGTAACTAGAGTAATACTTCAAGAGAAATACTAGAGTCTTCTAATGAGATTTAACTTTTTGCCACATAACCACAACTTGAGACAACTTTCAATGTCAGAATCAAACCTCAAATGAGATATAAACCCAAGGCACAATGAAGAGTGACAATTCAATTTCCCCCTTCTCTCTAGTGCCACCTAAAACACACACTATACACAGACAAAAAGAGTGAGAGGACAATAGCAAATCACATGTACTAGTCTACTACTGACAATATTTTCCAGTATATCCATGTTATATAATATTCATTAATACTACTACTACTACTAATAATAATAATATTAATAATAGCAAGTACCTTGGATAAGGCAACCAATTATGTCAATTAAATTACTTTGGGTTAAAATTATAGATATGAATTATAATGTAAGTATACAGTACATATTAACAATAAAACAAAATGAAATAGAATAGTAAAAAGTTTAAATAAAAAAAGGTTTAATTTATATGCTTTAGAAAATGTAACCAGAAATTATATAAAAGCATAAGCCAGTTAAATTTATTATAATTGCAGCTTGTTAGTAAAGTAGCTTGGTTATATCTGTGAGTACAATCAAAAAGTGTAATAGCAAGATGTGCATAAATGTTTTCATGTTTCATAATGAAGAATGCAATGTTGGAAATATCACATCCCTGAGCTAAAACTGAAAATGGGAAATATTCCACTTGAAACGGGCTGTTTTATCAACTGTGCTACAGAAAATCTCAATATACTATTTTGCAAATAAATAAATAAAACCCATAACCCACTCAAAAAGTGCTAGGGGTAGTTTGGGCGTTTATTTATGCAATTTTTTTTTACCATTTACCATTTCAGAGTTTCTGATATTCCACCAGAGCTGGAAATCCCTGATAGACGCGTCTTTCTTTTGACTCTATGACTTTCTCAGTATTCATCAGTTTGGAGCAAGATTGCTATTCTACTCTTAAACCTTGTTTATCAAGTCAATTTAGTTCACACAGAGGTCACAATTCAACAATGAAAACAACCAAGCACCACAAACACAGACCTAATGAGCCAATTACCCAAAACACGTCGATCACGGAAAATATGGCGACCAGCGTGGCGGCATTAGATCATGATTAAGACGCAAAAGTGTTGTGACTGAAATCTGACACATCTTGCTGTGTGCAGCAGCAGATATTTTTTGCGGGTGTTGTTTGTTCAGCGGCAGGCGTGCTAACAGAGGTGGCGATGGGCCTGCGGTACTCTGGAAGGTGACTATAAATTACAGGCTGACAGAGTGAGTAATTAGAGCAGGAATTAGACCGTGCCCTCCGGGGACAAAAGTCAACTAAAGAGTGACCTCTCCCAAGCTTCCCAATTTGGAGCCTACGCTGTGTAAATTAATCGATCTGCAGCCCAGAGCAGGAGCAAATTGTTTTTACAGTAAGAGATATGTGGAAATTGGACAATAGTAATCAGGGTTCACACACTTAGTACAAGCATGCACACAAACATAAGCATGCAGGATAAAACCCCTAAACACCCCTTACAAAACAGCAATGTGGTTCTAGAATGGTACAGTGATGGTACCAAATTATTATACCATGCTACTTTAATATATACACACAAAACCAATGTTTTTTTGTTTTTTTACCATATTCACGATATTTAGTACAAAGTAATTCAAAGAATGCTACAGAATTATCAATGTACAAAAAATGGTGGTATTACCATGGTACCACATCCAAAAAATATGGTAATACCATGGTACAGTAGGTGAATGATCATTATATGGTACTGTGTTGGTACCATGGTACAGTGATAGTATCGCATGGTAATGCTATGGCACTTTGACACATATACATATATATATATATATATATATATATATATATATATATATATATATATATATATATATATATATATATATATATATATTAAGGTACTGAAACTGATTATTCATAGTATTTTTATATGGAACACTATTGTACTGCCATGGTCTATGTCCAAAATACCATGTTGTAAGTGTATACCATGGTTTTATCATAGTACTTCAAAGATTAAATGATAAAAAAGTACACATTAGACGGTAATAGTACTAAACTGGTAAACATACCATGGTACTGAAATGTATTTACCATGGTATTAATAAGTAACTCCTAAGAATACCATGGTACATGTCCCAATCACAATGTTGTTATGTTTTGTAGGCAAGGCAAGGCAAGGCAAGGCAAGTTTATTTATATAGCACATTTCATACACAATGGCAATTCAAAGTGCTTTACATAGAAGAAATTAAAATAATCAAAACAAGTAAGAATAATTAAAACAGTTTAGAATAAAAAATCAAATAAAGTAGTACTGGTCCACCCCTATCTGAGATGGAAGAGATTGAGCCGGTTTACGGTGCAACTGGACCTCTAGCCCAGGGACGTACTCTGCTGGGGTGGTGCTACACCAGTAATGCCCAGCGGGGCCCCCACAGAGCACGCTTCGTGTGCGCTGTCTGCTGCCGTTACCCTTAACGACGCTCTCAGCGACTTCTTATACAGCAGTATAACTTACTCCTTCACTCGCCTCATCGGAGTGAAGACTCTCCCGCTCTCCTTCAAAATCTTTTCCAGAGATAATAAAAATAAATAAATTAGAAATTAGAAAACAAACAAAGACAAAACCAGTACAGTAAAAACAGTCGGACGGACAGTGGCACAGTGCTCATTCAGTAAATGCATAGCTAAACAGATGTGTTTTGAGTCTGGATTTGAAAGTGACTACTGTAGGAGCACATCTGATCTCCTCTGGAAGCTGGTTCCAGCTGCGGCTGGCATAATAGCTAAAAGCAGACTCTCCATGCTTAGAGTGAACCCTTGGTATTTCTAGCTGATGTGATCCTAATGATCTGAGTGATCTGTTAGGTTTATATTCAGTGAGCATATCTGCAATATATTGAGGTCCTAGCCCATTGAATGATTTATATACCAGTAATAATACTTTAAAATCAATCCTAAATGTAACTGGGAGCCAGTGTAAAGACCTGAGGACTGGTGTGATATGTTCATATTTTCTGGTTCTGCTCAGAATCCTGGCAGCAGTGTTCTGTATGAGCTGCAATTGTCTTATGGTCTTTTTAGGAAGGCCAGTGAGGAGTCCATTACAGTAATCCACCCTGCTGGTGATAAAAGCATGCACAAGTTTCTCTAAGTCTTGATTGGAAACAAAGCATCTAATTCTTGCAATGTTTTTCAGATGATAGTATGCTGATTTAGTTATTGCTTTGACATGACTACTGAAACTAAGGTCTGACTCTAGAGACACACCAAGATTCCTGACTTGATTTTTAGTTGTTAGACCCCTAGCGTCAAGGTATGTATCCACCTTGAGAACTTCATCTTTGTTTCCAAACGCAATGACTTCAGTTTTGTCTTTGTTTAACTGAAGAAAGTTTTGGCACATCCAACCGTTGACTTCATCAATGCATTGGCACAGGGAGTCAATGGGGCTGTAGTCGTTAGGCGATAGGGCTAAGTAGAGCTGTGTGTCGTCTGCATAGCTGTGGTAAGCAATTTTGTTCTTTCTCATTATTTGGCTCATTGGGAGCATATACAGGTTGAATAGGAGTGGTGCAAGAATTGAGCCTTGAGGGACTCCGCAAGTCATGGATGTCCACTCAGACTTATGGTCTCCTATACTCACATAATAACCTCTCCCTTCTAAGTATGACCTGAACCATTTTAGGACTATCCCAGAAAGCCCCACCCAGTTTTCCAGCCTGTCAAGAAGTATGTCGTGATCGACAGTGTCAAATGCAGCACTGAGGTCGAGTAGTACCAGCACTGATAGTTTGTAATATATATATATTTATTGTAAAATAAATATATTTGCCATATTTTTCTATTTTAATTATTACCATGGGAAATGTGCAAAACACTGCTTTCTTGGACAAGTGTCATGGTAAGACCATACCATAAGTCACCATGCTACTTATGTAATTGAATGACCCCCCTACACATTTAGTCAAGTCAAGTCACTTTAATTTATATAGCGCTTTTAACAATATGGACTGTTTCACAGCTTTACAGTGATAATAGGAAATTACAGTAACAGAGATTGTTTTGGCTTTACACCAGCTCTATAATAAAGTTATTGTCGAGCTAAAGTTGATTCACTTCCGTTGCAAAGATCATTAGTTATTAACTTAACACAGCTAACACGACACCGCTCTAACAGAAAACACTCAACACGCTCCGGCCCGCTCATCCGCACAAAACAGTGCCTGGTGGCTCAAGAACGCAAACCCTGAAATAGATTCCAGGTTGCAAGCCTCGAAAAATGTTGAAAAAAGGGTTATCTCTGCGCAAACCTCAAAAACGCAAACCCGCGAAAACGTCGACGGCGTGCACATGCGCACCGCGTGTTTAGTATGCGCGTTTGAATATATATGTGGGCAGGCGTGTAGTCCTCCTTTACAAACCATCCCTCAACAAACTACTTGTCTGGCCTTAAAAATTTATAATAAAGAATTATTTACCGCATTATCTGTACAGAGGTAAAGGGAAGGGAAGGAGGCCTTCACAGGGGAGAGACTAGTTGACACTGGAATTTACAATTGAATTACATGGCACTTCAAAGAATACCATGAAATTATCACGGTACATATCCAAATAACAGAAATACCACAGTGACGTAAATGAACATGCAATTTTTTGTGTGAGTAATTTGCTTAAATACAATTTTATATAAGCAAATTACTCACAAATATAAAATTGCATGTTTATTTTTGTGTTACTGACATGGTGCATGTAAAAAAAAAAAAAAAAAACACTATTAACATTGTATCATTTAAAAAGCACATTAATATTGTGCTTTATGTAACTGACACATGCAGAGAGATTTGAAAGAAAAACAATTTCATCTCACTTGCACGCACATTTCAACATGTTGACATCCAAAGGCAGTCAGGTTAGGTTGCTCGCTGTGGGTGTAAAAGTAGTGAGTCTCCCACCGGGCTGTTTAATAAAGAAGTGGATATTCTCCCCACACAGTGGTGAGCAACACGGCTGCTAACTCATTAGTATGTCAATAATGACACACTGGGGTCTGTGTGTCTCCTCTGTTTCCCCAGGGGGAGTGAGTGAGGGAGAAACTTTGAGCGAGATGATATTTCACGGTGGATCACTGTGACAATACGTGCATGTGTGTGTGTTTGTGTACGCACTTCTGTGTTTTTTTTTTCATCTCGTAAACAATGTAATGAGACAATAAAATACCCAGCTAATGAGCATGGGACCGTCTCAAAGGCACATGCCTGTTTAGAATGCAACACTGTTGGACACAGAGACACACACAAGGGTCTCTGAAGGAAAATTCAAGCTCATTCATTGGTGAATGCACAAATTCAAACTCCAGTTTTCAATTATAGAACGCGATTCATGAGTTGTTGTTGTTCTCCTGTGCAGTTTTTCAAACGCACAAAGAGAAATCTAAGAGTGTTGATGTGCGTAAAACACACAATCCTGTTGCTGATACCATCATATAACATTTTAAAGGACAGAAACAATTTTTTTTCCTAACCCTCAGCCATTTTAGCTTTTATTTCTGATGTGGCGTTTCATTCCGAGCGGTTTCCACATGCCAGAAATGGTGCTGTTGACCTCAGACACTGGCTGCTTTATCAAAGATGCTCGTTTGACACCTCCAGATCTGACGTGCTCCACATGCTTTTGAGTGGAGAGAGAGTGAGAGAGAGTGAAAGGCTATAGAGCAAGGAGGAGGATGGGAATGGATGGGGGTAATCGAAAGTGTGGGGGCGAAAGCTGGGAAAATAACTCACTGGAAGTCATCAGAGGAATAGAGCAGCGAATCTCTCCAGCCACTCAGTCCGGGACTGATGGGGGCCACTAAGTTCAGCTTCAGTTCATCAAGGCATTCACACTTTCAGATCCACATGTGTGCCGATTCAAACCCCGGTTCCTCCGCCGTGCTCTCTAAAGCGATACGCAAATCTATGCACACTACATCTATCACTCCCTATCTTCCCTCAAACATGTACACGCACTCTTTCAGCATGACTTTTTCCCTCTCGCCCCTGCATTATTAATGCAAATCCATTACACTGGCATGGCACTGGGACCGAGGTGGGCCAAAAGAGGTTCAGATGCAGGGTTCCTGGATGAGGACATGCAGCAGCACTCAGCCAATCACAATGCAAAGCAACCACTTCCCCTTCAAGTTAAAGGGGTCATGAACTGCATTGTTTTATACTGTTTCCTGGGGTGCACTTATAACATTAGTATGATTTTTACATCAAAAATTGTCATTTAGAAATAAGAGGCATTTTTCCTAACCTGATTTTAGATTTAGTCCTAGATTTGAACGCTCTGTTTGAAGTCTGCTGTGCGACTTCACTGTAAACTTTTACAACATTTTTACTATTACAGCTATCAAGGTTAACTAATCCTGAAATTTTTTTGATTATAGACCTTATGCACCAGAGAAACGTGGGCGGCGTCATCTTTAGAATATTGTCTTTGAACTTCCGTTTTTGCAGTCGCTCTGTAGATTTCTATGGCATCTCTGTCCAGGAGTAATTAGCTGGTGAAGTGGATTTACTTATTGTAGAGTTAACAAAAGTTGTCATGAGCATTGTAATGTTTATCATAAGCATTGTAAAGCAGATGTCTTAACAAATGTCGACCGGGAAATTGTTTACGAGCAGTTCATTCATACCTATGCAAGATCACTGTGAAAATACAGACCGGAAGTCAAAAGACAACGAGCGCAGCGCTGAAAAGGGGCGGGGCTACATAAGGTCTATAGCATTATATTTAGATCTGTAGCATTATATTTAGACCGTGGCATGAAAGATTGCAGTGATGAGCTTTGTAGCTAATCTCAGACATTGAGAGCATGAATGCAGTGATCTCGTCATTGTAGCTCGATTTCTGCACTCTCATGAATGCTTTCATCATCAACTAACAGTGCAAACACAACGCAAATAAGAGATTCATTGATTATAACGGGAGTTCAGAACTCAGTCACTGATAAACTCTGTTTGATTGACAGCTCCAGCGATTGTACAGGGAGTGTTCTTTGATTGCTTTCAATATATAATTGAATCACTGTTCAAATAACTGATTATTTACATCCTACACAGAAAACAATTTGAAGTTGACTGTTTAGTCACTGGTTTGATTTACTGACACAGACAAAAAACATCTGACTGTAGCAACATGAATCATTACATATCAGAAATCACTGGTCACAGATCAGTCATTAGAATTAACACAGTTTTACTTACATGTTTGTCACATAACCATATCGCAAAAGTCTGATCGCAAAGCCTGCGCTGAAATTGTGACTGATTTACCAAAGAATCCACAGTGAAATGTAACGGATACAAATAAATAATGCTCAACTGAGACAGACCACATTCCAAGCATTAGGATACTTTGGAAGGAAATGCTATTTTTAGTCCAGTGATCCTGTATCGCTCTTCTCTTCTTCGCTCTTCTTGCAATGATGAACTAGAAGTTGGTTTTCATCTGCAGAGGTGGTCTTTCACCCATCTATGATATAGATGGGCACATTCCACAACGAGTCCTTCTCTGGGCTTGGTTACAATAAAAGCTTTTTTATTGGGAAGTTTTCAGTTCTGAAACTTACAGGATATTCTTATAGTATGATGATCCCTTATATGTCAGAAGCTCAAGGAAAATTTGATTTCTCAATTCATGACCCCTTTAACGCAACATACTGTATGTGTGCAAACTGCAAAGATTCAACATGTGCATCAGAAGCCGCTGAAATTGCGATCAGATAGTTCTAACGAAAAGAGAATTGGTATTCTTTTTGTGTCTCCAGAGCTCTAGGCAAAGTATTCCTGGTGGAGTGGAGAACAAAATGTACTTTTGAAGCAAAACATGGTAGGAGAGAGAATGCAAAGAACACCTCCCTCCACCCCAAAAAAGAACATCAGACTGTGAATATTTTGGTGCTACTATATTTGGAATGTCAAAAATAAAAAAGAAGCAAAAGAAGAAATGGTGTAGATTAAAGTCAGGTGATGTGATGTTTTCGCTCTCCCCCACTCTCTCCTGACCAGCTTTTGGTGAAAGTTATGGAAGGGTGTACGGTCGTATGAAGAGGCGGTGGTGCCTGGCGCTGATAGATGAGCAAAATTTGTTCAGCTAATGTGGAAACAGAGCTGTAGAGATGCATTATTCAGAGGCTCATGATTATTTCACAGTGCAAAGCTGCCTTCAGGTACATCACAATAGGCTTTGATTATGGCAAGACGCAAGGCATGAAAAGAAAAATAATACAAATTCAGGCTTAGAGCTAATACAAAACACAATAGTTGTGCAACTTTTCTGACTTCCCGCTTTCCTTCCCCTATTCTTTATATGCATAATAAGAACATGGTAACGAGTGAATGACATTTCAATTCATTTAAATTCTAATGGAAAGTATTTCACATTTTGAGTTTCATTTATCTCTCCATTGTGTTTTTGTGGCCATATAAGTAAAGATAATAAAAAAAAAAAAAACTGTGGCCATATAAATAATATAATATAACGTGATACGTGTTTGTGATATGTCATAACATAATGTAGCTTTCAAAATCCTGTTTTTTTTCCTACAGCCTTTGGAAGCGACAACGCAGACATTATAATCAAATAATTGTGATTATACATTGAATTTTTTTTTCACATTCTTGACAAGCAGCAGACAAGAATTGGGTGTATTTGCTGTAAATCTATGTAAGCACCTGGAAAATCAAACAACACGAGTTCCTCCCCAGATTTAAATTAGCTTAAAGCACCAGTGGGACTCATCTGTTTGTATATAGTTTAAGTTGTACAGCATTCGATAAGCTGCAAGCTCTCCTCTGTGAGATCTCATTATAAGTCTTCATGTATTCATTAAAGCAAGCAAGCGGTCATGCATGGAGCGCAATCCATCTAACACAAAACAATACAGGTTCTTAAATGCATCGCCGAAGGAAGCCACAGATGTGGTGCATGTAATTGTGAGTAGATAAGCGTACAATGAATGTCATATTGACAGGACGGGGTGTAATTTTCTGCCGCAGCAGTGCGGGTCGATGATCTGAGCGAGACAGGGATAAATGACACGCCTGCTCAGGCTTTTCTGCGCCTGTACTGATTGGTCGAGGTGTGCCACGCACAGACCCTTATGCACACACACCTCCGATCAATGAGCAGAAGTGTCGATGCAAACAAATCTTTGACTATTGATTTAGACCAGCGTTTGAAGAGCCATTAACAGATGATTTGCCTTGCGTCTTAAACAATGTTTTCATAGATCTGCTGAGAGCTCATGGATGGCTTCAATAAGTCTCTGTTTAATGGTCATTGTGGAAAAAAAAATTACGGCTTATTTTTATTGCTCTATGCAACCGTTCAGGGTGCATTGCTCATTTTAATAGAAAAAGACTTGCCTGTCCGAAAATACCAGATGAACTATGTGCACTGACACTGAGGAAAGGAGATGACCTTTGGTTTTGCCTGCCATACCATATCACAATCATGCCATTGAATCATCTCTTCATTTTTTTATTTATCTTTTTGTTTTACAATTTTTTTTGCATTGAATTTAGAAATGTAGAGAATAAATTAAATAAATCAGTATTACAATTTTTACATTTTAATACAATAGAATTGGATATAAATCAACATTTATTTTTAGCCCACAGTCCTCAATCAAATTTGATTTTTATAGTAAAAAGTTTGGGCAATTCTGGTCTATACAGAGAATTATTTAATATTATTTTTTTAATTTTCTTCTTTTGAGTTCCCCAGAAGAAAGAAAGGCATACAGGTTTGGAATAAAGTGAGAGTGAAAAAATGATGACAGAATCTTAAATTTTCCTCACACAAACCTATTGTAAAGACTTAAAGTGCACAGGTCATATGAACTACTGCTATTTTTTGGTGCTTTTCTTTGGACCTTTACAGATACACACTACGGATGGCAAAAAGCTGTATAAAATATTTGAAAAAAGTCTAATAACAGCATACAGGTTTGGAACAACATAAATGACAAAATTGTATTTTTAGTTCATTCCTTTAAACAACAATAATCTAAAAGGGATTACTCTGAAACTCTTACATCTAATCCATCTGATTATAGAAGGAGAGACAAAGAGAAACAAAGTTAGTAAGTGAGCAATAAAAATGACAAATAGTACAGAATAAGCCCCATCAAGTATTTCCCTCCTCTCACTTGGCATCCCTCCCTCTCCATCATTCTTTTCCTCTCAACGAAAAGAGGGGGGAAAAAGCTAAAGAGGCAGGTGTGAGGAAGATTGCAAAATCAATAGGGCTAAATGGAGTTGCAGCGGAAGCCATTGAGTGTCCTCTCAGAGTGCTGATGAGACTGCAAAGAGCAGCATTTGGATGAGATGCCCAACAGCCAACACTCAGTGCGTTTTTTCCCCTCTTCCTCTCTCTCCAATTTAAAGCGCGTCTCCTATCACCGCAAAGCTATTTTACTAGATCAATGTCGGGCCCTTAATAGAACACGACGCTCACATTGCCGCAGGCCGCTAGGCTGGGGTGGAGACCGTTGCGTCAATCAAACGGTCTACAGGTGCCTTAGATCAGCTCTCTGCTACAGCGACAGAAATACCACAGCACCTGCGGCACCTCCCTCACTTCACAACAACAGGCCCTGACTGACACAAACACATTCACGTCCTTTCACTCAGCCGACAAGCATCTTGTGCAATGTGACTTTCTCACATTACAGCATTAGCAAGCTGTGCGTCTGTGGGTCTCACTGCACAAAAAAAACTGACACAACATTAAAAATATGCATGTTAACATGATCTTAGCCTATAACACGGCCTCTTATGGATCATCACACCTAATAATGGCAAAAACTAGTCAAAATCACAAGCAGCAACTTTGAGTTCCTGCTTTTAAAGAGCGCTGGTGAGGATGGGCTAATCACTGAATATTGAAGTTTGTGGCATTGAATAAAGATCTGGGTTGATACAGTGGGTGCTTTAGTGGAAGAATTAGTCACTGGATTTGCCATAATCTGGTCACTGGCATTAGAAGCACTTGGTATCAAGTAAAATAGGTATATGAGGAAAAACTGAAAATGTATCTTTATTTTCTGATTAATATTTTAGTGAAATAATGACCTATTACTTTTTATTAATTTGATGTAAATACTACATTTGGTTGTTCTCAGCATCTATCCCTATTTCCATGGCAGGTGCAGGTTAAAAAGCAGTTCAAATAGATAAATAAACAAAATTAAAAAAGTTTCAAATAAGATAAATAATTTACACAATCATTCTAAAGTTTGGGGTCTGTAAGAATCTTTTTTTTTAAGAAATCTATTATGCTCGCCAATGCTGCATTTATTTGATTAAAAATATATAGTAAAATATATTTTTTAATGTAATTTATTTCTGACATGGTAATGCTTAATTTTCAGCAGCCATTACTCCAGTCTTCAGAGTCACATGATCCTTCAGAAATCATTTTAATATGCTGATTTGGTGCTCAAAAACATTTCTTATTATCATCATCATCATCATTGAAAACAGTTGTACTGGTTTTTGTGTATGTGTGTGTGTGTGTGTGTGTGTGTCATACAGTTTTGTTTTGTTTTCAGGATTCTTTGATGAATAGAACGTTAAAAAGAACCGCACTTATTTGAAATAGAAATATTTTGTAACATTATTAATGTCTTTAATGTCACTTTTGATCAATTTAATGCAAAAGTAAAGGTATTAAAATCGTAATAAAATCTTACTAACCCCAAGCTTTTGAATGGTAGTACTGTACATACAAAAAAGCAAAACCTATCTATGTAAGATTTTAGGTGCACTTGAGATAAAAATTGTAGAAGTTTTTTGTTTGTTTACATTTACTAAACACATCCTTACGAGAACGGTGTCTCTTAATTGTGTCTTTTAATGTCTGATGACATAAAAGTCTGTACAGTACAATAAAATATGTTCCACTGATTTTAGAATAACCCACCCCTAAATGTCACATTCAACAACAAACTTGTCACTCTACACTTTCTTCCTGTCTAAGTAGGTTGTTCTTGGCCAGAATAAACCGCAAAGTGGACCAGACGTTATGCCAAGAGTCAAAAGTTTGTTTGTCGAGATTAAAGAAAAAGCCAAACGACAATTAAAACAGGATAATCTGTTGTTTAGGTATCAATGGCAAGTAGTCAGAGGTAGGGCAGAGAGAAAAGAAAGAAAAATAGATGTGTCTCATGTTGCGAACAGAGCTGCGCTGTGCTCCGAGATCAAGGCGAGCATATTCTGTTTACCGCCTCCAAGCTGGAGAGACACCATTATCAAACCATGCTGGAGAAGAGGTACATGGCAGGAAAAACAGGAAGAGAGAAAATGCACTGAAGTGTAAACAAGCTCTTTCACACCTTTTCTCGCTCTCTCCTTTTCACGCGCTTTCATTTACAAGCAGATATCAGATGGGAAGAAATACTCTTCCCTACAAAAATCAACAAAGTGGCCATGAAAGATAAATGTACAAAAAAGATATACAGAGAATATCACAGCATATATGTGAGAAGCAAACCAACAGCTGTGAGGAGTCAGATGTTTTTGCCAGTGTTTTATGTGGTGGATGTTGACAGGATTGTAGGTATAGCTCGGCTCCTTCTGCAGCTGACATTGTTTTATGGCAGCCTGTCTACTGACCCCATATTGTTTACTTGTGTTCCTCATCACCTGCTGAGCTCTGCCTGGCCCTGGGAAAGGAGCCGAAGCTTTGAAAAGAGCACATTTTCTCTGACCTGTAACAAACTAAGTACAGCCGTCAAGAACACTGAGGCAGAACCAGTCGTCTGCCTGAGCTGTTTGTTTATTGTCATTATAACTGCAGTGAAGATTGACTTTACGCCTCCCTAGAATAATCATATGCTGGTTAAAAAAAAAAAAACACATACACAAATTATGGTTTATATAGCTCCAAATATATACAAACTGGGATTGCATGTCATGTTGTCTTATATTATTCTATTTATAAAAAATATATATTAAAAAAATTGAAAGAAGTGTCACCAAGGCATTTATTTAATCAAAAATACAGTACAAAAAATTATATTGTGAAATATCTTAATTTAACATAACTGTTATATATATATATGTATATATATATATATATATATATATATATATATATATATATATATATATATATATATATATATATATATATATATAATGTATTCCTTTGATGGCAAATCTGAATTTTCAGCATCATTACTCCAGTCTTTATTGCCACATGATCCTAAAGAAATTATTCTAATATGCTGATTTGGTGCTCAAATAACATTTCTTATTGATATCAATGTTAAAAAAACAGTTGTGCTGCTTAATATTTCTGTGGAAATCCCTAGGATTGTTTGATGAATAGAAAATTTTAAAAGAACAGCATTTATTTGAAATAGAAATATTTTGTTACATTATAAATGTCTTTACTGACCCCAAACTTTTACACAGTTATGTATATCGGATCAAACCGATATTGGAAGCAAATAATATCAATAAATAGGAGCAAATAATTTCAATATTTCTAAACAGTTATTTATCTTTTCTACTTGTTATGCCCAATTAAGTTTGTTGCACATTGTCCTGTGTAGCCAAACCTGACAACAATATGACAACAATATTGCAGCTTATTCTGGCCAAGAACCACCAACTTAGACAGGAAGATTACTGTCTAACTGACATGTAAAGTGACCAATCACATTTCTTTTTTATATACCTTTTAAGGGCTGGATTATCCAAACAAAACAAACAAAAAAAACATCACCCTACAATAAATACCAGTGAAAATAGCAGAAAATGTGTGTAGACCTCAGAATTTCAGTCCATCCAGATTTTTTAATAAGTATTGATAATTTGTGAAACAATATACAGTTCAGCTCATACATTTCTAGTTTACCTGCTAATAAGTGTTTCAGACAAATCTCCGATGCCACCAACCTCGCTTTTAACCAAAGTGACTTACAATTTACTTATTATGGGTTGCTCACACAAAGATTTTAAACAAGATTTGCCAAGTAGCTGTTCTGTTGGTTGCTATAGCTAGTAAAGGCTAAACTGTATCATGAGGCAAATCGCATTGCAACATAATTGGATAATGTTGAACGTCAGTATTGCTAACAGTCTCTGTTGTTTATGTAGCCTCCAATCGGCAACTGAAAGAGAGTGCCTTCCAATAGCTTTGTCACTGCAAATCGCTGTCATTGTGAACGCCCCCTTTTCAGGGACAGTTCTCCTGGAACGACCTGAGGTTAAGTGCCTCGCTCAAGGGCACAAAAGCGAAAGCTCATGTCTTGTCCTATGAGGGATTTAAATGTATGAGCTTCGACAACCAGCCCAGATCTTTAACCACAACTGCCACAGAGAGGAAACAAATGCAACTCACGAGGCCAAATTCTTCGCATCATAGTTCGGCTGATCAAAACAACTGCGAAAAATTGTGGCACTCACATGAATTTGGACTATGACCAAAACCTGCTTTGCTGGTGCACTCCAGAGTTCTACTTACAGTAATTGATCTGGACTATTGATCAAAGGCCTCTCAGACATCGACCCGTTTTGTGTACCGGTATATGAAAAGAACAAAAAAAGTCTTTCAACAACATATCACTGTAAAAAATGATCGTGATTTTAACGGTAAAACACTGTAAAAATGCTACAGTGAAAAACTGTTAATTGGTTAACAGAAAGTTTCCTTATTATATACGGTAAATAACTGTGATATATATAACGGTACATTTAATTTAATTTTACTGTAAAATACCGTTAAATTTACAGTTTTTGGATGTGAAAAAGAACAAGTCATTGTATAATTTACAGTGAAAAAATGTAAATTGACATTCCCACAATTCCCTGCGTGACACTTCACATTTGATGTATTTTGTTTTTAAATCACTGTTTCTTCATAATTTTCTTAGTTTTTTTCTCATCAGTTATGTACATTAGGGTTTTATGTTACATTTAATGTTGTTAAATTAATGCTTATTGCATTTTTTAAATTTCAACATGTTACCATGATGGTGTTTAATGTTTGTGTGAATGACACTGTGCAGCTTCTGTATATTAGTATTAACTCTCTTGTGGATGAGCTGCTTATGATGAGCTGTGGTTGACCATTTGACTCTCATCACTGCTGTGATTGTTAGCTGTCAGTGTATTACAATGGAAAAAAACAGATATTAATACTTCAAAAGGTCAGTATATTCACATTATATCAGATAATGAAATACGGTTTATTGCTGTAAAATTATATACGGTTAAAAGTTGTAAAACCTAAAACGTTGCTACCGTATTTTTAACAGGAAAACTCTGGTAACCACAGCTGCCAGGGTTTTCCTGTAAATTTAACGGGTTTTTTTTTACAGTGTACGGGTGTTTACTGAATAGATATGCATCTAACTTTTTGTCCATTTACAGCAGCTCAGAAAGGTTTGAGAAGTTGCATGTGTGCTAGTGCACGTCTGGATGTGAGAATGCGTATGTGCGTGTAATTTGTGGTTAAGGATTGGCGTGGGCGAAGGGCTATCATTATGTTCACTGCGAGAGGTCATTGCTGTGGAGAGCTTTTCATACTGATTACACGTGTCTCACCTCGGCTCTCTGTTCCCCTTGGCAGACGTTGAGAGGGATGGTGACACACACACACACAGTCCATTTAGTGCTCTCAATCAAAAGATTAGTCCGCACTCAACATTAGCCAAGGGAAATGTTGGAAATTTGAGAAAATCAAGGTTTCCAAACACTAACAAGCCACATACGAGCCAAATAAGCACTAGGAGAGAAAACGCGAGTGCTGTCTTTGCATCAGCTTTCCAATTTGTCCTTCTGATAATAATCATTTTACCAGTGACAGATCACTCGTCGCAATGGAAAGATCAGTCATACGGATAATGAATAATTCAAAAACAGGTAATTGAAAATTATACAGAGCGAACTTCACTTCACAAGTGATTACTATAAATGGAGCCCGATCAGTGTGGCATTTTTCCCATCCTGTTTATCAGAATGCTGGTTGTGATGTTGAAGGGCATGTGTGACAGGCACCCGGGGGCCCCTCACCTGTTCCAGTCTCCAGTGGAACTCTGCTGGCCTGAAGGAGTCCAGCTGAATAAAGTCTCGCCTCAGCAGAAACACCAGACGGCAGTTGTGCACGTACAGGGAGTAATGATGCCTGTTCATCTCTGCAAAAAAGCAAAACACAGAGAAGGCTTACTGTATATGCATTACGTATCACTGTTACAGAGGGCAAATATTTTTTAAACATCACTCTCAGGAAATAACTCACAATGGTTGTCAAAGTAAGAAATTCATGTTGATTAAAGATTTACTTTTATAGATTTCCATGTCTAGCTCCGAGAGCTTGTCTAAAACTGCATAGTCATGTTCGGAAAACTATTCCAGGCTGTTTACATTAGATTAGACTTCAGATGAGGAGAAAAGTCTTGACATAGAGAGAAATGAAAATAAATTGTAGTTCTGCAGAAACTGTAAAGGGAATAGACTAGGGAGTAGGATGGACTGACTGAAAGGATAGATTGCCTGAATCCTACTCAAAAATCCAGGTATGACAAGCTTAAAATGTGCACTTTTTACACATTTAAAAAATAAATGAATAGTACGCTTGACAAATCATAGTCAAATAAATTGCTATATAGACACAGATCTGGCACACATCCGATCTTCGTCCAAACGTTTATGCTCATTTAGACACCGCCGTCGTCGGTGTATGAATGGGTGAATGTGAGGCATGTAAAGCGCTTTGGTGGCCATTGGGTCTATGAAAGCGCTATATAAATGCAGTCCATTTACCATTTAAGACTTTAACTCATTTTAGACTGTGCTTATGAGGATACTCACCAAAAACGGGGATTTTGACATAATTTTTTTTTTCGTTAAAAAGCGTTGAGACTCAAATCGGTACTGGCAGGCTGTCTGAGAAGTGGCTCTGTATGTGTTCACAGAGCTGCTTCACAGACAGTGTGCCAGTACATATTAGAGTTCTCTTTTGCATCTTTATCACGCTTGAATGGTTTAAAAGCACTTAAATTTAAGACTGGGTGATCATAGGATAGCCCTACATGCGGACCATCCTTGGTCGGCCGGGCTCTCTTGCTTTTCTCACGAACGAATGCTGAGATAATTGCATTCAATATTTCTAATGCATTAAACAGAAAATATTAATAGCAGAAATTATCACATCACTTTTACAATAAAATGCATATCAGAATGATTTCTGAAGGATCATGGGATACTGAAGACTGCAGTTATGGCTGCTGGAAATTTATAATACATATTTCCCCCATTTTTATATTTAGTTTACCTTTGCCATCATTTAACACTTGAAGTTGAACTTTATAACAGCAATAAATGAATAACACCGTTAATGATAATCTTTAGCAAATCTCAAAATGAATATACCCTTATTGGTCCCACTTTATATTAAGTGGCCCTAATACCTGTGAACTTACATGGTTACTAGATATGTACTTAGTATGTAACTACAGTGTAAATACACATTGGTACATAGTATTTACAACTGTAATATTTGTGTAACTACACATATGTAACAACCCACGGAAAGGTATGTGTAAGTACAAATGTGTAACAGGACGTTGGTAACAACACTTTTTCCACTACAGTAAGTACACATGTGTAACAGGCATTATGTAACTACATTTTGTAACAACAATATGTATTCACACAAGTTGTTCCACTTCCACACGCAGTCTTCCATACTGTAGTTACCAGTTAAGAACACACTGAAACCATGATGATTCCTATGTGTATACCATGTATTTACTATATGACCGGCAGGACTTATGTTGAATTACAGCTAAAGTTTTCCCTTGTGGTACCAGTGTACATACATGGTAACTCCTCAGGAACTCTGCACTTGATACAATGTGTTAAACTGTCATAACTTACATGTATTATGCAAAACCCAAACCTCTGTGCAACTGTACTAACAGTGTACTAACATGGTAACTCCTCAGGAACTGTCCACTTAATATAAAGTGTAAAATGGTCATAACTTACTGTGTATTATGCAAAACCCAAACCTCTGTGCAACACTGCATTAACAGTGTACTAACATGGTAACTCCTCAGGAACTGTCCACTTAATATAAAGTGTAAAATTGTCATAACTTACTGTGTATTATGCAAACCCCAAACCTCTGTGCAACACTGACTGTATTAACAGTGTAACTTACTTAAGTTACATGGTAACTCCTCAGGAACTGTCCACTTAATATAAAGTGTAAAACGGTCATAACAGAGACCATCTCAGCATACCCAAACCTCTCAGTTTTATTAACAATAGCATTATATTTTGAGCCACTAATCCTACTCATACCCCTAAACCTACTTATAACCATTCCTTAAAACTACGTAGTCTACACTTATGAAGAAAATAAAAACATAACAGACAGACAAGTAACGTTATAAATTTCACAATAATTTGTTTATTGCGAAAATGTCAAAACCGGTACCAAAAGTCGTTCATATGATGATGCGTTGCAGCCGCAGTCCTCTCTGGCAGTATTATAATAGTTGTGTATGAGGTACAGATCAGAATATAAATTATTAATCCATGAAAATGTTAATCCGGTTTCGGTTCGCTCTGTGAAGGCGCGCGCGCTTCTCCATTTCAAATGTACTACACCGACTGAAACACGGCATGTCGCAATGTGTGACGAAGCAGGCGAGAGCCAATGAGCGTTTGATATCACGGCCGTAAAACATGTCGTAACGCTTCTTGAAGGGCATTTTTGAAATTTGAATTCATCACCAGCGCGCCTGAGCGCGGGATTTGATGTTGGCGGTCGCTCCTGAGAAATGGAGATGAAGATCATAAAGGGCTGAATTTGGATCTGTTTCTTGCAAACAACGTATGGATTCTAAAGGTTTGGATTACATCAGGCTAATTGATGTTTTATGTGAATTTATGTTGTGTTTTATTGGAGAAAACGCTTTTTGTGTCTCACGGTAAATAAACTAAATACTACAAAATGGTTAAAAGATTAAACAAGGTATTTTTAAGGTTTTAAAGTGCAGGCTATTTTTGTTTATTGTTTACAGAACACTGTAATTTACTGTAAAGGCAAATAGGTCTCCACAATGTCAAATCAAAAAATCTAAAATAAAGAGTAAATCTTTAAAATTGCTATGCCGTAATATCCCAGAATCTATCAAAGCATAACTATCACATTTATATTTCAGAGTTTACTATCCACTACGTAACCTTGTGTTTTGCATTTACTGTGGTACACAACAATGACCCTAACAATTACACTTTATATTAAGTGGACAGTTCCTGAGGAGTTACCATGTAAGTACACTGTTAATGCAGTGTTGCACAGAGGTTTGGGTTTTGCATAATACACAGTAAGTTATGACCATTTTACACTTTATATTAAGTGGACAGTTCCTGAGGAGTTACCATGTTAGTACACTGTTAGTACAGTTGCACAGAGGTTTGGGTTTTGCATAATACATGTAAGTTATGACAGTTTAACACATTGTATCAAGTGCAGAGTTCCTGAGGAGTTACCATGTATGTACACTGGTACCACAAGGGAAAACTTTAGCTGTAATTCAACATAAGTCCTGCCGGTCATATAGTAAATACATGGTATACACATAGGAATCATCATGGTTTCAGTGTGTTCTTAACTGGTAACTACAGTATGGAAGACTGCGTGTGGAAGTGGAACAACTTGTGTGAATACATATTGTTGTTACAAAATGTAGTTACATAATGCCTGTTACACATGTGTACTTACTGTAGTGGAAAAAGTGTTGTTACCAACGTCCTGTTACACATTTGTACTTACACATACCTTTCCGTGGGTTGTTACATATGTGTAGTTACACAAATATTACAGTTGTAAATACTATGTACCAATGTGTATTTACACTGTAGTTACATACTAAGTACTTATCTAGTAACCATGTAAGTTCACAGGTATTAGGGCCACTTAATATAAAGTGGGACCCATTTGGGTCATATTGTATAGTATATTATAATATTGTGATGCCTAAATTCACTTGTTGCATTTTAAATTATTTTAGTTTTTAGTGTTTTATTTTACTTTTTTTTTTTTTTGATTAAATATTAGAAACATTATCAGTCATCGGCCAACATGAAAATCAGCTTAAAGGGATAGTTTACCCAAAAATGAAAATTCTGTCATCATTTACTCACCCTCAAGTTGTTCCAAACCTGTATGAATTTCTTTATTCTGCTGAACACAAGAATAAAAAAATAAAAAAATAAAAACCTATGTAAGTCAATGGGGCCCAGCAACTGTTTGGTTAACCATATTCTTCAAAATATCTTCGATTGTGTTCAGCAGAAGAAAGACATTCACACAGGTTTGGAACAACTTGAGGGTGAGTAAATGATGACAGAATTTAAATGTTTGGGTGAACTAACCCTTTAATGCTATAAGCCAGAATTCAATCCACCGTGGTTAAAGAGGTGACAACTAGCTACCTGCAAAAAAATGTGTTTTGACCACCTTAAACTGGTATAACCTGTTTTTTTCCAGCTTGATCCAAACCAAATGTCAATCTGTTATAAAGTTAATCCTAACAGGATGGGCATGAAAGAGCTGCCGTTCAATCTGAGACTATTGTTAAAGATTTCTTTTCTCCCACTGATATTGTTCCACTGTCCATCACGTGTCTCCGCTCAAAGCATGTCTGGACTGCTTTCATGCTCTTTCTCAGAAACCTCTCATTGATCAAGGTGGCTGCCACGTCTGCCACGGGCTCCACATGGCGCCCATCTCTACTCACCCATACGCTGTCCGATGTCTCTCGTGTGACTGCTTTTAGTGCGTGTTAAATTGATTAAGTCTCACACCCACTCAACATGACGCCTGGGATCAATGAACTCGAAAGAGTCCTGCCAAGCAGCCGGCCCTGATCAGGGTCACTCGGTCTCGGAGAACTGGCCACTGACAGTCACACTGCATTTCTTCCTGGCTAGAGTTTCTCTTTAACCTCCAGAGAATTGTGTTCTGAACCACTCTTTAATCCAGATCTAATCCATAGACTTAATCTCTCTCCCTAATACTGCTGGGCATCGTATGGTACTGATCAAACTTTTCTCGGGTTAGTCTGACACATTTGTACCACTGATCTCTTCAGTTCTACCAAACTGATCATCTTGTCTTGGCCACCAGACCTGGAAACTGTAGACGTAATCTAAAATATTTTAGCACGATAGGGAGCCTACACACAGGAAGTTATTGCATGCTAATGCCACTGTTTTTTGGCAAGGCTTATTTTCACATCTGATTCACTAAAGCAATTATGCATTTTGTACGTGTTTTGCAACTGTTTAGTGATTTAAAGCTGATATACACCAGGTTTCCATTTACATATTTTAATCAGAATTTGGGGATAAAAAACAGAATGGAAACACGGAGCACAATTGCTAAATAAATGCCAAGATACACATCAAAATGTAACATGACTGTATCATAATAAACGGAAAAAAAAATATCACTGGACCAATTGCATCGCATTGAATCTCAAATGCTGCTCTGGTCATTCTGAAATTCTGGAGTCAAAGCATGGGATGAGAAGTACATAGAAATATATACAGTACAATGCTACATATTTACATACTAACATTCAAAGGTTTGGGGTCAGTAATATTTTAACAAAAAAATATTAACACTTTTATTCACCAAGGACGCATTAAATTGATCAAAACTGACAGTAAATTAACATCGGTAACAATAAAATCTCTCAAATAAACTGATCTTTTGAAATTTATATTCATCAAAGAATACTGGAAAAAAACGTTTCCACCAAAACATTAAGCAAAACTACAAATTTCAACATTTATAATAATATGAAATGTTTAATGAGCACCAAATCAATATAAAGAAGGATCATGTCAACACTGGATCAACACTGAAGACTGGATTAATGATGCTGAAAATGTGCCATCACTTGAATAAATTACATTTGAAAATATATCGAAAGAAATAGATTGTTTTAAACTGTAATAATATTTCACAATATTACTATAATTTTACTTTATTTTTGATCAAATAAATGTATCTTTGTCAAGCATAAGAATCTTCGATCAAAAACATTGTTAAAAAAATCTTACTGACCCTAAACTTTTGAACAGTGATAATAATATTATATATAGTTTTTTTTAATATTTATATATAGAGAGAAAGCACAGAGAAAACGCAGGTGCCCTATATATGTGCACCCGTCTCAATCGAAGACCCTGCCCCTCATAAGTGTTTCACACATGCCTATTAAGTCAACACAACAAAAAGCTCACCAGTTTTATCTGAATTACAGAGCAATGTCTCCTTCTCGGCTCTCAGTCCAGGACTTGGCCCGTGCTTCATCCATGTTGCTATGGTAAACTGATCTGTCAAGTTCTGTGGCACAACCCACTCTGGGATATTGGCCGCCTGTCGCCCATCAAATCTGAAGATGAGGTCGCTGTCTCGGCCGCTGTCTGTCAGCAAAGAAGCCGTCCAATTGGTGGACGCGCTGGGGGCCGGGAGAAGGTCTGTGCTGCCCGAGGCTGCTCCTGTGGAGATAAAAGCACAAAGGTTAGTTCAGGTTACTGCGAGAGGCAGCGATGAAAAATTACAAGCTGTCTGTCACAAAGAGTTAAAATCATGTTAGTTGCCCTGGCATTCAAATATACTGTGCATACAGCACACTTCAAATCAAATTAGAGATGAAAAGCAAATAACATTTGGTTCCGAGACCCACATTCAACCCTGACTGAAATGTCATTTCTGAAAGCAATCGTCTCATTATAAAAGGCATTGCTCGTGGCCTAGCAACACTCTGACACGTTAAGCTAAGGGTGCTAATGCGGGTTTTAAAAGAGTTCGAGTTTGGCTTCATCCTCACTCGGGAAGCATATGTTATAAATATGTGCCAATAATGAGAGAATTTACATTTTTGAGTGAACTCTCCCTTTAAAAACATGCAGTATAAGAAACTTCTGAGATATAACTAATTGTGGGCACACTCGCTTTGAGGACGGGTCTAGTACAGATGCCCTAAATATGCAAGAGCAGTGCCACCTATCAATCTTTGATTAGCCTCCTGTCTTCCTCCCTCCTGCCCACGCTCACTCATGCCTCTCTCTACGTGTTTTATTTGGGAGTACAGGAGGTTATTGAATCTTTTTTCCTCACTCAGGGGTGACAGGACGGCCAGCACAGAGGGACAGAATGAGCGATGAGCCTCGCCGATGTCAGAGCAGCGTGTTCTCATTCCACAGCTCCACATCACTCACTTCGCCACAGGCCCAAAGAGAGACAGAAATGAGAGAGAATATGGCAGCGCCGCTGCTTTTAAGCTATGCAGTATTTATTTCTGCCAATCGATATTGGACGATAAATTCACCGCCAGTCTCCAAGTGAGCATCTGAGCTCTTCTGAGAGGTTCCATTTCCAGAAATACCGTAAAGGTACAGGTCAATGAGATTACATTACGCAAGCAATGTCTTCCACTAGATGAGTCTCAGTGGCGGCTCATGTTATCAAATGCCCAGTCAAGAAGAAACAGAAAATGTCCGCGTTTCAAGGTTGCACTAATGATTACACAATTGGGACTTTGTAATTTCCATAATGCATATATTTATCTAAATGATTTGGATGTGCTTTTAAAAGAAAATATTACATTGGGTTGGCAGTTTTGTTGTCTATTTCAGAAACGCTTCAAAAGTATGCCTATTTTCAAACAATAAACACTTATTTCCGTTAACTGTACAGAGTGCTTGTGCAAAAGCAACTGCCACCAACAGGGGAAATGATTATTATTGAGAGAGAGCCAAGGCAGTAAAAACATCAACACACTTAATGCTTCACAAATCAGTGCCAGAACGGTTTTGACTTCATGACGTATCAGCCTCAAAGATTCTCTCATCAGATTAAAATGACTGATTTACTGAGGTACGTGAAAATTGTTTTATAAACCATTTACAAGTGTGTTGGACATGCAATATAAGGAATAAAATATTGAGATATGGTTAGGTGAATTGTAGGGATAAAATTCTCCCCATACCAATAATATGATAATTATTTTCGTTTTATGACTCATAACTGATAAATGACCAACATTAAAATTCTACACTGTTCTGTCTAGATAAATTAACTCTTTCCCCGCCACTGACAGAATTTTCTGTCATTTATGAGACGACGCTTCCCAGTCATTGACGGAATTTTCCGGCTTTCTGTGTTTTCACTGTTACATGTATACGGTAGGGGGAGCTATTAGGCATATTCTGAAAGAGTACAGAATCTCCAGATCAAAAGACATGTGAAGAAAAAGCAGAAACAAGTGAATCACCAACGTGAAAAAACGCGATCATCAACATTAAACAGCATATAAATCAAAACTGCCTAATGTTACCGAATGAAATGTCGACCCACGACGAGCTATAGGCCTGTGAAGCTTTGGGAGTGTTGATGATCTACTCCATCTATGTTTTGATCGTCGTTCTGAATCTAATCCAGACTTAGTCTTTGACAAAAACACGATTTTCTCAGATTTTTGAACAAAATGTTGCTTTTTTTATGAAACAGAGTAAGACGGTTTTATTTGTTTAAAAGCAGAGGGTCTGTTCTGTCTGATATATTTCTTGATATATTGCATGTTCAGATACTGAGATGTGTGTTCAGATGTGTGTGGATATGTGTATCATAATCGTAATGTGTATATATGTGTGTATGTGTATTTAGGAATATATGTACATATACATATATATGTGTGTGCATATATATATATATATATATATATATATATATATATATATATGTGTGTGTATAGTAGTTATTTGTAATGTATATGTATAGATACGTATATATCTGTATATTGTGTTAGTATATATATATATATATATATACGTTTTTGCTCGAAATAAACAATCAATCAATCAATCAATCAATCAATCAATCAATCAATCATATTCAAACAACAAAATATTCTGGGGGCTATTAAACTTTTGTGAAAATGATCAAAGAAGCTGGCACTGGCTGGCAACTTTTTACAAAAACGCTGGCAGGGAAAGAGTTAACAATAAAACATTTAAAAACTAAAATCAAATCAATTGTTTTGAAAACTACAAATGAATTTGGGCATCAAAACATTTCAATCTACAGTATGACCAGAGAATATTCATGCTGTGATTTGCTAAAAATTAAATTGAACAGTGTTATTAAATTATTAATGCTTTTAAAGATTAATTTAGTTGATGGCAATGGTAATTATAAATGAAAAAATAAGGGAAATGTGCATGCACAATTAAATATTCATTATACACTGTTACATGTTCAAATGAAACAAATTATACAACCTATAATACTGTGCATCCCTATTTCCTACTAGTGAATAGTTTTGAGCATTCCTGTAGTAAATGTTAAAGTTTGTGAATTGTATTAAACTCATTAAAGGGATAGGCCTAGTTCACTTTGAAATTAATTTTTGGTATGGTTTAGCTTACCTCAAGGGCATCCAAGATGTAGGTGTCTTTGTTTCCGCAGTAGTTTCAATTTTGATATTTTTAGGTCAAACCGTTCTTGTCTGTCAGTCATATAATGCAGGTCTATGGTCACCACCTCAAAGAGCATGCACAGAGAAGTCCAAATCAAACATGATTTAATGACTCGTAAATGTAAGTACACATTGATGGCCTAAGACACGAAACGAGCAGTTTGTGTGAGAAAACGAACAGTATTTATATCGTTTTTACCTCTTGTAACCACAGCCACATCTAAGTGATCCAAGGGCGCGGGCGCTTCGGTCTGCGCAAGCACCGGAAAGCGCCGGAAGTGATCTCTCGCGCGTGTACGTCACTCATTGTTTACACAGAGATTTCGGAAGTGTTACCTTTCACTGTAAAGATCTAAACATATTTAGATATACAGGAAATCGCAATGGAAGACGATTTTGCGTGAGAGATCACTTCCGGCGCTTCCCGGCGCTTGCGCAGACCGAAGCGCCTGCGCCCTCAGATCACTTGGACGTGGCTGTGGTTACAAGAGGTAAAAACGATATAAATACTGTTCGTTTTCTCACACAAACCGCTCATTTCGTGTCTAAGGCCATCAATGTGTACTTGCATTTATAAATCATTAAATCATGTTTAATTTGGACTTCTCGGTGCATGCTCTTTGAGGTGGTGACCATAGACCTGCATTATATGACTGACAGACAAGAACGGTTTGACCTAAAAATATCAAAATTGAAACTACTGCGGAAACAAAGACACCTACATCTCCCTTGAGGTAGCTAACACATACCAACAATTAGTTTCAAAGTGAACTATCCCTTTAAGCTCACCAACCCAAGTTGAGTCAGTCCTGGACTGACTGATATATGATTTGTGCTGAAGTTGACCGTACCACAGAGCTTCTGAAGAGACTTCTCAGAATAGGTCTCTCTGTCACAGCCCTTTCCAATATGGCTGGTCTGTAGCTCCACCATGGCTCGCACTGAAGATAAAGGGCCCTCACAGGTCTCCAGGTGCATCTTGGGAAAGAGCTGCCTGCTGCCTGTTCCAGGTTCATAATCCACACGCTTGTTCCAACCTGCGAAGAAAACACATGTTGGCCATTTGAGAACTGTAAAGAGTTACAGATGTAAAATCGGTGTAACTATAAATATAAATGCATATGCAAATGCTAATGGGTGCTTTTCTACAGGTACTATAGACCTCATTGATTCAAACAGCCCACAATTAGGCTAATAAACCATATTATTTAGTTTATTTATTTATGCATTTTTAAACTACATTATTTGGTTAATTATTTATTGCTTAGTAATAATAACAACAATTGTTAGTAGTAGTAGAAGTAGTAGTAGTAGTAGTAGTAGTAGTACAAAAAACAACAAATAATTTAAAATTCTCAATATTGAACTTGGTGTTTTCTGTTCCTACATTTATTATTAATTACACAACTTATTCACATCATGTTTCACACAATCTATTTGCCTTCATATCCGTTCTGCTGTCGCTACAGCATTCTGTGGTCGTCGCATATCAGATTTGTACATCTTAGCTGAATCCTTTTTTATCTTTCAGTACAAACATGGAGAGGTAAAACCAATTGTGATAAAAGCCATGGTTAAAAGCAAACAGCAAGGTCAAAGGAAAAAAAGGAATCCATGATGAATTATTTTCTCCATGATGAGGTTTTCCTCCTGGTCAAGGCTGACACGTCACTATGTGCTTTAATATGTGTTCATGCATGTTACATTACTCTGTCTTGAGCTTTTTATAAAACATGAAGCTCAGAGTAAGAATAGCCAAAAAGATAAAACATCTCACTCTTCTTAGCTGGCCTTTATGGACTCTCTCTGTATAATTCAGAGAACCAAGTGCTTTGTATTCACCTCAGCTGAGAGATATTCCCTCAGCCCTTTTCCCTAACTGAATATCTTATTACATTATTCATTGGCACTGCTGTGGATAAAATGGGGCGACAGTACAGTACCACAGGTCTCAGTCTCTACCTCTTTTTGAGGGAAAGGTCTTAAAAAAGTTCCTCATGAATATCTGAGGTAGCTGTTCCGCCACAGATAAGCTGAGCAGAAAGGCTTTATAGCTCAACCAAACAAACTTTTATGAAAAACAACTAAAGAGAATCTAAAACACTGGGTCTGCTTTTTATCCAACATCACAAGGGAAGCATGTGCAACAGGACTACGGAACACAGCGCTTTCGGGAAGCACGGAGTCAAAACAACGTTGTGTGTGTGTGCTGCGTAATGACTCATCTACTCCCTGGAGAGGGAATAATTCCCTTGATTATCCAAACACACCAAAGCCAGAGGCTAGACTCATTCTGTTCAATGGAAAGACCATTTCAGGACCTCGGGGTGAGAATTAACATTAACTGCAGCATTAAACATTCATTGCTTATTCACAAATGCCAAAGACACCAAGAAGTCATGGCAGAACAGCGGAGGGACTAATATTACCAATGGAATTGCTGGATAAAAAATAAAATAAAAAAAAGACTGGGATTCCCAGCGACTCATGGAAAAATAATGATACATGAGAGGTGGAAAGGAAATGAGTTGGCCAGGAAATCTCAAACCTCATTTCTGTCACAGTGTTCTCACCATGAAACTGCCTTGAGATGTTCACGGATGACTGTAATGCTAATTATGTGACTGGAAGTGGTGAATTTGTAAATTTATGGGGTTCTTTTAATTTTGTGTTTGTGTTTTTTGAAATCTAATTGGAGAGTGTAGTGGAGTGTCACAGGAAAATATTAGAGAGCGGAAAAATGGAAAAAGTTGAGGATATGATACCGGTCAGATTCAAACCCTTCTGCCCACACTTCAAAAAACCTGTTTCACTGACAGTGACATCTGTTAGTTTTAAATAGTGCAAGTCTGCATTTGAACCAAAGCTCTGTTTTTGACAATTTCAGAATGTGTTAAATGATTAATTAAACAATTTTAATAAAAACATGCTGTTGATGAAAATATGTCATAGGTTGCCATTTTTGTTTTGCTATTTTCCACATTTTCATCAGTAAATTACATTGCCCTTCAAAAGCTTGGAAATGCTCTAGGCAAAGTGAGGCTTTGGACAATATCAGCATAAATCATCATCATTTTGTGATGACTTTGTACTGATAAGGAACTAAACAAACACATACTGTATATTAATAATACAAATATATATATATAAAGACCTCCGATGCAAAAGCCTCTAAAAGCCACCTCTGTCAAAAATGAGATAATAATATTGAGTGAATGCTCTCCGCACATAGTATCAAATACTTTCACTTCAAACTCACTAAATCCCAGCCTCAGCCCATTCAGAAATGCCGTTACTTGGGTAGAAACCTACATAGGAGCCTGATATATATATATATATATATATATATATATATATATATATTTGTGATTAAATATTAATGACTATATAAATGTAACGGGTTTAGTCGGTTTGCCTGTTCCTATTCATCGTTAGTTTCCTTGGTTGTTAATTTAAGCACCAATAAATTAATTAACCACCAAGGAAGCTAACAATGACTAGGAACTGAGGAAAAATGACTAAACCCGTAACATTTATATAGTCATTAATATTTAATCACAAATAAGTTAAGTATTTCTGATTAATGCAAGTTTATGTAATGCATTTATGCCAAGGAATTGTAAAGATTTATGCCGATAATGGCAAAAATATAAAATTTTATAAACTTTTGGAGGGGAATTGCATGTCTTTTTAAACATACTAAAATCAATGAATATGACATGACAAAATATTGACACATTTTAAAAGTGAACATGAAGGTTATTCAAAACAACAACACAAAATTATAAAATAAAATGAAATAAAATAAAATACTTATCACAATCTAGATCATCTTAGCAACTGCACTTCCTCCGTCACTTAAACTGCACAGCCTATCATATTATGGTAACCAATTTAGGCATTACAGCTCAACACTACCAAAACTAAAGAGATAGTGGTCGACTTCCGGAGACCGACTCTCCATCTGCAGCCTGTGTTCATCAAAGGCATAATGTGTGGAGGTGCATGGTCCAGACCTACAAATATCTAGGTCTGCAGCTGGACAACAGACTGGACTAGTCCAAGAACACAGATGCCCTATACGGGAAGGGACAAAGTCAACTCTATTTCCTTAGAAGGGTCCTTCAATATCTGTCAGAAGTTACTGCAGATGTTTTACCAGACAGTCATCGCTAGCGTCTTCTTCTATGCTGTGGTATGTTGGGGGAGCAGCATTAGGAAAAGGGATGCCATGCAGCTGGATAAGCTGGTGAAGATCTATCTATCTATCTATCTATCTATCTATCTATCTATCTATCTATCTATCTATCTATCTATCTGTCTGTCTGTCTGTCTGTCTGTCTGTCTGTCTGTCTGTCTGTCTGTCTACTTTACTCTCATTCAGTCAGTATTATTCACCTTATATTCCTAGTGGATAAAATGTCGATAAAATGTCCATGTCGATCCATAATATTTTTCCCTCAGAAAACGTCATGTACACTGCGTGTACAAGTGTAGACCTGATTGGCAGTGCCAGTTTTCTATGGCTTCTGCACTCAATGAGAGATCTGTCACTCTCAGTGGATGGCTCAGCAAGATGGACGGAGAGATGGAGAGATCAGTGTTGACAGACGGGATTTGACCAGAGACAAAGAGTGGCTTCCCAATTACACGCTTATGCAAGCGGGAAGCGTTACAACCAGAAATCCTCGCCCTTCACCTCTGTGGTGCCTGTCATGATCGTCACTGAGTCCGCACTTCCACCTCACTTATTATGAATCAAACTCAGAACACAAGCCATGCAATCTCTCAGCCAATGACTGCTTATTCTCTAGGCGTAGGAGCCTGCCAGCGACTGTCAACACATCTTAAGGCCCTATCATGCTTTAGATGATGCCTTCACCTGAGAAACAGTACTAGCCCTGGGACAAACTAGGAGTGCTTGAGGAGAGAGAAAAAGAGAAAAATGCTTTACCATGCCAATCAAACTACTTTATTCTGAGAAGTGTTCTTACCGTTCAAAAGTTTGAGGTTGGTAAGAAACAAAAATGTTTTTGAAAGAAATCTCTTCTGCTCACCAAGGCTTTTTTTATTATCAAAATACAGTAAAAAGAAAAAAAGAAAAAAAATATTGAATTAAATTTTTTTTTTGTTATTTGTTGAGTATTAATTGAGAATTATTATTTAGTGTCAGTGTTACTAAAGTCAGATTATCTTAAATAACAAGTATGCTAATTGTAGGAATTACAAATACATCTCTTTGTTTATTTTCTACATGCTATAACTACTTTTAAAAAAGCTTTGTCAATATTGTAAATGTGAATAATCATGGCAATGAAGCATTGCTGACTCTAAAAACTGAGTAGGTATGACAGGAATGATTTGAAAGTTCTTGTGAACAAACTTTGTGGCTTTGTGCACGAGAGAACCGAATTACCCCGAGTAAAACAGACATGCTTGGTGAACTGTATCACTGCCAAAACCCCAAAATGAAAACTGTATTGCAAAGGGTTGAGGATTTACAAGCTTTGTGGCTAATACGCTCAAGTCTGACATTTTGGCTTGCTTAGACTAGAAGCTGCCCTTTCATGAAATAAGTCTCTTCTTGGCATAGAGAGTGGCGTTCCTCTCTCCAGGTAATAACTCATCTAAATCCATGTCACCTCACACCAAATTCTCTTTACAAACAGATAACAAACACACTTCCGATAATTGGTTCAATCAGGATACTGTTCTTAGAACAGTTTCCCACTTTCTGTTCTGTCACCTTGACAAGTGTGAGGAAAGGAAGATGCGACGAGATGTGTGACAACACCTGGGATTAAAGTTTGAATGGCAAAATTGTCTCCAATTAAAAGACTTGAGAATTTTGTTAGAGAGACCGATCTGTGTCTTAAAGGGATAGTCCACCAGAAGAAGAAAATACAATTCTAGGATCATTTATTCACCCTCAAACCCTGATTTTCATTTGAAGGATCAAAATGGGAAAATAATATTATTCATGCTGCTTTTTCCATACAATGATAAATAAGGAATACATTTCAATAAATTTACATCTATACATAAACACATATAGAAACATACAAACACACACACACACACACACACACACACACACATACCTTTACATGCATGCATACATACATACATACTGTACATACAGGACCGAGTAAAAATTTCTTAACATCTCTTTGTTTGTGTTTTGTAGGATAAAAATAGTCATACAGGTTTGGAATGACATTAGGTTGGGTAAATAATAAGTAAAAAAAAAAAAGTTTTATTTTATTTTGAAATATCCCTTTAATGAAAAGTCTTGAATGATTTAAAATCTGACACTGCAGCCGCTGAATGTTTGACAAAGTTTGACTTTTGTCTGGATTGAAATAGTTACATTGTTTCCTTTATCAGAAGGACTTGGGTTTGACTAACTCCTCCTGGCAGAAGAGAGAAAGTAATCCCCCGTCTTTTTTCATGCTCGAAACACAATTTTAGATGACAGTGATTAGGCGTCTGTCTCACCAGCCCCTGACATCCGCTTCTTAATGGCTCAACTGATGCCTGCGAATTGAATTCATCTGCAGACATTTTCCATACCTCAATCGATGTGTGAAAGAAGGTAAACTGTGAAAAATGCTGCCTCGTCCTTTTCTCCGATTTAATGATGTTGAATTCTCTGCCCGCTGACTGTTTAGAACAAATCCATTACCACAGCATATGTAAAAGGTATTGTCTTCTTTGTCGTGTAGGCATTAGAAATTAAAGCAATAATGGGTTCTTTCCGAGAGGTCAGTGTGAGTGTCTGTGGACAAACTGTAGGCTGAAGCTGCCGTGCGGTCCCTGTGGGGAGAAGGACTCCGCGGATATCGATCTGTCTAGTTAAGACCACTAAGAGTGTATGCCACAGATGAGAGGAGAACAGAACAAGGGATCACAGAGGTCAGTGAGAACAGACTACTCCGCTGAGTCTCAATACTGACCATTTTGTGGATGGAGGATGAGGGAGGATATAAGGCAGAGACAGAATGTCGAGTCTGCAATTTAAGTCATTACTCACAGAAAATCTTAACATCCACCTAAATTATTTTTAGCATGTTCATGAGAGAAGTAGTAACGTCTGATATTTGAACAAGTCGTTTGTCAGATTTTTAACATGAATCAGGTCAACTCTCCAAGTCTCTCTTCAAGTCAATTTTATTGTGACTTAAAAGGATAGTTCACTCACAACTTAAATTCAGTGGGGTCCAATATTTTGGACCCCATTGACTTTTACTGTCTGGACATTCAAAATATCCCCTTTTGAGTTCTGCAGATGAAGAACATGCAGGTTTGGAATGACATGAGGGCAGTGTTTCCGCTACATTCATTCTGCCGTGGCGGGCCGCCACACCTAAAATCATCCCGCCTGACCGCCACGGCTGCAGCTTCTCGGTCCGATATTGTATGTGTTATACAATACAATACCCCACTAAAGGCATACAAAACATTGTAAAGCACCATAAAGTTTTCGCACTATATTCCAAGACTTCTAAAGTCATTCAATAGCATAATGTGAGGTAAAAATTTATATTTAAGTCGTTAAGTTAAAGTTAATGGAAACTCATCTCTCCTCAGTCATTCTCCATTCAGCATTCAAACAGCACGTCACGTTCGGTTACGACAGTAACACGATGACACTCTCTTCAAGATCAATGTTCCCATTATTATACTTTATTTGTAGATAAAGGTCTATGGTTTGCATAAAATTACTTTATCTTGCTGGAGTTTATAGCGCTTTCTAAATCATATTCCTTTCTCCCGGGTGTCTGTTACTACAGCACTAGATTAGAGAGCACTATGAATTGTTCTTCATGCGCACTGTAAGTTAACTGAAATTTAAAACTGTTAAAAGAAAAGGCTCAATAAACTGTTGCATAGATATAATACATTAAGCATACATGGATATAATCTCTTCGCTTTGTGCTTTGAACTTTTCAATGCGAAGCGCTGCACGCTGTGACTTCACGTTGCTTCAAGTGCATCATTCTGCGCACGGGATGCGCATAATCGCTTTGCCGCTCTTATTGGCGCCTTTCATGTTATAATGCTTAGGGGAGGTTTAAACACCTGGGATAAGGGGGCGTGGCCAATGGGAATATCACTCATGGGCCACGCCCCCTCCCCCTGGCGAAATGGGTCTGCCACCACGGCTGGAAAAAATCCTAGAGGAAACACTGATGAGGGTGAATAAATGATGATAGAATTTAAATGTTTGGGTGAACTAAGTCAAAGTCAATCACTAAATAAAAAAAGGCAAAGTTGTGAATCGACAGGGAGTCAAAATTAAAGACAGTTTTTATCTGAATATCAAGACACTATTTAAATTAAAACTACTATTTAGGCACTCTGTTACTCTTTCTTCCTGCAATAATTTGTAGCCATTTATTCCTGTATTCCACAAGTGACACTTTTTCTTAAAAATATAAATGCAATTATTTGATTTCCAAAAGACCTTCAGCATATCGAAAACTATTTCTAAAGGGCATTTGAGATACTTGCGACGAAAGATAAAGACTTTACTTAGATGTGGCCTTGAAAGACCTAGAGAAAGTCAATAATACCTGGTGAAAGCAATTTTTCTAGAATTCCCATTCATCTCAATGGTAGTTAGTCAACTGCCACATGACAATTTGAAATCTCAAAAAAAAAAAATTATAATATTAATGGACCCACACAACTTTTTGAGCCAGTTGCATGAGTCATTAGCAGTGTCAATGCCAAAATATTTGGTGTTCATGAAAAAACTGATCAGGATACACAGCTAATTCGAATGGCGAAAGGAATAGGGCAACAGTGAAAGTTGAGGTAACAATGTTTGGTTAGTAGTATCTACTGACCTTGCCAGCCAGGCTTGCACACTGGTTTGACGTCAATGTGAACCGGAACGCTTTCCATCGCCCTCTTCTGACCACAATCGTAAGCAGTCACCATGATTTTGTAGTGCTGCTGTTTGTCATAGCTCAGTCGCTCTGTGTTCCTGATGTTGCCTGGAGAGAGAAAAAAAACGAAACAAGCTCATGAAATGTGAGAGAAATAAACCTTAAGAGAGCCATTTGTAATTGTTGCAGACGCCAGACAGAGATACTGCAACAACATAAGATTTTAAACAATAATTAAGCTCCCATACAATGACTCAGGCCAAATATTTTCAATCACAAAAGTAATTTCAACAGTGTAAGTGTCCATGTTTCAGCAATTATGGATTATATCTGCAAACTGTTTCCAGTGCTGCTAATTAGAATAAAGACATTTACATCTAATTTCCATATTTTGCATTTCACAAGGCTTTATAATGGTTTATTATCGGCAAATAAAATAACATAAGTGGGACATATGTTTAGCAATATATAACAAATGATGACTTCATACTTTGAATATATTTACTCTGAACATAGAGCTCAGCAGTAACCACCTTCTATTCTTCCATGGAGAAAACAAATGGGATGTATTTCAAAATGTTATCCCCATTCTCAACAAAATCATTCAAACTTTTTTAAATGGATAGTCTATTCAGTGCCTGATTAGACGTAACTACAAATCGATTTAGTGTACACCACTCAAAAGTTTGAGTTCAGTGTGAAGTCTCCTATGCTCACCAAGGCTGAATTTATTTGATCAAAAATACAGTACAACAGGCTGTTAAATATTATTGCAATTTAACAATATAGCTGCAAGCAGCAAAATGATAAATACCACCAGTACTATGATTTAATTGTATATCACTGTAAAACCTTAGGTGGTGCTGTTAAAGAACGGTTTGGTCAATGAAAAATCTTTTGATTACTTTTTGTCGGCATGGTTTGAAGATGATCAGATACGATTTTGATGAAAATTGAACCAACGGTCTGGGGAGTTCGAAAAAGTAGGGTTTCAACGTACTTACAAGTGGCGTACAACAATTTCGACGAAATATAGCATTATTGCTATTGTTCTCGGTAAACTTAAAGGTACAATATGTAGGAATTTTGCAGTATAATATCCAAAAACCACTAGGCCAATGTTATATATTTTGTTTAATTGATTACTTACAATATCCCAAATGTTTCCAACTATTTGTAAATCGTGAGAAAATTGCGATTTTAACCAAGGAAACGGGGCGTGTGGCAGGGGTGAGGGTTACCCCCGGTTTCCGCTATGGTTTCAGCTCGTGCTGCAATAGTAACGATGGCGACAGAAGTTGACAACTGGGTTATGCCGGTTATGTCCGTTATGCCTAGTAGGACGCTCACACTGTTGTTGTTTTGTTCAAACATTATCATGGCAAGCAGACTTTGAGACAAAAAGAGGACTAAAACGAAGATCAACATCTTTCGAGATGCAGAGAGCTCAACATCTGCGACTAACTTCGACTTGACAGAGACACGAGTGTTGCATGTACTTTATTAGACAGGTGAGCAAATAAAACTAATCAATGTTATTTAGTTCAACATGATGAAATGTCAGAATGATCTGTATGTTATTCTAATGTTGATCTAGCTTAACGTTACTTAGGCCCTGTTTACACGAAAACGATTCCGGGTGAAAACGTAATAATATTTTATCGGATGTGCCTTTCGTTTACACGGCGACGGCGTTTTTGGGGCTTAAGAACGCAAAAAAGTGAAACCACCCTCCAAAGTGGAAATCTTAAAAACGCTCCACCGTCGCGTTTCCGTCTAAACGGGTAAAAACGCAAATCTGCTCATGGCGGCTCTCGTCGCGTACGCATTTACGTCACAGGCATGCGCCAGTACAGGAAAATAACAACCAACATGTCGGATTATTTCCATACGTCGGACCTTCAAGTTGCCCTAGCAGCTCTGATAAACGTCCAAGAGTCTTTTCAATTTCGCGCTACTAGGGAGAGAAGTAAAAGGAAGGTTGTACGCAGGCGCACGGACTTGTTGTTGTTGTGTGGCAGTGCTTCACATTGCCACCTAGCCGCCTGGAGTGCATACTACATCGCATTTCTAACACTTTTGCGTCTCCATATGCACGCAGATTTCCCCATAACGCTCGTCTAAACGCAGAATAAAAAGTGAAAACGAAACGCCACTTTTGCGTTTTCTCTTCAGATCGTTTCCGTGTAAACATGGCCTTAGTCTCATACAGCCAACAAACAACCTAACTAACTAACAACATTCAACACACTCAAATGCCGTTTAGTGTGATAGTGTAACTGTTAGATCAAGTGAAACATCGCTGTGTTACCTCAAGTTTAATTTGTCTAATAAACTGACCTGTGTGAGAATTAATTCAGCACTTGCGTGTAGTTCGGTAGAATGAAATGTCCTTATTCCTTTATATCCGCGGGACTCACGTTGCGTGTGGCGCTGGTATACGTCTAGTAATCGCGCCCTGCTTCATATCAGTCATGTTAAAAACATCAATGTATTCACTCATCCATAAAAGATACATCAGCTTGCCGACAAGATCCACAATTCAGCTTAATGCGGAATATACGTCATCAATATACGCCTTTGTTATTGTAAGAGGTTAGCGACCCCTGGTGGCGAAAAATCCTGCATATTGTACCTTTAATCAAAAGCTATTAGCATTTATTTAAATTTTATATTTTTTTGTCTCAAAACGTTTTGAGTACCTTCAGGGCATGGTCTTGATGACCCATGCTGAGTTTCGTAGCCACACACTAATGTGTTTGTAAATATAGCATTTTATAACAAAATTCAAAATGGCCAATGCCCAAAATGGCTGATATGGGGAAATTGGGTATCATTCGACTTGGTATGCTGCACTGAATCAAAAGAGTTTAATGAATTTCGGGCAAACCATTCAGAAGTAATAATCAAAAATGTAAATTTTCATATCTTCTGACCAGTAGGTGACACTGTGCCAAAAACCTGCAAGTTGCCTTAGGTCATTCTTGTGATAAAGTAACAGCCTCGCATCCATTGTGACGTGCTCTTCATTAAATTTGTTCGCTTTGTTATTCAAGAACGGTTTGGTTTATCAAAAATATTTTAATAACTTTTTGTCAGCACGGTCTGAAGATGATCTAAGCGGATTTTGGTGAAAATCGGCATGACAGAAAATGACATGCACTCAAATCGGCTTGATCCAAGGAATCAAAGGGAAAAAGAAGTTTGTAGCCCTTATGTTACAAACATTTTTAGCACACACATGAGTGCAACTCCAAATATGCTGTGGTTAATGATAAGACTGTCCTCTATCTCAGTGTTAAATTTCATAATTTACCCCGCAAGTGGTTCAATGACCTGCTGCCATAGACTCAAGAATGGAAGAAGGAGGAATAATAAGAAGAACACTAACAGTTACAAAAGGTGCATGCGCAATTTCGGTGCTTGGCCCATAAAAGTTATAAGTTCATAAGAACAGCATTAATTTGAAATAAAAATATTTTTGTCTTCACTGTCACTTTATCAATTTAATGCATCCTTGCTAAAAGTATATATTTTTTTAAAATCACACTGACCCCAAACTTTTGTTAAGTATTTATTCTTAAATAAATATGAATGTTTTTAAAATATCATATCACATAACTTTACTGATAAAAATGGTCAAATTAACTGTATATTTATTTTGTGTTTTTAATTAGCTTATAGTGCTAATCGGTTAAAAAAAAGCTCTTAATCAGATTGAAATCTTTCAGTTATGTTTCAAATGAGGCATTTAGCAAGAGAGACACGCACAAACTATAGCGCTGCTGTACAGTAAACAACAAACCCTTTGGCCTACTGGAAACTGGTTCTGCTTCCACGAAGTAAGATGCACTTTCATTCAATCAAGACATATGAAACATAATCAATCATTACTGACCCCGGACCTCTGTACAGAAACAATGTACAGATCTGACATTGTTGTACGAGTCATTCTTTATCAGCTAAGAGCTGATAAAGAATGTACTAAAGGTACATTCTGACTTTCTAACCTCTGGCAGGAAGCCAGGCCATGCTCTAAAAGCTTTTTTAGTGATGAGTATTCTTCCTGGTTAACAGCTTAAGAGGTGCCAGATTCTGTTGGTTGAAAAAAAGTCAGCAAACCACAGACTGTACACTTGAAGAGCAAGGTTAAACAACCATAATGACATGGATCCTCTGGTTCATTTGAGTAATGAGTGCTTTTTGTCACAGGACTGATGTGTATAATTTAGCATTTAGCTCCCATAGTTGCTATAGGTATCAGCAGGGAGGGTTGCTGTTTGGTCTATGGCGGCGAGTCTGAATGCACTCCGTGGTGACAGAGTACAGATGAGGCTGAACTAGCAGCTAGTGATTTGATGCTCTCACACGTCCGTGGGCCTGTGGTTATTTTTACCTGCTGGCTGCATTTCAATGAGACCAGCCGTGCTGTCAAGGAGACAGCAATGAGGAATAGAGGTCAGTCGCTATGGGCTCCCATACCGAGTCTGCACCAATCCTCAGAGCCACAAAGCTAAAGTGTGTCTTGAAAACCCCTCAAAGCCTTATACTTCAACAAACACAGGTATGTGGGAGTAAGCAGGAGGTGTGTGTGTGTGTGTGTGTGTGTGGTTGATAGAGCTGATTACAGCAGCTAATGTCAGGTGACATGATTAAGAGCAGGGGAGTTTTAAAAGGAACAGTTCTCCTCCAGTGAGTTATCAATGGGCCTCTGTCTGTGCTGCACAGATATAAACCAGCAGTAAATAAGAAAAACAGAAAATAAGACAAAGAGGCAGAGCAAGCATGTGAGATCCTCAACTTGCCTATGTTTCTGCAAAGTGTAGCTCAAGCCAGGGGCATCGTGCACCTTTTTTAAGGGGCACCATTGGCTGTCCTTGCTCACTTGGTGGAGAAAGTGGGCAGAAAATTGTCATTCAATGATTGCCATGGTTTAAATGTCATATTTTAATATATTAATGACTTTTTAAATTAATGCATTCAAATAAAATTCATAAAACATGCAAAAATGCTGCTGAACTTGGTAGACACGTACCTCATCATACATTTTGTTGAATGAAAAAGAGCAGAATAAATGGAGGGTCAGTATACTGACTTTCTTCTGTGGAACAAAGTCGTGTGGGTAGATGACAGAATTTCCAGTTAAAAGCAAATAATATGCTGCATGTACAATTAAATTGGACTGATTCAGACAATTTAGACAAGTGAATTCTGCCACAATGTTCCACAGTTTTCTTTATCTACAATAAGTCACGCACCATAATTATCAGACACTTTTTTTCTGAAAGTTGCATTCAAAATCGGATGGGGGGCGTGTGCCTCAGTCTGAATAGGCATGACACTTGTGATTGAAACTTTAGGCATGCGCCTCAGCGTGTTTTAATTTCTGTTCTAACAGAGTAAAAGCATAAAGAACAAAGAAAACTCATTTAATGGCTTCCAGCAGAATTTTATTGCTGCTGGTGGTATAAATTACCATCTCCGATATCCCTTTTTCTTTTACACTTATTTCTCTTATTCCCACTTTCTCTATTTTTCAGTTTTTTGTTATATATTTTTTATTTCTGTCTTTCTCTTGCTATTCATATCTATCGTCCTCCTTTTCTCTCATTGAATTCCATTCAAAAGTGAGTATCAAATAAACATTTCTGTGCCTCTTTGCGTCTCGTTTCATTCGCATATGCAGTCTCTATGTCGGAAACAATGAAACAATGTTAGGAACATTTTCCGCTGATAGTTCTTGGGTGCACAAAAACAAGGGTTTCGAAATCTTACAGAAGATCTTTAGTGAATCACCTGAAGTTTCATAATGTTTCATACTGCCACAAACACATACCTTAAATCCCTTCTAACATCATTAGTGCATGTTTCTATACTCAAACTATTAATCTTTCTCTCTTTCCCTTCTTTCTCCTGCTCTCATTTTCTTTGATTCTCTCCCTGCTCTTCCTCCTCCTCTCTCTGGACTGGAGAACACAATGCCAGTGGGCCTGTTGTATTTAATAACTCTCTCTGCCCTCTGATCCACAGTAAATAATGGAGCCAAAAGCCCTCAGAACAAAATCCACTCAGGCGGCCCATGCATCACTCAGCTCTCGCCTGGCACTAACCAAGCCCTGTCAATGCCAGTCGCACTACAGACGCTGGCAGGGCCCAAGGCGGAAAGAGGAAGTGAATGAGACAGGAGCTCCGAGATCGACTTGAGCCCATGAAAGAGACCGCAGCTCTTTGCGACAGCTGACACCCCACAAGAGAACATGAGAAGGAGACAGACAGCCAAAGCAGAGAGACGGCTATGTGATCTGTGGGCTAACGTCACTCCTGCACCTTAGAGTCGTTTCTGACGTGCCCGGATGTGTCAAGAATTGGAGCTCCGAGGGTCCAGCTGGCCAATGAGCCGTTTAATTCACTCATGCATTCGACGATAAGCAAATAAGACATCAATTCTGCACCCGTGAATGACAAATACAGAAAATGAAAGCTGAAACAAATCAAATTCAATCATCTTCACCTAAGAGAGAAATCGCATGCAGGTGAAGTACGGAAGTGGGAAAATGATTTGAATGTCTTTATCACTTTTATACTCTTCATGTAATAGCAAAACAGTGAGAAAGACAAGTAGAAAATAGCCAGCCCAGCCACAACAGAACTGGGGTGTAAATTGTACTTAGTTACTCGAGTAATATTTTGGGAATTTGTGAATATATGTACACTTCCTTGATAGCATTCTAAAGGAACAAAAATAAACATTCTTTTTACTTCTTAGTCTTTACTTAGAAGGTAAAAAATTATATACTGTATATTCCAAGACCTAAAGTTTGGTTAAACTATTAAAATAAAACAAATAATGGTGTAACCACTGTTGATGATGGGGAAATTTGATCAACACCCACAATGCAAAAGAAAAGGACCTGTTATAATGAGCTTTTAATTTGACTTTTTTACTACACCAGTAAAAAAGCTGCCAGATGAGTATAACCACAAAACAAATCCCAAAGATACAGTCTCTGAAAACAAGTCTAAATCTCGAATGAAGTGATGCTTATCAAATAAACGTATATATAATGTTGTTTTATATTTGAACTAAAAGTAGACAATACTTCTTAATTCTCTCAATTTTTTTTAGGTGTAGTCAAATATAAATGAATTAAAATTTAGGACAGACTACCATTCAAAAGGTTTTTTTTTTTTTTTTTATGTTTTTACAATAAGTCTCTTATTCTCACCAAGGCTGCATTTATTTGATCAAAAATACAGTAAATGTTGTCCAATATTATTACAATTTAAAATAATTGTTTTCTATTTGAATATATTTAAAATGTAATTCATTTCTTTGATATAATTGTTTTATTTTAAGCCATTACTCCAGTCTTCAGTGTCACATGATCCTTCAGAAATAGTTCTAATGTGGATTTGGAGCTCAATAAACACTTCTTATTATTATCAATGTTGAAAACTATTTTTGTGTCTAATATTTTTGTGGACAATCTTCAGCATTCAATCTTTCTTCAGCATTCTTAGTATTGCTTAGTATACTTAGTACTTTTGAAATAGAAAGTTCAAAATAAGCCTTTATTTTAATTTTTACAGCACTGCATCCTTGCTGAAAAGTATTAATTCCTTAAAAAATAATAACTGGCATAAAATAAGTGAAAATAATAAAAGGCCTCTACCAAATTTTACCAAAACATTTAGTGAGGTTAGCAGTAATATATATTCAATTTCTACAAATTTCAAGTATTTCTGGGAGAATTTTCACACTTTTCACACACGTCTTCTTATCTAAGACTTACCATTTCGATCAATAGCAAAAGGTGTCTCCTGTGTAACAATCTCATAGTTGCAGATTTGGCTGTACTGTGGAGAGCAGTCCTGATCCCAGGCCTCCACCTGCAGGATGCTGTCATAGATCTTGCCCTCGGTTACAGTGGCACGATACAACGGCTCCCTGAACACCGGCGAGAACTCATTTACATCATCCACCTGGATATGAACCACAGCCCTGCAATAGAAACAAGGGGAGGGACAGAGAACAACTAATCAGCGTGAGGAACAGAAGAGATGTTAATTGTATAGATCAAAGGTGCTAATAAAACTGAGACACACTGTTATAACACCTCCGAATTTGTGCAAGTGAATTGTGAATAACTTTACACGTTAAAGAAATGAATAAAGACAGATAGAAATGATTCTCTAAAAACTGTACTGAGACCACACATGGCCAGACTGATTATTTAAATTGAATATGTACATGTCCTTGGTTGATATAATCTAATTTTAAGTATTTTAAACATGTTTACTTGATAACAATTAGTATTGTGTCGTGCAGTAGGTAGAATAGATGGCTTGATTAGCAGTTTCATCAAAATAAAATTACTCATCAAACATTAAGCTGTTGTTTATCAAACTGCATTCTGCACACTGACACGAAACCAGATGAAGCTACGCCTGCAATATGTCTGTAAATACAATCATTGCTAAGTAATGCATTTCATTATGAATGAATCTGAACGTTCACAATTAAAACATCTGGATATCTGAAAACGTAGGTTGAGGGTGTAGGTTTAGTTTTAACTGGGGAAATGTTAAATACAGTTGACCTGCAATTATGTTTATACAGTATACATATAGGGCTGTAACGGCACCAAAGTTTCAGTAGTCTGTACCAATGCCACTAACTATTTTGTGGTTTTCTCTCTGTACCAATTTCGGTACCAGAGCAAAAACTGTTGAATTAAGTACTTCAATTGTGTCCCGTTTTGTCTCGCCCGTTGGTTATCACTGTCAATCATTGAAGTTTCCAATTCAACTGTGCATTTAAATATGGTTGTTAAAGTTCCCATGAATTCAAAATTGACCATACTTACTTTGTTTGCCTAAATTGATCATTTTGTGGTGAACAATTCATGCATGCAAGTCAATACACACAAAAAAAATTTTGGGGTTCATAATCTTTAATCAAAATCTGAAATTTCCCCTCCCCTCTGCATTGGAGGACCTTCCTTGATGACGTAGGTTTGACGGTTTGGGTGTCTGCTTAACATCCGTAATCACGCCCCTCCAACTGACAGTAGACAGGCTGAATGAAAACACCTACTTTTCTAGATCCAATCAGGTGCTAGTTGGAAAAAAAGCCACGCCCACTATTTTGCCTCATTTAGTATTCCGTTTCTCTCGAAAATACGTCACAACACTGGAGAAAAGTCGTTTGCAACTTCCGGTTCACGGGGACTTTAATCCAGAAACTTTGCTATTTTTACATCGTGTTTACCGTACACTTTATTGGTTATAATGGGAAAACCTTGTGCGTTTTCAACGGTGTTGAGCGGATTATCACCTCTGATAGGCCATTGCGTTCATGGTCATATGATTGTGATTGGCTACAATGCTCAACACTTGTAAAAACATGCTGTAAATAGAAACCTTTGACAAACACGAACGAGAGCATGAAAGCAGCCTCTATCAGTGGGGTACCAAATATACTTGTTACTACCGGTAGAAATGCTGGTACCGTCAACTTTCTTTTTTAGTACTGACTGGTACCGGTAGTATCGGTATATTTGACAACCCAACATCAACAAACATACAAAAACAAAATCTTTTTATAAATTTTTTTTTTCTTCAGTTTCATTTAAAACATATTATACAAAGAAATTGATCTCATCACACATGAAATGGAGACTCCAATCATATCGATAGCCTATTAAAATATATATATATATTAGGGCTGGGCAAGTTAACGCGTTATTATCGCGTTAACGCATTTATTAATTAATGCCGACAATTTTTTTATCGCACGTTAACGCAGGTTTTTTTTATTATTATTTTGAAAGTCCGTTGCTCACTGGCTCTGAATACACATAGGCCTACAGTCAAACCATGGATCACAGGAGGGGTGGGATTGGTCAGCCAGCAAATAACCCATCCAAACAAGCAGTGGAGAGGCTTTGAGGTTCTCTCAGGTGAACAGAAAGGGAGACAGCGCCGCTCGAGTGAATGACAGGCGCTCTATGGATAGTAACCATGCAACGGCTTCTGTGCGCTACGCAGCTGTAGCCTTTTTAACTTAAATTAAAATTATACATAATTTTACCTGATAGGCCTGCGTTTAGTTTAGTGGAGATGCGCTGCCATGTGAATTCCCTTCTGTTGATGACGTCCTGATAACTATTTAGATTGTGGAAACTCACAAACAGCGAGCCGAGGATCAGTCTCTCTTCCAATGATTTGTGCTGCGCGTCGTCCATTCAACTTCGGCAACGGGAGGGCGCGGGCGCGTGCATGAGGCGAGCATGACCGCAACAGTTTCACAGGAACACATTTGCTTGTCGCACTAGCTCACAGCGCTTGCGGTACGCGTATAATTGACGCATTGTTACATTTTTGGAGAGGTGCACGTCAGGGTACGCGCGCTACACAGCAGGTACGTAGCGTGAGTTCGACGCAAAAGTATAAATTGGGCTTTACATCTGTTTAATGTAATCTTAGTGTACGTGGGAAACCATGTCATGACCAAACCTAAGCTACTATCAGAGAAGTAACGTTGGTCGACTTATATCTGTAGTAGTGGTCATGACCTCTGACTACATAGACTGTTTCTGCTCCCTGATAAAAGATACCTGTTCAGAAAGAAAAACAAGAAAACTGGACTCGTTTTAACAAGCTAGATAAAAGGTAATGCCCTGGCAGTGGCATAGCTTTGTTTTAATATTTGATTTGATTACATTATTGTTTAAGGTGAGATTTACAATAAATATTTTATTGCTACTGTGTAAAGGGAATTCTGCTGGTATAAAGCAGCTTATTTGTTTAAAGTTTTGGCAAACCATATGTTATTGCACTTTTGTGTATACAGCAGTAGGCCTATATTTAAATCAAAAGTGCGCAATACACTACTTTCGAATTCACTATTCACTCTTGCGCGTAACAATGCGATTAATCGCAATAAATTCATGCGATTAATCGCGATTAAATTTTGTAATCGTTGCCCAGCACTAATATATATATTGTTTATGGAGCAGATCTTCTCTTTCTTTTCTCCACATGACCAACTGAGTATATTTGCTTTTTCTGCGAGACATCAAAACAAATCTAAAACGTATCAAGAACATGTCCCTACTTTCCCTTCCCAAATCATTCTAATAACCAGCCTGAAAAGGGCTGAGACAAAGTTGTATTGGGGTACAAAGAGCTCACATTAAATCTTAAAGAAGTCCAGCTCAGTGTCTGCTGTTAAGTCAAACCAGATGTGAACTTATTTGACAGAAGCATAAATTCATGTGTTGTTGTATGTCTGACATTAAGATAATGGGACCTGCATTTAGATTATCCCGCTGATATCCTGTACTCTGCGATCTCTCTTGCGAGCACACGTTCCCGCACACCCCTCTGTACCGTGGTGTCAAGAGACATTCATCAGAACGGCCCAAGCTGTGAAATCAAAAGCACTTCTTCATCTCTCTCTCTCACAGCAGTAGGTGCCTGAAGCACGGCTCTCTCCTGCACTTCATCAGAGCTGTGTTCCAGCTGCAGTGATTTGCTATTGTAAGAGAGATTGTCGTGCACATACGGAGCTTCCGGCAACTTTGTAAACATCTTGATGGGTCATCAATGCAGGGCCAGCCAGGGCTGGGTGTGTAGCAATGTGTGCAAGTATGGGTGTGTGTATGTGTGCCTGTAGCCAACTTATTTCCTGGAGTGCCACCAGGGACAGAGAGAGAAAAAAAGAATGATGGAAGGAGAGAGCGAGCGAAGGCTGGACGGTACACTAAACTTCACTCTGATTTGAGATATAAGGTGACGAGAGCACACTTTAAAGGCCCTTTCACACCAAGGTCAATAACTATAACAATAACTATAAAGTTTTAATAATCATTCTAATTCTATTAGACCTTATGCGCCAGATAAACAGCCATTTTTAGCACGCAGACATTTTTAGAATTTTGTCTTTGAACTTCCATTTTTGCAGTAGCTCTGTATATTTCTATGGCACCGCTGTCGACAAGTAATTAGCTGGTGAAGTGCATTTACTTATTGTAGAGTTAACGAAAGTTATCATGATCACTGTAATGTTTGAAGCGGATGTCATAACAAATGTCAGCAGACCAGGAAGATTTTAAAATGAGCGGTTTATTCATATTATTCATATTCATGCCAGCAGCCATATCACCCTGTAGCCCAAGACTGGTTGCCCACTGAAGCTAAGCAGGGCTGAGCCTGGTTAGTACCTGGATGGGAGACCTTCTGAGAAAACCAGGTTGCTGCTGGAAGAGGTGTTAGTGTGGCCAGAAGGGGGCGCTCACCCTGGGGTCTGTGTGGGTCCTAACGCCCCAGTATAGTGACGGGGACACTATACTGTCAAAGAGCACCGTCCTTCGGATGAGACGTTAAACCGAGGCCCTGACTCTCTGTGGTCATTAAAAATCCCAGAGTAAGAGTAGGGGTGTAACCCCGGCATCCTGGCCAAATTTGCCCAGTGGCCTCTGTCCATCATGGCCTCCTGATCATCCCCATATATATATATATATATATACACTGATTGGCTTCATCACTCTGTCTCCTCTCCACCAGTAAGCTGGTGTGTGGTGGGCGTTCTGGCGCACTATGGCTGCCGTCGCATCATCCAAGTGGATGCTGCACATTGGTGGTGGTTGAGGAGATTCACCCTTCCATGTGAAGCGCTTTGAGTGCCAAGAAAAGCGCTATATAAATGTAATGAATTATTATTATTATTATTATAAATCCGTAATGCTGTGGAAATGCAAACAGAACACAACGAGCACAGCACTGAAAAGGGGCGGGGCTACATTAAGGTCTAGGAGAGTGAAGTCCACAACACAGCTTTAACAGTAGCCATCATTGTTATAATCATTGGAATCACTTTCAGAATAATTGTTTTTCCAGCCGATGAAGGTTATGTCAAAAGCACACAAAGTTCACAAACACACAGCTATGCTAATAGGGCAGACTCCGTGCCTGTCGTGGGCGAGGCCTGTTCCAATATGATGTCACATTGGAGCATATTCCTGAACGGCTCATTTTGAGACGCATGCGGTTTCAGATTTATGGGGAAAATAAAAAATGGAGTGGATGGATTTTGATCACAATAGCGTGGTTGTGTACACATACTGTGGACACAACTATGTTCAAATACAATATAAAAGTGATTTGGCATAATAAGTCCCCTTTAAACTTTAATTGTTTTAGAACAGAGTTTACAGGCTGATTAACTAATAATAATAATAATATAGACCTGTATAAACAAAATAATAATAATTAATAAAAAGCACCAACACTGAATTAATCAAGTGATTAATCAGCTCATAACAATGAATTAACTTATTGTGCTAGTATTAGTCTGCTATTAGTATTAGCTATTAATATTAGTCAACATTTCAGATAGAAACAGTCAGTTCATCAGCTTAAAAAATAGCAATTTAATTCATTTGAATGAAATAGGGAAGAAAACAGCCATCTGACATGTTTTTATATAATATATAAAGATTGTTTCCTTGCATATAAACTAAAGGCTGAAATACACTACACTTGAATTATGTATTACAGAATTACAGAAAATCTTGTAGTGTATGATGGACAGACTATGATATCTTCAGACTATGATTCCATCTAAACATGTTTGTTTGTTTGCGTCAATTTTAGAACATAGCATTTTTATTTGTCAAGTGTCTCCTAGCAATGAGCAGATTTCTGTGCGAGTTTGTTTTTCAGAACACCTTAGTTGTCTTAGGAAGTCTAGTAGTATATGACCCTTAAGACTGGCATACACTATGATTTTTAAAATGTGGCCAGTTGCATATACTGCTTAGACTAGTCCTACAAGTTAGTCATCTAACTTTTTTCTTCAAGAAGAAAAAGTCAGTTACTTAAAAAGGTAGATTGGTCTAATTTGAATCCAAAAAGACTGGTTAGCCCTAAAAACTTTTCAGCTATGTTCAACTGGCCCCTGGACACATTTTAAAACACTATGCATCATGTCCTTTCCGACTTTAAGTGGTTATAGGCATCATACACTTAAAGATTGGGAAACACACACTTCCAGACTTTTAGGTTGTTGCAAACAACAAACTCACACAGAAATGTATCTCTTTGCAAGAAGACAATTGACAAATTAAAACGGTTTTCCCTCAGTAACCATTTACAAAGTTGGAAAGTGTGTGATTCCTATTGTTTTAAAAATATATACATCACATTTTAAAAGTTGTGAAGTGTATTCCAGCCTTAAGGGTAATTTGTACACTACTGGAAAAAATACATTTTAATAACTTAGTTAAGGGTAATTGGTGGTTGGGGATAGGGATGTGCCCAAAGTGTAAATCCTAATTAAAAACGCATTCTACAGAGTCCCTAAAGGCAAATGGTTAGGCATGTAGTAGGTTACGTTACAGTACATCAGATTTCACTTATGAAAATCTAAGGAGAGATGACTAACAGGACGGTGTCTGAGGATTTGGTGCACAACAGATCCTGAGCGTATTGACAAATATCTTGTAATATGTGTGGTCAGTAGTCACAGAGTATGCGTGATTGTGATTTTGAAAGTGAAAGTAAAAAGCGAACACGCATTCAAAAGCGATTTCAATACCTCGCATATTGATAGCAGCTCCCTAATGCCAGCAAATTATATACAATATAGTAACCCAACTATATAATTGTGAGAGAATGCAAAAGCATTGAAATATATTTTTCCTCCCATCGCATTTTTTTTTCTCCCATCTCCATGTCCCTTTAGGGACTCTGTAGAATGTGTCATCCCTAGTTGGGGTGTTAGGTGGTCTGCATTTTTGTTGAAGTGAAAACTGCATTTTTTGTTATTTTTTTTTTTTGGACATGGTACCATTGTAATACATGGTTTTTGAACACTACCATAATGGTGGTGGTAGGGGTCTATGAAGTACCTTAGACCAGGGGTTCCCAAACTTTTCCATGACAAGGCCCCCAAAAATACCACTAGGTTCCACTAGGCCAAGGCCCCCCTTTTGCTGGATGTGTTATTGAACCCATCGACAATACTACGGCAAATGTAGAAATAAATAAATAAAACATCTAGGTTAACATCAGATTATGTGATGGTGTTTGATACCAGACAATCAGAAAGATTATAGAGATGCACCAATTACAATTTTCTAAGCCGATTCCGATTTTTCATTAAGTTTGACCTGCCGATACAGATTTCAGCCGATTCCAATTACATTTTTTCTAACCACTTTACAGCACACACAAATATTTATTTTCTATATATATTTTTTTTTATAAAACTTTATATACTTGTCTTTTACCCAAACTGAATAATAAAAACAAGTTTAAATGGGTAAATTTTCTTTGGGTAAGTCTTCATTTTCTTTTCTGACATAGCCTACTCCAGTTCTTGTTAAAACACTAGACATGGAAATTATGTGCATTTTAGGCACTTTTTGTGTGAAATCATATTTATTTTGTCCATCAAAAGTGTGCTTTCACTTTAATTGAGCGGGAGCAGCACGTCGCTCCTGCTCCCGGTGTGAATGAACTCATTGACTAACATGCACGGCGAAAAGCGCGCCGCTCGCGCTTGCGGTCTGAAACGGCCGTAATTCAGAGATGGTTCTCAATGCAGTGCATGAAATCCACGGGGAGGAGTCGGATCCAGATCCAACTCCTCCCACCTTACATATACCTAAACCTACCCATCTCCGCCCCCTGATCCCTAAAGCCACCCCTAATCCTACCCATCTCCACCCCTTGGATCTTGATCCGACTCCTCCCCGTGGATCTCATGTACTGCATTGAGGTGCTACTGGTAATTCACGAGGTTTCGTACATGTGCTTTCTGTGTGCACGTGGGATGCTGATGTTGTGTGATGCTAATCATGCGGCGTCCGAGTGCATTTGACATTTGTCATGGCCGATCACGTGAAAATCGGTCACCACAAATTCTGGTCACCAACTGATCAATTGGTGCATCTCTAAAAGATTAGCATTAAAAGTATAATGTTCAGATAGGCTATGCGACAAATTATTATAATGCTATTTCATAACAATACTCATAATAATATAAATATTTTTAAGTTTTTTATGGGGGATTTTTCACTTTTTTTTTCTTCCAACTTGCTGCGGCCCCCACTTTGAAAACCCCCGGCCTTAGACTACCATGCTAATATTAAAAGCAACTTCAAAGGAAACCGATAATGGTCTAGGCTGGTTAACTCTCAGCACAGCAGTTGGTTTCCTCATGGTTTTTCTGCCTCAAAAGCTTCCACAAATGTGGTTAAGCTTCATTCTGCTTTTAACTTTGATAATGAGATGATGAATTAAACAAACGGATCATTTGCACAGCAGGACACCAGTCCCTTAATTCACACAGTCCATATCACAGAGTCGATTGCTCTTCTCGCTTGTAGACTACAGCTGAAGTATTTTGTAGCTTTTATCCAAAATACAAAATGCTAAATACCAGTACTTGAACCACTAGACCGAACTTTCCTAGGCGAAGTGCCACATCAAGAGTAAAACAATAATTATGGACTACATACAGTGCCCTCCACTAATATTGGCACCCTTGGTAAATATGAGCAAAAGCGGCTGTGAAAATAAATCTGCATTGTTTATCCTTTAATCTTTCATTAAAAAAAGTCACAAAATGCACATTGAAGTAAAACAATTGAAAGTGGGGGGAAAATCTCATTATGAAATAAATGTTTTTCTATAGTTCACAATTATTGGCACCCAATTATTTCAACCAATTATTGCAGTCCTTTTCCCAAGATAACAGCTCTGAGTTTTCTCCTATAATGATGAGTTTGGAGAACACCTGACAAGAGATTAGAGACCCTTCCTTCATACAGAATCTCTCCAGATCCTTCAGATTCCCAGCTCCATGTTGGTGCTTCTTCTCTTCAGTTCACCCCACTCATTTTCTATAGGGTTCAGAGGGAACTGGGACGGCCATGGCAGAAGCTTCATTTTGTGCTCAGTGACACATTTTTGTGTTGATTTTGATGTTTTTTGGATCGTTTTCCCGATTAAAGATCCAACCACGGCCCATTATACGATTTCTAGCAGAGGGGGGTCAGATTTAGATTTTGCTAGAATCCACGATATCATGTATCTGAACAAGAGGTCCAGGACCTCCAGCAAAAAAATAGGCCCACAACATTAAAGATCCAGCAGTATATTTAACCGTGGACATGGGGTACTTTTTGATCCCTGTCAGCACCAAACCCATCAGGTGGGTTTCCTGCCAAAAAGCTCTTTTTTTTTTTTTACCTTCATCTGACCAAATAACCAGGTCCCCTTTGAAGTTCCAGTCATGTCTTTCAATTGAATATGCTGAAGTTTGTTTTTGGATGAGCGAGGAGTATTTTTCCAGGAACCCTCCCAAACAACTTGTGGTGATGTAGGTGCTGTTTGATCTTTATTTTTTAGGCTTTCTGACCCCAAGACTCAACTAATCTCTGAAATTCTCCATCAGTGATGCTTGGAGAGTCTTTGGCCACTCAAACTATCCTCATCACTGAGCATTAGGACAATATAGATAGTCATATGTCCTCTTCCAGGCAGATTTGTAACATCTTTAGTTGATGGGAACTTCTTAATTATTGCTCTGATGGTGGAAATGGTGATTAGAGCTTTTTTTATTGCTTTTTTTTTTTTTTGCTGCACATCAGAACTACACTCACCGGCCACTTTATTAGGTACCCCATGCTAGTAACGGGTTGGACCCCCTTTTGCCTTCAGAACTGCCTCAATTCTTCGTGGCATAGATTCAACAAGGTGCTGGAAGCATTCCTCAGGGAGTTTGGTCCATATTGACATGATGGCATCACACAGTTGCCGCAGATTTGTCGGCTGCACATCCATGATGCGAATCTCCCGTTCCACCACATCCCAAATGTGCTCTATTGGGTTGAGATCTGGTGACTGTGGAGGCCATTTTAGTACAGTGAACTCATTGTCATGTTCAAGAAACCAATTTGAAATGATTAGAGCTTTGTGACATGGTGGAAGTAGCCATCAGAGGATGGGTACATGGTGGCCATAAAGGGATGGACATGGTCAGAAACAATGCTCAGGGAGGCCGTGGCATTTAAACGATGCCCAATTGGCACTAAGGGGCCTAAAGTGTGCCAGGAAAACATCCCCCACACCATTACACCACCACCACCAGCCTGCACAGTGGTAACAAGGCATGATGGTTCCATGTTCTCATTCTGTTTACGCCAAATTCTGACTCTAACATCTGAATGTCTCAACAGAAATCGAGACTCATCAGACCAGGCAACATTTTTCCAGTCTTCAACTGTTCAATTTTGGTGAGCTCTTGCAAATTGTAGCCTCTTTTTCCTATTTGTAGTGGAGATGAGTGGTACCCGGTGGAGTCTTCTGCTGTTGTAGCCCATCCGCCTCAAGGTTGTGCGTGTTGTGGCTTCACAAATGCTTTGCTGCATACCTCGGTTGTAACGAGTGGTTATTTCAGTCACTGTTGCCCTTCTATCAGCTCGAACCAGTCTGGCCATTCTCCTCTGACCTCTGGCATCAACAAGGCATTTCCGCCCACAGAACTGCCGCTCACTGGATGTTTTTTCTTTTTCGGACCATTCTCTGTAAACCCTAGAGATGGTTGTGCGTAAAAATCCCAGTAGATTAGCAGTTTCTGAAATACTCAGACCAGCCCTTCTGGCACCAACAATCATGCCACATTCAAAGTCACTCAAATCACCTTTCTTCCCCATACTGATGCTCGGTTTGAACTGCAGGAGATTGTCTTGACCATGTCTACATGCCTAAATGCACTGAGTTGCCACCATGTGATTGGCTGCTTAGAAATTAAGTGTTAACGAGCAGTTGGACAGGTGTACCTAATAAAGTGGCCGGTGAGTGTATATTCTTTGGTTTTACTCATTGTGATGAATGATTAAGAAATGTTTCCTCATATTTACTGTACTCTACTGTGGAACAGGAAGTCATGGCTGGATAATTTCATGCTAGTCACCGTGGTGTGCAAAAAAAAATATGAATGGGAAAATACTTCAGAGATATTATACTCATAAGAATTTCTAGGGGTGCCAATAATTGTGGCCAACATGCATTGGAGAAAAACATTTATTTCATAATGTGTTTTTGAATGAAAGTTCAAAAGGATAAACAATGCATATTTATTTTTCACAGCCGCCTTTGCTCATATTATTTACCAAGGGTGTCAATATTAGTGGAGGGCACTGTAATGCCCCAAATGTCATTGAATTGAAGTCTTTTTGATTTGACGTCTTTTTCAACGATTGAGTCACTGATTTGATCTAATTTTTAAATGAAATTCAATAGACTCCTACTTTTAGCTATTTAATTTAAATTAGACTTAATTAAACTAAGTAATGTTATGTCATAATAAGTCAAATTATGTAAATGTGGACTAAAGCTTGAGACAGTCAAACTAGATTATGCCACACCGGAGAGAGTCTCTCTACTTACTTGTGACTCTTTTTCCAATTGGCTCCACTTGGGCTGGCTCCACAGTCGTAAGCCTGGATGATGAAGGTGTACTCCTTCTGCTGCTCGCAGTCTATGGGGCCCCGGGCCCTCAGCACCCCTTCACCCGATGTCCTGTTCAACACCTCGGCCTCAAATGGAGCCTCCTGCCCATGAATCTTAAACGCACAGATCTCTCCTGGAAGAAACAACAAGACACAGGAAGCAGAATGAGTGGCTGTGAGAACAAGTGAATGACTTTCTTTTCCTGCCTGCATCTCAACAAGCTATCATTGCTATAACTTTCACCCAGCAGGCCGGGCCCCCCAACCCCGCAGCAGTAATATAAAGGACACGGTGTGCCTTTAAAACTGAATCTATGCGTGCTGCGAGAGGAAGAACAACTGTCTGCTCTTGTAATTGCCTCATTGCAGAGCTGGAATCACATTGCGCAAGAAAGCACTGTGCTCAAGTACAGTGTTTTCAATGTGGTAATGACTGCGTGTACCAACAGCCTCATTCTCGTTCTCAAAGCGGCCCATCCCTCTGGAGAAGAAATCATTACAATAAAATATGTATTCAGCATAGACAGAGAATAATTTGAACAAAATGTCTTTTTAACAAGCCGTACTAATTACAAGCAATCAGTTTCTTTCATTTTGGCTATCTGTAATATACACTTAAATTTTTATTATTTTTCAACTAAGCTAATATGAAAGCAAGGTATAAAAATTAGTTTTTAAATCCTAATTAGTATGACTACTAGACAATCATTCCTTATAAAAAAGTATCATACCACGGTCATGAACTTCATGTATGGTGTTTTTTAATTTAATTTAATTTAATTTAATTTAATTTAATTTAATTTAATTTAATTTAATTTAATTTAATTTAACTTAATTTAATTTAATTTAATAAACACCATACATGAAGTTCATGACCATGAATATTGATGTTAACTTGTGTCTTTCATTTCCCAGGTGACATTGTTCACTTCACTTTAAGTTTTGCTGTAGCCTTGGAAACAATTTCTTCTAGAGACTGCATTGTAGTCATCCACAGTGCAGTTCTGACCATACAATCACAGATAATGTTGACACACAATCTGTTGACACCGCAATAACTCTGAGACCCCAAGAAAGGACATTGTCTTGCCACTGTATCTGTTCATGGGTCCTTTCTGCAGCGCTTCTATCTGGCCATACAGGCTCTTTTAGGGATTTGGAAAATGACCACAAAAAAAGCGTCAGAACTCTGACCCTGAGACGGCTGATATCACTTAAACCCCGGCAGGTCTCTGGAGCAAACAGGGACGTGCGGTTATGCTGTGAGCTCAAGCCTGCTGCTGCGGACAGATAAGCCTAACTTTCTCTTTCCATTCCATTCTCTCTCAATTTCTTTTTTCATTATTTTCTTTTTTCTTCTTTTTAAGCAGATCTGATTCTCCGCTAGAAAATCTCCCTCCTCCCTCAGTGCTGAAATAACAATTTACCCTCCGCAGTCCCTGTTCCTGTAGAGACTTGCCGTTTAAATGTACCCTTTCTATTAGCCCCACGATGCTTTATCCAAATTAAACGTGTAGCACAATGGAGCAGGGCGGCTGCAGAAATAAAACATAACAAGCCAGGCAGCGCACACAGATACGCACACAGTTTTGCTTCTTTGATGAGAATTGTAACGCAAATGGGAAAGAACATTATATGAGAATAACAATGATAACAATGCATATACGCAAAAAATAAAAACATTCCCTGGATAAAGAAAAAATATAAAATTCCACTTAGTGCTTGGGAGTCACGGGTAAACCCATTTTCCGCTCCGTCTGCTGTTGCAAATGCATTTTCCAGATTCAATTGAAGAAAGGGCAAAAGGGTCAAACCATACAGCATAGGAAGCGCAGGCAATGTGGATGTATATGTACAGGGTAATGATGGAGGGAAACCGTGAGCTAATTTCCATCATGTCTCCAAATGACAGCTTGAAAATGGCAGCATCTCCTCACGCTCTGCCAGCACAGAGGTCTGTAATCATGCGGCAAGCTCCACGGAGCCTAAACTCTTTGGAGTTACTCTTTGAAAGTGTTGAAGGAAGTATTAAATCGGGCCGACAGATGTGCCATGTTTTTAATACCACCTCACATCAGCTCTGGGAGTGTAAAGAAGGGAGTTCTGGGTAAGCCAATTTGAGACTAATGAATGAAATCATCCATGTAATATTTGTACTGCTTACTGCAGAAATTCATTTATAGTAGGCTGGTTTACAAGGAACATGAGCGGTAAACTCCAGAGACCTGGATGACCTCCATCTCGTAAACCAATTCATTTTCCTGTTTCGTTTTTGGAAAGAGTGCAAATTAGATGTGTTGAATGGGACGCAGCCAGAGATATTTCGGATATCATAACGGTTGAGTCATGCAACAGACGGCAGTTCCCCATTGTTGTTGGAGATGGTTTTTACCACAATGAGGCAACTAAAACAAAACTTGCAGGTGGTACAGTTGCACAGTAAATTCCCTAGGTCAAAAATTGATTGAAGCCAAAAGATTGATTATGTTCCATTATTAATCATGTGAACACGCTGTCAGGCCTAATCACAATCTTAATTAAGAGCTCAAACTGTCTTTTTAACATTTCATGACAGAACTGCCGGCAACTTCTAAACCTTCACCTTTGAGAAGTCCAGATCAATACCCACAGTAAATTCGCTCAGTAAGTTCTGTGTGAGTCTTGTTTTGAAAGTTAGCCTTGTTAGCGAGTGTGAAAACAGGCATCTGTTAAAACAATATCAACTCACAACATGCATTTGAAAGCTTTGCTCATCAACTTCAAGGTCAAACAAGACTAACACATTGATCCACAGGAAGAAACATATGACAATTTTGCACAAAGAAATGTAATCGCTGACGGTTGCCAAGTCTCTGCACTGTTGGATGCCAGCTAGAAGGTGTTCCTTCTAGACTGCAGTATCCAGGAAGAAGTAAACACATGAGCTTCACTGTTGGCACTGCCATTGCTAGTTCCTGCATTTCACATTTTCCTAGTTAAATTGTTCAACTTTGTCCGCCTGGCCAATATCGGTCATGTTGCCATAAATGGCAATTCTCAAAATAAAATGTCTTCCACTCACTTTCTTGAGGAGGCAAATCATTGTCAGTGCATATACATACAATAACTATATATGAAATATAAGAGATGCGCCTATCGACCGGCAATAAATGTGTTTTGTTGTTGTTGTTTATTGTATTTTGGTCGATCCCTGTTCTGGACTTGCAAACAAACTGCATTGCAATAATTTCCAAAAGTCTAATTTGTGTGTCAGTAAACATGACATTAAAACATGCAGCAAATTTGTAATTTGTTTATTTTATATTTAAATACAAAAAGTAAAACAAAAATTCATAGTGTTTTGACATTATACCATTTAATTTCTGCTTTATAAATACTGGTCAGAAACCTTAAGATTAACTTAAGGTTAACATAAAGCTCTCATTTATACATCTACGATCCCTTTCTTCTCACGTATTCAATTAATGTCAACTTAAATCATTGTTTCATTTTCATTTATTTACTTGTTTTGCAAAGTAGTTATGTACATGTATAACAGGACACTAATTATTGCTAAATAAACCTCTTCAAAATTATACAATAGTACTCTAGTTTATGTACTTTGTGTACCAGCCACATCTGGGTTTATTTTGTTTTAATGATCAAGTGACTCAATAGTATACCACACATACAAGTTATCCACTAAATGTTGGTTACATTTTTTATATATATATATATATATATATACACACACACATATATAATAAGAAACTTTCATTCTGTTACAAAAACCTCAAGTTTTGGAACAACCTTGTTCAAGCCACAGGAAACTTCCAGGAGCACTTGGACTTGTACTTTCCCAACATATTGCACAATCGTCTTTGATATTTTTTTCCATCTATTTCTAGGTTGAGCTGATGTGGGTCGGGGTTGATTAAAACCCTGTTCACACAAACCATCACCAGGCAAAGCCTTGATTCATCCGACCCTTCGGAGATACACTTGGCCGGCCCCATGTTCCCTTTCTTTAATTACTCTCTGGATTACATTCTTCGCTAATGACTTTCTCTACCCCCATTCATTCTCTGTCCTCTCTTTCTATTAAACACACACATACAGACACTGGCTCAATAATGCCCGCCATGCAGTGGGAGGTTGAGGTGCTGTTGAGAGCCACTCTTCCCTCCTTCACTCCTCTCCAACACTGTCCGCCTCTTTCATCTCTCTCCAAGCTCTAAGTGTGCATATATCTGTGTCTGGATGGGGTAATGGTCCTATCAAGAGTGTGAAGAGAGCCTGAGGATGGACCAGTGCACATCAAATCATTAGTCATTTTTAGCGCTGGCATATCCATGTAGTTTAACATTGATTTACAGCACACAAGGCTCTTTGATCGAAATCCACTGACACGCACACCCAGAAAGATGAAGGCTAAAGTGCATAGAATGAAAGTCTGAAGTACTACAGTACATATTTATCATTAGGCAGACCTGACATGATTGAGGCTTTCTTAAAAACTGTGAAAAAAAAAAAAAAAAAAGACTCTCGTATGCTCTTTAGCTAGATTTAACAAAGCTAGACAACGAACATCTATCCGTGATGTGTTCACAGTGAGAGAAGACATTTTTATTAAACTGTGAAGGTCTTTGTAATAATATTCAATATATAATAATACCGTAATAATATTATATAAATGTTATTATGCTACAGGGCTGTTGAATACCTGAATCTACTTGAATCTTACAGTTCCATATCACTTTGCCAAATGATTTTAGTTATTTTAGCCATAAATAAATTTTAAATGTTAGCTAGATTATGTTCATTAGCTATCTAGCAATGTATGTTTATGATGAAATATAATTAAATAATGGTTTATGAAAATTCAGCTTTGCCATCAATACAAAACATTAAACAAAACTTACAGTCTCCAGACTTGACTTAGTTCAACATGCTTCATTTAGTGACCTTCAGAAAACACTTCTGGACAATTAGTCACACTTGAAATATCTGAATTCATTGCATTAGATACAAACATCCAATAAATCAATTGCCATTTGCAAACAAATTAAGAACTAAGTGCGTATTTGGAATTTTTTTACTAATATTTTTATCTAACTGGTCTTGAAGCCATTTTTTCGTGGATGTATGAAGTCAGTTCCTCACTAGTTCACACTAGTGTCTTAGCAGAATAATTACAAGTGTACTTCATCACAATAACAATATAAGTTCTACACATATGTTATGCTGATGATATCCAGCTATATGTGCCCATGAAATGCAATGACGACTCCAACATTACAACTATGTTTGAGTGTTTGAACGAGATAAGAGCATGGTTGGCTGCTAATTTTCTGCAGCTCAATGAGTCAAAATCAGAGTGTTACCTAAGTTAGCCAAACCGCTTTCTTTACATCATGACCCCTTAGCCACTAATGTCAACACACAAACAAGGAACCTTGGTGTAATTTTTGATTCAGAGCTGAAATTTGATAAACAAGTCAATGCCGTGGTCAACGGTTCCTTTTATCAATTGCGGAGCATCGCCAAATTAAAGAGCATTCTGTCTTTAAAGGACATGGAAACTGTTATTCATGCTTTTATTTCATCCAGATTGGATTATTGCAACTCGTTATATTTAGGATTATCTAGAAAGTTGCTATTAAGGTTGCAGCTGGTGCAAAATGCAGTAGTCAGACTGTTGACAAGCACAGGGAAATGGTCTAGGATTTCTCCGGTGCTGGCATATTTACACTGGCTTCCTGTTGAATTTAGAGTCCAATATAAAGTTTTGACCATGGTTTTTAAAAGTTTGCATGGTCTTGCTCCGGAGTATATAGCACATCTGATACAGATACAGCATCATTATTCCGCTCGGCCCCTAAGATCATCCCAGAGTTTGCTCCTACATGATGTTCCAAAATCACGGTTGAAAACCAAAGGAGATCATGCATTTTCTGTGGCAGCCCCACGTCTTTGGAATAGTCTTCCTCTGCATATCAGATCCTGTGACTCGTTAGAATGTTTTAAATCTATGTTGAAAACACACCTCTACGCTGTGGCACACAATTGCCCCTAGGTTTCAGGATACTGATCAGGGTTGTATATTGACCCAGTGGTTTGTGTTGAGTACTGTTTGTTGAGTGTTTATTGAGTAATTTTTAGACATGTACAGCACTTTGGCCAACTTGTGTTGTTTTTAAATTTGCTTAAATAAATGTTGATTGTTGGCATATAGCTATATAATTTGTGAATTTTTGATTGAAAAGTGTGCTTTAAAACATATTTCTTTAAAAATAGACGCAACTTGTTTTGGTATTTTTAATATAATGCAAAGGCATTTATCCAATTTTAATTGTGGCTCAAGTGTCCAAATACATTTTGGAGCCTCAGAGGTCCATGTATCTCCAGTTGCAAACCTCGGTCCTAAAGAAAAGGACAGAGAGAAAAGCAGCCTTTGTCACATTAACTGTTCAATCCAATGCATACAGTTGTAAGCTCTACCAAAGGTCATTCAGCAGAGAATGTCATGTCATAGAGCGCATATGGCTGAACATTTGGGAGGAGTGCTTGCTTTTGACATTCAGAGAAGAGTAGCCAATGAAATGTCCTGGCAAAACGAATCTTTCTTTGACAAGAAATGTCTTGGTGTAAAGCATTGACCTAATGTTTACGACAGGACGAATCCCAAAGGTGCCTTTTATAAAGCAACACTGAAGGATTCAGTGTACTCCTAAAGGGTTTTTCATTACGTTAGTGGGACACATCAATGTATTCTTGAAGATAGCAAAGTCATCTGTTTGACCCTTTGGCTAATAAACCGCTCCCGGTGTCTTTCTATGGTCTTTTTTTTTTTTTACTCCTGCCTCAATAATCAAGAGAACAAAACAGAGTGATATGAAGAAAATTCTTAATAATTTTCCTGAAGCTTTGGGAATGAAGGGATGTAATTATCTTAATTGATCTTATAAAGTTCCGCCATTATAATTCACATAGCAAGCTATGCTTTCAGAAACAAGTAAAACAACCTTTGCTCAGCCTCTAGATCCCACCAAAGCTCAGAGAGGCACTAAATGGATAATACAGATTCCATGGGATTTTTGCAAGACTCTTAGGAAATGCAATTTCTAACTGCCAATGCTGTCCTTATTTTCATTATAGCTTAAAAAGAGGTCACAGAATCAATCAGACTGGCAGCTCCCCAACCAAGGACAAGTTTTACACCCATTGATTATGTTCCTTTTAAGTTATATAGGATATAAACTTTACTTATCTTTCCTAAGTGCAAGTTTAGTTCTCTTCTAGTTGGGGAGGCAGGTCGACTCATACTGCTAAGACTGTGACATTTAACCCTTTCACATGCAAGTTTAAAACAATCTAGCTGAGTTTTTTAGAACTTATCACCTTATTATTATTATTATTATTATTATAAACCTTTATAATGATCATGTTAGCTGATCAATAATGTTAGTTGCACCGCAATTCAGAGAATCGTATCTGTCGGATTTACAACACGTCAATTCATCCACTTCTCCCGAAATACATGAACGCAAGTGGCCAGTGAAGTGGGAGAAGAAGAGAGTAAATTTTAAAGTTACCCAATACCTACACAATGTGTATCTGATATGAATAAAACACATTGTCAGTTTATATAGTCTGTATGATGTACTGAACGTTCTAATCACAACAGTGTGATCGTACATGTCGAAGGGTTAAAAAGAGAGGTGGGAATTTATTAATGTAGGCTAACGTTCATGCAATGATCCAATTTGATTAATATGGAATGATTCAAAATTATTTCCCAAAATATGCACACATTGAACTTTCTTCATTAAAGGTGGGGTATGTGATTCTCTTTTTTGTAAATTTTTTCAAAATAACTTGAAATCCTATTCCTAACCCACTTACAGCCACTGAGTTAGAAGCACTGAAATGAAAATTAAGCAATTTAATCATCTGTGGAACGGGCAGGACTCGAAAAACTCCAGCCAATCATTTCCAAGACCACCAGAATCATTGGACAGTAAGTCCGTCAATCAAACGGTTGTACCACACCCCCCTCCCCCCAGCGCGCGTGACCCCCGTCGTGCGCATACCCAAAGTTTGTGACGCATGCGCATCTCGTCAGTAAAGCCGGTTCCATGATTAATAGTAAATCGTCATTACAATCTCTCGCGCATCTGAGTTTTCGCTCGTGCATGATTGCGCGTCCATGTTCTTCGAATGGGTGGAGTCAGAGCCGGCGTTGGAGGAAAGAAGGTAGGACCATTTGAATGGTATATTTTCAAAATCTGCCGGTCGTTTTCCAAATCACATGCCCCACCTTTAAAGGTCACATTGGCTTCCTCAATCTTGCATGCTCTGTGTCTGTTGCAAAGGAGCAAGGATGGTTTTCATACCTTATAAATATTATAATAGTCATCATAATCAATAATTAAAATCTGTAATCCCTTTACACCCCTAAATGGGATGTTTGATTGCTAACTCCTTGTTGGGAATCAAACCAGCAACCATCTGGGTCACCAGCCCTGAGCTTTAAACCCTACACCACACCGTCTATGTATACTGACATTCAGAGCGCAATGAGAAGGCCTAAAATTATGGTTCATCCAAAAATGGAAATTCTGTCATTATTTACTCACCCTCATGACATTGTATGCATTTCTCTCTTCTGCAGAACATGATGGAAGATATTCTGTAAAAGCACTGGCGTCGAAAACAACAGAATTTTCATTTTTGGGTGAATGTACAGTTCCCAGCTTTTCAGTCAACAACAGTAAAGAGTATGTGCTGAAAGTCAATGCGACACTGATCTCCCATCCCTCAGAAAGCGAGAGAAAGTGAGAGAGGTGTTGAGACTGAGTTAGAAAGAAGTAGAGTGTATCAGCGGAGGAAGTACTGTACATCCCGAGTCCAGAGTGCTTATCTCATTGATTTACAGTGTGTGAAGAGCAGATTGGAGGCAGGAGAGCAAAGACTATAAATAGAGCTGTAGGCCCTTCCCTTGGGCCATCAGTTCTGTTTGCTTCTCCGCCTCCCATTCAAGATGACCTCAGTTCTCTCCATTTAATTATTCAATAAGTAAAGCTGTAGCCCAGGTGGACTGAACCCCACCTCTCATTCTCTGCTTCACCAGCCTTAAGGCCACATGTGAACCTCCCAGCATGCAGTTCACTGCCATTCCTCCTGGCAGACCACGGTCACAGGTTAAAACACTCTGGGGTTGCTTGAATGGCAGTTGACACTCACACTGGGAGGCATGTTTTCAAGCGAGAACAACCACAATCAAGAGTGCACCTCATAGACTGGATGTAAAGGCTAATTTAAGCATTTAATGTGGTAGTTTAAGTGAGTGATAGTTTGAGCATTCGATCTACACAGGTTGGCGTGAGGTCAAACTATTATACTGCTCTGTTCAAGTACTATTTGTTGATATACATCAGCAAACGCTAATATTGTGGCCAATCACCATCCATGAAAAATTATGCTAGCATGTTATATTCATGTTAGAACTTAAAATGTATTTACATACCATTCAAAAGTCTGAGGTCGGTATGATTTTATGTTTTATAAAAAGTCTCATGAAGGTTGCATTTGTTTGCTCAAAAGCACATTATATGAAACATTATTGCAATTTAATATAACTATTTTCTATTTTAATAGATTTTAAAATGTAATTTGTTCCTGCGATGACAAAACTGAGTTTTCAGCATCATTACTCAGACATCATTACAGTCTTCAGTGTCGCATGATCATTCAGAAATCATTCTAATAAGATGATTTTGTGCTTATTATTATCATCAAAGTTGTCCTGCTTAATGTTCTTTGTCAAAACCGTAATTTTCAGGATTTTTGGATTATTAGAAACTTCAAAGCAACAGTATGTATTTGAAATATAAATATGTTGTACCATTGCAAAAGTCTTTGCTGTAATTTTTGTCCAGTTGAATGCATCCTTGCTGAATAAAAGTATTAATTGCTTTAAAAAAGTAACACTTTATTTTGACAGTCCACTTTAGACATTCTAACTATAAGTAACTTTGCAACTACATGTCAACTACCAGTCATTCGAGTATTAGTAGAATGTCTGCTTAATATTTGCTAACACTTTAAAGACATTCTACTGACTATAAGTAACTTTGCAACTACATGTCAACTTATTCTACTAACCCTAACAATAACCATAACCATAACCTAACAGTCTACTAATTCACTAATTAGAGTTTGTTGACATGTAGTTGCAAAGTTACTTCTAGTTAGTAGAATGTCAAAAGTGGATTAGAAATTGTGGAACCAAAAAAAATCGTACTGACACTAAACTTTTGAATGGTACAAAATGCGCAAACACATTTGAGATCTACATGTTGCTACAAGATAAGTAGAATTACTTGCCTCTGTTTCTTGGATATCTCATCAGAAACAACACCATAAAGTCTAAAAAAATAATTTAAACAGAGGGACCATTGACGATAATACAATCAATCAATAGGCCTTGAAACTCTGACTGACTGAAAATTAGGTAATCATTTTAGAATTTAGTGTTTAACTCCCACAGATGATAAAAATTTGCTATTTGCTCATCCCTACACCACTCTGTGCTGAACTGGTTTGAGAACGACAGATAAATAGGTCTTTATTGACCCCTAAGGGGAAATAAATGCGTCGGGTAAAACATCATTTACTGAAACGTAATGACTAGTTGGAAATTCCAGTCCTTATTTTCTGAAGTAATTGGAAATGGAATGCTAGCTGATTTGCCACACTATTAACTGCATTAAGGCCGAGTGTAAGCCTCGCACACATAATATGCTGAGTTTACGATATCATTCTATCCCAGATGTTTATGCTAAATGCTTGTCTTAACACAGTCATATGATAAATGTCTCGCTGCAGTATCAATAAATCTCCCTGTAATTTATTTATTTTTTAAGATTAAACCTCAAAAAACTCCTAAGAGATGCACATAAACAGTTAAGCTGGCAATGAAAGTCAAACTCTGAGCATAAAAACAACAAAAGTGCATTTGCACAATAATCACAAACATGTTCTGCTTTGGTGACTCATGTTTACCTTTGTGTTTTTATTTTGGAGTGGGTGAGTCTATTTAAAACGCTGTTACATTGTCCATTCTGGCTTCCCTAGACATCATCTTTCCCAGTGACAATACACTGACAATCTGTTCCACTCGAAAGATCAAACAGCCATCGGTGTGTGCCAAGAACTGAGAGAGCCCTGCCAGCCATTGAAACAAGTCTATTTTAACCAGTCATCCTCATCTCAGCCAGAATACAACTTTCTCTTCATGCCATGTGCACTCTGCTAAAACCCATGCAAAACATTTGGGATTTAATCTGTTTCTGTGTATGTGGTTTTTGTTTTGTTTTGTTTTTCAGCTACTAAAATATGGAGGTGGATGTTCTTCAAGCATGGCCACAAGTTGATCCAGGTTTGTAGATCAGCTGACAATGGACATCCTTCAGTTTGTTTATATGTTTCCATCTGGTTTTCATCCTGATAATAAAGGCTAATATTGACATCATTAGACATTTTACAGTCAGACAGTCAGTGCAAAAGATATTAAATTGGAGCATCCAGAACTGTGCTTCATGTCATTTAACCTTCAGATATCGATCATGGTACTTTACTAGTGGCCAGTAAAGTTCAGAAACAACAAGAAAACACTGAGAATCAGTCATTGGCTGCCAGCAAGCACCATGTGAGAATTTCTAAATGCACAGATTACCCAGAAATGAAAAGTTTTGTCATTACTTACACATCTTTATGTTGTTCCCTTTCGATGCACTAATAGTAGAATTCTAGCCTTTAACAATAATCCAATAATTATTTGCATGCTGTGGCCAATAGCCAATAAAGGGCCAATAAAGGGATCAAATTAAATACAATTTTATAGTATTTTTCTTAAATAAATTCAAAATAAATAATACAAACTAAACCCAATCATTTTAAATGATAGTGAATTAAGCATCACAACATTATCATGTACATAATGAAAATGGATATTCATTTTGAGATGATCAAAATATTACATTTAACAGTGTAATTAAATTATTAGCATTTTTAAAGATTACCTTTAAGTAAGCATCAGGTGACACATGACAGGAATCTAAATGTAAAAATAGGGTAAATGATTATACACAATAAAATATCTAATATGAAGCTGTAAGCTCCATTATCAGCCAATAAATTATATGGCATGAATATATTGTGCATCCCTAAAACAATATTTGGGTACACTTGAAAAAGTTAGTCATGATGACGTACTGCCATTGAACTGAACTGATCCAAATGGATATTCTTTCATTTATCTCCTTTTGTGTTCTGCAGCAGAGAGAAAGTCAGGTTTGGAACAACATGACAGTGAGTAAATGATGATGACCGAATTTTCATTTTTGAGCCAACTACCCCTTTCATTCAATGACAAGATGGATGTGGAGCTCTAACATGAGGAAATGATGTCTACCTTCCAGTGAGCATCATGAGAGACTTTGTAAAGGTTAAATCCACGTTGAGAAGCACAGATTTGGTCACAGTGCTCCAACATGTTAGCAAATGATTTCCAGCTCCCTGCGACCTTCAATCAATTTTCAAACCATAAACTCAGCATACGACTAGCAACTTCTGATAGCTCCCCCATATCTGTGCACGAACCATCCTTCGCCTATCAGCAATGGAACGAACTCTGATTTTCCATTCAGCTTAGCCTCGTTGAAATGGTGTCACTGCTTCACTGCTACTCAATGCTTCAAAGCTGATGACCTCCTCCAGGGTTCAGACTCCCCATCATCATCCCTGACCTTTGCTACTTAATTAATAATGTTCTACTTCCACACTCTGAATTTCAATTGTATTTGCACATAAAATACGAATATTACACTTGCTAACATGATTTGTCCTAGCAAGTGTTTTGTATCTCACACTGTGACACAATCATCACTATGTTTGCAATTGTTGAAATGTCTAGACATATTTCATACTACTTAAAAGACATTTACATGGTTCATGTTAGGTAGTGCTGGTTAGGTTCTAGTAATGCTAGTCATGGTCCTTTTGACATCAGAATGTATCTAATAGGACGAAATGTGGCTTCCAGTGGCGTGGCACACATTCAGAGATGTAAACTTGCAAAAGCGTGGTTTAAAAACCATCGAACACCAGCCTCTGATCTCTCATAACATATACATGCAAGTGCTCTCACTCTCTCGCACACACACACACACACACACACACACACACAAAGTGCTGGTTGTAAATGATTTCAGCACACTGCAACCATCTATACAACTGACATAGCCACAGTCACCACAGCAACACATTTCTGAGATACGCTCAAAGGCACACCATGAAATAATTCAATATCTTGCTAATAGACCATAAAACTAAAGAGAGGGGGGGGGGGGGGGTTAGAATGGTATATTCTGTTTCACTGGAGAAAGACAGTCATTCAGGTTTGGCTGACAATTTTCATTTTTGCGTAAACTAGCCCTTTAAGATACTATAAAAAAAAATTGTCTCTCTCACCTTTTCAGTATCTTTCCATGCTCAAATTAATACAGGAGCATATTCATGGACATAAGGGGTGATGTCAACAGTCTTCAGGCCTGAATGTTATGTGTGGTAAGGCCATGACCTCTGTCAGTTTCAAAATGGTGAGAGAAGAAGCCATAGCAAAGTGATGAGAAAAGGACAAGAAACTAGCCATTAAGAAATTAAGCCAGACCAACCACATAGTAGCTCCAAGTGACAACTTCTGAATGTCAAATGAAACACTATACTTTCAGAGATAAAAACACACAAATTAGACAAGATCACAGACACAGAATCCACCTCAGAGATCAGATGCTCCTTCGTCACCATATCTGTCAATTTTTTCTTTCCATCTCTCTTCACTTTTCATATCACACACTCAGATAAGCCCTAAGCAATTGCAATTCTGTGACTACATCAGTGGACTGCTGCCAGCAGTTTATTTCTCCTGATGAGGTGGAAATGGCCCCTGATTAAACCGTTATTTCCACCGTGCCAGGGTCCTCACTTAATAGAACAATTCAAAGCACTGTAGCAATTAAAATGAAACAATAGCTGTGGAGCCATTTTTCATGATGGATTTTACTTTGTAATTATGGCCTGCGGTTGTTGGTCTGCTACAACACACACATGCACAAACACACACATCGCTATCTCTATGTTACAGCGTCTTGAAGGCTGTAACTGTGCAGCGGCTTGTGAAGCCATTGTTTCACCCATCAGAAGTCATAAACGCAAGGTCAACTGATACAAATTTCCTTAATGAATGGAGTTGTATTGTGAACATTAAAACAAACAAATCACTGTTTATGAGAGGATGGGAGGGCCTACTTACTCGTTTGAAAGTTAATTACAAAATTATGACTTCTAAAGTTGTGGTCAGACTGGACTTTATCTGATGTTTTGTACTGCATGTACAAAACATCATTTTGGTAAACACTGACCTGTAAAATTTAAAGCTGCAGTCGGCAAGTCTGGCAGATTGAGTGGATTTAGGAAAATTTTGAATGTTTACAACTCTCATGCCCCTCCCCCACTATCAACGGATACCCTCCCACCGAGTTCATGCTCGTCAGTGCGTGTGCACCAGATTTTCAGTGAACGCGCCCGTCTCATCAGCATCCATCAACACCATGGAGTATTTGGAGGTATGCTGTCCTGGCTAATCTACCGATAGATTGCAATTGCTAACGTAATTTATACTCTAAATGAGCTTACTTGATTTTCCGCCATCACTCTTCGTTACTGCGCAAACTTCAGGCGTGTGCATGTGATTGTACATGCGCGAGGGGTGGCGTGTGCCCGATCTGTGATTGACAGTCAGATCTCAAACACCCCTACGCTGATTGGACATGATGAACCGGGAGCTGTGGATTTTTGCAAAACAAATAACACGCTCCAGGTGGAGTTAGAAGCTCGGGTTTTTTTCTAAAACCACTTTATTTATGTTGTTCTGTCAGATTATAGGATCGATTTCACTGAATATGATTAAAAAAAAATTGCCGACGGCAGCTTTAAATAAAAAAATAAGATGTTTGCCCATAAAAGGATTCGAATTTCACACATCTCACTTTGGTGGTTTAGCATAAACACATGATTCACAGAATAAATAAAAAAATAGTCTAGAAAGTAAGACTAGGCTACTGTAGATGGTAAATTGTTCATAATTGTATATGCTTGTGTAGTGTGACTGCCACTTAAGATATACATAAAGATTTAAGAAGCAAAGAAACATCAATAAAGAAAAAAATAAGTTACACTTAAGGCTTTAGCACACATGCTAAAACCTGGAAATAAAAATGAAATAAATAAACACACACACTTTACGGTATTTTTTTTTCTGCGAAAACAACTTGATTTATACCTTTACAGCCCTTAATCTCTATTAAAAGTGGTTTATTTGATTTTTACATATTAAACACCCAGTGCTGAATGGCTGTATATTTTAAATTAGCTTGTTATTAAGAATTTAATTGAGGATGAAGTTCCAGGCTGGAAGCAGATGGCAGCCCAGTGTCCCACAGGAAGAGAAGAGCCTCACCTAAGAGACACACTGGCAACAGCGTGACCACTGTTTCCATTTCCACTTACCAAATCTGCCCACAATATAAACCTGACAGTTACAAAATCATTAACAGCATCAATTCTTCTCCGTTCCCAGTCGGGTTGATATACAGCGCTGTGAGAGTCACCACCAAGAGGTAGAATTTTGCCACAATTAAAGACAAAAAAGACAAAGTCACATTCATCAATCAAAACAGAAGGTGCACAATTACAGTCCATCTAAATAAACAGACGCTTACTTAGATAATGTGTGAAGACTTTTGCAAAGCTTTACAATAGTTTTGATCCAGGCTCTACTAATGGACAACATAATTATGAAATAACCAATAACAACAACAACAACACTCCACACCAATGCTATTCAACAAAACCCAGAATATCAAGGGTTTATCTGCACCTTGTTTACTTGGACAATTAATTTGTTATATTAGGAGGACTTTTTGTTTATTGCAACACAAAAGCGGAATAATTATGTTCTTGGTGCTTATTAATCGCTGCTTTTGTTCCTGTATTAAACATGCAGCAAGATGTAGCACAAGTTCTCAGTGTATATAAATTGAGATTGCAAGTCCCCCACCATCCCTCTGGTGTAATCTGGCAGGTGGTACAAGACAAGTTAGTAAAGTGTATCAGCATGTAGACTGCCCGCTTGCTGTTTGACTACAGATAACGGTTTCATTGTGCGGCCCTCTCATCATTGCACACAAGGGGCTGGTAAAGGGCACCTAAAGGTCACCTGGGCCGGTGACTTGTGAACAACAGCATCCTTCCCACACAGTGTTGAGGAAGGAAGCATGGGAGATTATCAGGACATGTCCAAATGGCAGCATATTAATGACAGCGATAATAAATGAAAAGACGAAGGCAGGTCTGTGTTCTTTCTCTGCCTTGGTATTGGTGCTGTGATTTTCTTTTGTCTCTCTTATCTAGTTTTCCCCAGCAAATACTTTTTAATGCCAAGTCCTGAGGGAGCCACGTAGGAATATTGCCTTTTTCCTCTACCTTCTCCTCGCTGCTCTTTAGAGGGAGGGAAACAATGAATGGTCAGTACCAACACTCCCTGTGGGAGTGCATGGTGATAGTTTACATCAGGCCCGTCATGATCATGGATTTTGTGTTGATGATTAATTTCCATACAAATAATTGCAAATAATTTAATTCTGTTTTGTTCATGTCACTTACAGTGTAAGTCTAATACATTTTTTTTTTAACTAATACTATATACTATAAAATAAAGATAATAATACAATGTGTTAATATTTAAATAATTATTTATAATAATGTAATGTAATATAATAAAATATAATGACTCTCCTGCTTTTCCCTACAACACCGGAAAAGGTGACACGATATAGCGCATTTGATGGCATTTCTTTAAGCGTTTAAAATTGTATTATTTGGATGGTAAAATATGAGTGAAATTCAAACTGCACAATTATTGCAGTTAGCTACGATAAATGAAATTAGATTGAATAACCACGATCAGGCAACAGGCAACATTCAATAATCGCAACAGGCCTAAAGTAGTTTACTGTCGGCATGCATCTCAAGTAACCTGTCAAGAGAATGTCTGGGTCCTGATTTTGAAGTCCAAAAAAGTGCATCTAACCATCATAAAATTAATCCATACGACTCCAGGGGGTTAATAAAGGCCGTCTGAAGCAAAGTGATGTGTTTGTGTAAGAAAAATATCCATATTTAAAACGTAAAATTAATTAAACATTTTTTTTAATAGACTGCAGGCAGCAATAAACTTTTTGTCAGAACCTAGTAAATGACATGTTATTTTGTTTAGTTGTCTATTTAGAATTGTGGGAGAATCGTGATCTGTATTTTTTTTTTAAAAAGAAAAAAGAAGGTGATTCTCAATTTATCCAGATTTTTTTTTTTTTGCAATGACATTGTTACAAAAAAAAAAAAAATCAAATAAATGCTGTTCTTTTAAACCATCTATTCAACAAAGAATCCCGAAAAAAAATATCACGGTTTTCACAAAACTATGAAAATGATCAAATAAATGCAGCAGTGGTGAGAATAAGAGACTTTTCGCAAACATAAAAAAAAAACCTTACAGACCCCACTCTTTTAAATGCTATGATTTTGGGGTGATACATTATGTTATTACACACACACACACACACACACTCTCTAGTCGGATGTTTCCTACAATGATAAGATTTAAAGACTAAAAGACTAAACCTGACCGAACATGGAGCCAGGCAGTGTGTCTCAGCCCTCTGGCTCTTTCTGAACAAGCCCTATTTGAAAGTCTGTTTTTTTTTTTTCCTGTGCCCCACTTTTTGCTTCTCATTCCATCAGCTTCTACTCACTGCTGAAAAAAAAAAGATAGAATAAAAATCTGCACCTTCTATCTAGACCAGGGGTCTCAAACTCAACTTAACTGGGGGCCGCTTGAGGTAGAGTCGGGGTCAGGCTGGGCCGCATCAAGTATTCCACAAAAAAAATAGTATTCAAGTATTCCAAAAAAGGAGCACAACTGATCCAATCTTCTCAATATTTATTATTAACGTTTCTTCTGAACTGTTCCTCTGAATTTGAACATTCCTTTCTGTACATGATTGGTTCTTCATGAGCTGTCCTTCTGACAGTTGAAGTTCATTTTACAAACTTTCTTTGTCTATAACACATATTTGTGATATTTATATTTGCTTATGTCCTTTTTATTTTCTTTATACAACACATTAATGATATTGAAAGTTTTTTTTTTTTTGGAAGGCACATTTCCTTTTATTATACTTAGAAAAACAATTATTGCTTTTGAAATACAAATATTTGCAGTCATGTCTGCCCGTCTTATTGAATTCTTTCACATGTATAGTGTCTCAGGCAAATTACTGACTGCACAAATCAAAGCAAACCTTCTTATCAACCTGTTGGACACATATTACAAGCTCAAAATGATTATTCTCACATTGTTTTAGAGCAGGGGTCTCCAACACGTCGCTCGCGAGCTGCCAGTAGCTCGAGGCCTGATTGGTGGTAGCTCGACAAGGGGCCGTTCACATATCGCGCTCACATATTTCGCGCTCAAGTTCGTTATTTCAAATGTAGGCGCGCGGCAAGCCCGCTCATAATTTAAGCGACGCGCTCATTTTTTCCAGGCGCAGTATGTTTGTACTTCGCGGTTGTCTATGACAACTATTGACAACAAACCCACCGTGTCACGAGACTATCTATGGTAGCCCATAAGGGATAAAAAAAATATTATTATTTTTTTTTAAACGCGGCACACGCAACGACGGGCCGCACTAACATTAAACTTTAATGTCAAGTAGGGGGCCACAAAATATCACCCTGCGGGCCGCAAATGGCCCGCGGGCCGCGAGTTTGAGACCACTGATCTAGACCTTTTGCTAGTTGCACTGTCCATAAAATCAAATTAGAGAAAAAAGAAATTACATGGCAGACCATCATACATTTCCAACGCATCAATGTGGTCTTCAGTTAGACGTTTTAATTAAACGTGGGAAAATAATGATACCGTTTTAAAAATTAACACCTTTCATTTCCTGCTCTGTAGCAAGAAACGATGAAATAATGAGAATAGGATATTATGTATTCAGCTTTAACGTTTATTTGCAGATGTATGATGCCAATGGTACATTTTGTCAGTCAGAAAATTGTTTGCACAGTTTTGCTTCCTCTCTCACACTCATAAACACACACACAGACACTCTAACCCCTGTGCCAGGGCTGGTGAAGATGGCTTTTTACAGCAAACCTCTGCTTGCATATCAATAATACAGTGGGCCTCACAGAGCACTAGTGCTTTTCAAAATGCCGAGAGTAAGAAAATTGAGCCATGGGGGGACATGAGAGAGCAAAACATCAAGGCCTAAAATAGAACTCCCTGTCTCCCCTGAGGAGGATGCGGCACTGAGTGAAGCACAAGGGAAGAAGTAGGAGGAGTCAGGAAAGAAAGACTGTTGGGGAGGCATCCCTGTCTTGTTTTAAAAAATGTTTTGTCCATAACTGCTTTTCCAAGCCAATGCTGTTCACTTCAACAGGCTGACAGCTTGTTTGCATTCTCAGTATACTTCTATGAATCCAAGACCACATAAGGTAATTAAAACCTGGAAATAAATTGTTACGCTTTTGAAAAAACGCTTTTTTAGATCGCTAAAGAAATCAAATTTTAAAGATTCATCATGTGAACTCTGCTGTACAGACACTCTCATTATCAAATCATGCTGGATAATATGATCATCAGGTTTTGCACAAACTTGTGATTCCTGCAGCTCAAGTATAAAAAAAAAAAAAATGCTAATTTCATAATTAAACTCTACATCCGAATTGCTATGCTGAAAGCATGGCTGTTAGCTCCTAATGTACAAAAAGAGAAATCTGATCATTAGCTTATGAGAACAAAAGGGAAAGAAATAGTAATAGGGAAAGTGCATGAGAGAGGAGAATTCCAAATGTAAATTAACTTAAAACTACCCAAACAATTCCAGGTATTTTATTTGAATGTATACATCCCTGTTTATCGTCAAATATATATGCATTTATTTGAAAAATTAATGGCACAGCTAATGAGAAAGTGCAGAACATGGAGGCATGACAATATCACAGCCACTGAGCGTGAAAACTTTACCATTTTTGCAATTTTCTCTGCTTCTGCGGGAGTGTTGATGCATTCTTGGATTAAGTTCAAGAAATGCACTTCTGTTTGTGGGGCTTTGGTAAATCCAGCATTGAGATTCTATACGAAAGTGTTATCATCATTACATGCTGCCTGGGCATTACACTGATACACTTCAAAAACAGGAAAAAAGAATATAAATATGCCATGTTATATTATATACACTTGTGTAAAGAATTATACACACACACAAAATAAACAATTATTTATTTTATATATTTATATATATATATATATATATATATATATATATATATATATATATATATATATATTATGAAATGTTCACGATAATAAATGTGTTTATATTATGGAAATATATGCTATTCACCACACCGATTATTATGAATTATTCAGAGCAAATAAGGTTTTTCATACGGTATTATGCATTATGCTTTTCCTGGAAGGTCTGACAGACTGTCAGCATGACAGAGATGAATCAAATCACATTTACTTTTACACAAAGCACATCTATTAGCCTGGATGACAGCCCGAACCCCGCCCACAACATTTTTTGGTCGGGAAGTTCGGTCTGGACTCGATCCATTGAGGAGTAATTATGATCGGTTCAGAATTAGTTGGGCCAATCAAATTGCCAGGGCGGGCTTTATACGATCATGGACAGATGATATGCAGTTACGTAATCATCACGTTATCAAAGAGCGCTTGGGTTGAACTGGTTTCCCTCAAAGATGACTGCAGCTGGAGAATTGAGATGTATAGATTCCGCTATTGCATCTGTTGTAAAATAAATCAACAGCGCATTCATTTTAAAAGACGAACAGAGAACTGCAATCAAGGCATTTGTCGATCGGAAAGATGTGTTTGCCGTCCTTCCTACGGGATTCGGCAAAAGTTTATTTTATCAGCTGGCTCCGATGGTCGCTAAGAAGATGGGACGCAATGAAAACCCTGCGGTCGTTGTGGTTTCTCCTTTGGTCGCACACTCGCACTCATGGAGGACCAAGTAAAAGAAGCAACACTCATTATTTTACTACTTCTTCCAGCGTGCGTGCAGTTGAGTTCTGTTGAAACCATGCTATGCAACTATGTAGCTGACTTACTTCGTTGCTCTGATTGGTTGTAGGTCTATCCAATTGAGTGCAGATTCGGTTAAGACACGCCTCATAATCAAAGCCCTATGGAGCAGTATCAGACTCACATTCTGACTAGAATATGAGTATGACGAAGTCAGGCTACACATCTATAGTAACCGCGGCATGCAGGGAACACATTTTAAAATCATTTGATTGCATTGCATACGGCTGTGTAATTCCGTTCGAAAATCTAGGAAAACAATCAATGATCAATGTTAGACTTGAATCTTTGTACTAGAAACTAGAGTATACAGTGAGAAGTGTTGCACAGGGCTTTTTCAAATGAATGTCGATAACAAGTATTTGAAGACTTTCGCACCAGCAATGTTTAAGGCCTTGAGGGTCTCTGTAAACAGCTACAGTAGAAGGATAGTTTTCTCTATACTGGTACACAGTGATGTTTAAGACTAAAGGGATGAATCCCACACTAGCCTTCGGTGAGACGACTACTAATGAGCAACTGTCGGTCTTGATTACCAATAAAAACCTTTGCGCTTAGCCCGTGAATTGCAGAAGCCAAGAATGTGCCAGCTGTAATGTGAAAGAACTGGCTCCAAGACAAGATAAAAGATAGAGGGAGAGAGAGTCTGAAAGGTATAGCTTGTATGTCCAGAGGGTGCGCATTTGACTGCTTTTTTTTTTGTCTCCAGGGCAACCGTTGTTTCAATGCAATGGTACGTCAGGCGAAAACAGCAGAATTAGTCTGAATTACGATTCTCAATGAATAATCACACCTAGTGTCCTGAGTTATGACTCTATTGCTCTTTGCTTTGCCTCATTTCTCTGCATAGCGATGAGAGGCCAGAGAGTAATTCTGCAAGCCTCTTCACAGCCAAAGTCTACTTTCAGCACGGCGAGATAAATGGACGGCGCCTCTCGGCAACCTGACTGTTCCAGGATATATCTTAGGTTTCAAACCTGGGGAAAAAGTCTTAAAGTATCTTAAATGAGGCTGGAAGGCCTTTGGAATCGTCCTTCTTTAATGGCAGACACATTCAATGCTTTCAAATGAGGGAATCTTAAACGTTCTCTGAAATAAAGGTTCAAGCATGGTAAAGTAATAGTAGTTTGCTGGTACTTCACTTTCATTTTGAAGAGCGTTTTGCTGTTTTGAGGGATATTAGAGGTACAAGCAATATGTACAGCACTCTACAAAGGTCTCTATGATAAAGACGTTTCAACACTATCACAGTCGATCCAAGAGCCACAGGTGACGGAATTACGGGGTAAATTATACTGAGTAAAGCTGAGATAGACCGTTTCTGATCCGTGACCCTGCATAGCTTGACCTTTCTTAATCATGAAGCTTTTTATTAAGATGGCAGTGAAAGGTCATTTAACTCATAACAGTCAGTTCAGGGGGTACGGCTGTACAACGGGAACAAAAAAACCTGCACAACCCCACAGAGCGACATAAGGAAGGTGCTCTGCATTTACCAGCGTCTGAGAGAGTGAACAATGAGAGTCAAAGGACCACCGTTGACAAAAGCACTTTCCAAAATGTCAACGTCATCACAGAAGAAAGACCAAATGTCTTTCCCCCGGACAAGCTGTTTGCCCTGGCGGGGGGGGGGGGCAAAAAAAAACCTTTTCTTGTCACAATGTATTGTTGAAAGGGAATCAACCCATTGGGAGTTTCAAAGGCAAAAAGTGCCCGTAAGTATACGTTTGCTTTGATTCTAACTTCATTTTCTGGAGCTCTGATTGATGGCTCCGCACACCCTCATCCATTGCTCCGTCAGTCGTTCACAATGCCTTTCCAGAGGACCACTTTGCCAAATTCACTCTCCTCGCCTTTCACTTCCTCCTAAAAAAAGAAGACAGCTAAAGAGCAGTCAAGGGCATGTGACACAAAAACAAGACCTTTTTTAGAGATCACCACTTTGACAGTTAAGTTTGCTGATGGACATGTTTCAAAACAGTTGAAAAATCCCTGTATTAAAGGGGTCATATAATGCCATTTTTGTACAAGCTAATATGATTCTTTAGGGTCTAAATTAAAACTTTGTAATATACTTTAATTAAAAATTCTCATTAGTATTGTAAGAAAACACTTATTTTACCTGGTCAAAAACAGCTCTGTTTTCAGCACGCCGTTTCAGTGCATTAGCTTTAAATGATCATGAGCTTTGCTGACTCCGCCTCTCTGTTCTGTGTACACCGTTTGTAACACAATAACACAATAACCATAACACATTGTTCACAGAGCCATAGAGATTGTTCAGTATAAACGTGGGATTATGAATTATATTGAGAACGTCGTACATAGAAAACATGCCGTAATGTACCCTGAGTGTAAACCTTAGCCGCATTCATTGTGAAGCGTGCAGCTAGCGATTTGCAAAGATATAAATATTAATATAAAGTTTAATAAAACGTTACACTCACTTCAGTTCTTCTGGAGATTCAGCAGGAACACGAATATCTGGTACCGATCCTTTATTCATGGCAGCTTCTTCCTTTATTCGAGCAGCTTCTTAGCAAATCCAGCTTTATACTGATCCTCGTTTATAAAGCAGTCTGGTGTGAAATGATTTGCGCAAACATGAAAGCATTGACGTTGCTCGTGGGGAATATTCCCTTCGAAAACAAACTCAGCCACTGCGTCTTCAGCGGTTCGGATTTGGGAACATTAAAATGACTGCTGTGTTCGTTATTACACCCAAGAACAGAACACCACAATCGCTTAGACGCCATTCTGCTCATAGACAGTGCTCCAGCATATCAACAATGACCGCGCCGGTCCGCGCAGACTATGATTGACAGCTCTCACGAGCGAGGGCGGGTCTGTGTTGAAACTCCTGTGCTGACTCCTGTCAATCAACAATCGTGGGAGGGGCGTCCGTTTTATTGACGTCACAAAAACGAACGGCTCAATTTGAGGCAGGGGAAAACATATAAGGAGATTAAAACAAAAACACTGGATGGATTTTTATCATTATATGATGGTTGTGTACAGGCACTGCCAACACACATTTCAGTACAATCAACTTGTAAAAGTGCATGTACCATTATATGACCCCTTTAAGTCATTTCAATCAAAGCAACAAATGAGGAATATAACCACATGACTCTATATAGGCATATTCTGGTGTGATGAATGAGTTTTTGCTATCTGTACATCAATAAGATCAGTCTGGTCTAACTTTTCTCATAAATCTCAGTACTCTTGAGGCTAGGAGGAAAATTTACCAATAAACTCTGATCTTGCTGTACTAGATCTGTCTCTAAACGACAGTGCCCTGAAGAATAGAAATATCCACAGTATAAAAAAATACCTTAGTATATTTCTGATTATATAGGGCATTTCGCATACAGGCTTGCACATGAACCTGAGGTTAGGCAATGTAGTATTATGATTCTTACAATAAACTCTCATAATTACCCATAACAGAACTCTTCGTCTATGTTGGATGTTCTCAAATGTCTGAAGCCAAGTATCAAGCATCAAATCAGAACAGCTAGTATACTAACTAGACCACCTACTTCACTTATATGAACATGAAACCAGCTAAAATTATACAGGTGTCAAAATCATGCCTTTCTTTCTTCAGCAGAACACAATAGTACCCCACTGACTTTCATTGTATGAACAAAAAAAATATTTTTTTCAAAATATCTTTTGTTTTCTGCAGAAGAAAAAGTCTTACAAGTCTGAGACGGCATGATGATGAGTAAGTGATTACAGAATTATCATTTTTGGATGAACTAAAAATGCATTAAAAATTTGCACCTCAACATGATATCAAGTGCCCCGAAGCCTTGCAGCAATTGCAGCATGTGAGTTTTTCCTCATACCTTGCTTTAGACAGCATGTCTTCCTGCAGTATTAATGGATGTGAACTCTCTCAGACTTGCTGCATCATTCATCAATGTGATTCCGTGATCATTTGCACATCAAATTACAAAATGTTAAGGGCGACATAAAGAAGGGTAATGGGCCGGAAATAAGCCAATTACAATAATTACACCACTGTAATTGACCCCAAACCTTGTCTGTCCACATGTGCAAACATTAAATAGGTGAAGGAAAAACAACAGAGGAATTAATTAGTCCCTGGATTAAACTATGTAGACGTATATTATTTTAAGACTGATTCCCTGTCCTCTTTTAAAAGTTCCTGGCTGAATGGACACTTATTGGCCTTTCTAATTGTGAAACAAATTAATCAAACCAATACAGTTTGTTTAAATTTAAATCTATCCTGTTTTACAGTTATTTGAATGTAGATAGATAGATAGATAGATAGATAGATAGATAGATAGATAGATAGATAGATAGATAGATAGATAGATAGATAGATAGATAGATAGATAGATAGATAGATAGATAGATAGATAGATAGATAGATAGATAGATAGATAGATAGATAGATAGATAGATAGATAGATTTTTGATAGATAGATGATAGAAGGTTTTTGATAGATAGATAGATAGATAGATAGATAGATAGATAGATAGATAGATAGATAGATAGATAGATAGATAGATAGATAGATAGATAGATAGATAGATAGATAGATAGATAGATAGATAGATAGATGATAGAAGGTTTTTGATAGATAGATAGATAGATAGATAGATAGATAGATAGATAGATAGATAGATAGATAGATAGATAGATAGATAGATAGATAGATAGATAGATAGATAGATAGATAGATAGATAGATAGATAGATAGATAGATAGATAGATAGATAGATAGATAGATAGATAGATAGATAGATAGATAGATAGATAGATTTTTGATAGATAGATGATAGAAGGTTTTTGATAGATAGATAGATAGATAGATAGATAGATAGATAGATAGATAGATAGATAGATAGATAGATAGATAGATAGATAGATAGATAGATAGATAGATAGATAGATAGATAGATAGATAGATAGATAGATAGATAGATAGATAGATGATAGATAGATTTTTGATAGATAGATGATAGAAGGTTTTTGATAGATAGATAGATAGATAGATAGATAGATAGATAGATAGATAGATAGATAGATAGATAGATAGATAGATAGATAGATAGATAGATAGATAGATAGATAGATAGATAGATAGATAGATAGATAGATAGATAGATAGATAGATTTTTGATAGATAGATGATAGAAGGTTTTTGATAGATAGATAGATAGATAGATAGATAGATAGATAGATAGATAGATAGATAGATAGATAGATAGATAGATAGATAGATAGATAGATAGATAGATAGATAGATAGATTTTTGATAGATAGATAGATAGATAGATAGATAGATAGATAGATAGATAGATAGATAGATAGATAGATAGATAGATAGATAGATAGATAGATAGATAGATAGATAGATAGATTTTTGATAGATAGATAGATAGATAGATAGATAGATAGATAGATAGATAGATAGATAGATAGATAGATAGATAGATAGATAGATAGATAGATAGATAGATAGATAGATAGATAGATAGATAGATAGATAGATAGATAGATAGATAGATAGATAGATTTTTGATAGATAGATGATAGAAGGTTTTTGATAGATAGATAGATAGATAGATAGATAGATAGATAGATAGATAGATAGATAGATAGATAGATAGATAGATAGATAGATAGATAGATTTTTGATAGATAGATAGATAGATAGATAGATAGATAGATAGATAGATAGATTTTTGATAGATAGATAGATAGATAGATAGATAGATAGATAGATAGATAGATAGATAGATAGATAGATAGATAGATAGATTTTTGATAGATAGATAGATAGATAGATAGATAGATAGATAGATAGATAGATAGATAGATAGATAGATAGATAGATAGATAGATAGATAGATAGATAGATAGATAGATAGATAAGCCATTCAAACCATTCAAAAGTGATCCTTCAGAAATCATACGAAATATCAGAAATCAGAAATCAATATGCTGATTTAGTGCTCAAGAATACAATATTAATTTCTTTTAAAAAAAATCATACAAACTTTTGAACTGTAGTGTACACTGCCATTTAAAGGTTTTGGGTCATTTTAACAAGGAATCCTGGAGAGAGAAAAAAAAACGGTTTATGCGGTTAAAGCGATATACATAAAAATAACAGCATAATACACGAGCAAATCAGCATAATGATTTCAGAAGGATTATGTGACAGGGTGTGCATAAGAGACTTCTTTCAAAAACATAAACCTTAACTACCCTGAACTTTTGAATGGTAGTGTATTTATGGCACATTTTACTTTTATAAGTATTTAGCTTGCATACAAATTGGAGATGGACATCCTAGTACAGGTTGCACTAAGAATGCAAAGGAAATCAGAGTGAGAATAGTATTGGTTGTGGGTAAAATCAAGCTTGCTGTGGATGAGAAATATCAAACAATGTGTGTGTTTAGAGTTAGTCACCAGGAAACAGTGCACCTAAACATGACAGCAGTTAAATATGACAGTTCTTGACCAATGTGTCACCTACCACCAATCTCTTTAGCATGCTGCTAGTGTTTGATAAGTCATTGTGACTCTTTAAGGGGGGGATGAAAGAAATCACAGTGCCTGGTGCCCAAGGCATTCGATTTCACTTAAAGCCGTTAAAGTACTATGTCTCAAAAAAGGTATGATGAATGTCCATTACCCTTTCATTATGTATGAGGCCACGAACTGCTTTTGCGCCCTCTGTAGTGCTACAAGAAAGGTCATGAATATTTGAAAAGCCTGGGGAATGGAAGAGCATACTGGTATCTCCCCCCCAACATAACTCATACCGCACAGTCGCGAAGAGTGTTTCTCTGACCTAGTCCTTGACAATTTACCATTATTATTTGTCCTGAGTGTCATCTGAGATGAGGGAAAATGAGGTTCCCGCTACAGAGAAAGCGATCCGAGAGCTCACCTTGAATTCTGTCCCATGGTAGCCTGGGAAAACCCAGACAATTTCCGGCAAATTTAAATTTGCTCTGAAAGTTAGTCTGGCAAAGAGCTCATTCAAGCTCATTTCCAATCCGCCGAAATCGAGGCACCAATCAGAAACGTTGGGGCGGGCTTTACACGATGACGACAGCGCTGGGATTTTGAAGCAAATTTTGTAGCCTACATTACAAAGATGGATGCCACCGTCGAACATCACTCGTTCGAATCAGCTATCGCGTCTGTTTTAAGCGATTTGAACGTTTCCTTTTTGTTAAAAACCGAGCAAAGAACAACACTCGGACTCTCGGAGATGTTTCTGCCGCTCTGCATACGTCATCTCCTTCATCGCTCTGATTGGTTTTAGGTCTATCCGCGACGTCCGTTGGTGACGCCCCTATGGAAATGATTTGTCTATGACGCTTTGCCAGACCATAACTCAGTTACAACTGAGAATGGTCTGGTTTTAACCAGGCTAGTCCCATGGTATTTCTTCCCACCAAACTTAACCAAGCCATTGTGTAAAAAGGACCAGTTCACTCAAAATTGGCTTCCTGAAAGTCTTCTCCTCACACAAATCTGTTTGGCTTTAAAAGTCACATAATATTGTGCACAACCCCTGATATGATCTCTGTCACTTTTAAAGCATAATATAATCCATTTTCTATGTGTTAATATCTCTTTGGGACAGAGGCACAAATCAAGATCCCCCAAAGGGTTTTAATGGCACTTTATATAGCTTGACAAACCCAAATACTCAAATCAAAACAAATTGAATTAGTTTTAGAATTTTCAATATTTATGGATAAGCAACTTGAATATGTAGCTACATAACTCTTTCATGTTTCGCTCCCAATTATTGTAATTTAATCAATGATATGAGACACCATTCGCATACAGTATATCTGTCATTTGCATACATACATATGGAATGAATAATCAAAGTTGTTCACTGATGCAAGCAAGTGTTTCCTTTCTTAAAATGAACACAACATGCCTTGGACATCATGCTAACTGAAAATAAATTAATTGCAATGATTTGAAATTGTATTGGTTCATTTATTTGTCTGTGAGTAAAAAATCATATAAACAATGTAATGTAAAAAGCAACTCTAAGAAGTCATGTTTTCCAGCTGGTTAACAACTACAAATACTGCAAACGTTGTAAAATTCATATGGGTTTGGAACAACATTAGAATAATTGTTATTTCTGGGTGAAACATCCCTTTAATATCTTTAATTAAGAAAAAAAAATCAATTGGGCTTAGAAATATTAAATTTGTTCATCCAAAACTACTTATTATTTAAGTGCCACTATTTTATTATAAAGGTTCCTAATTGTTTTAAAGGTCTCCTTCAGTAGGCATGCATGCCTTAAAGGTAAAAAAAAATAATATAAATTCTCATAATATAATTTACGTGTTATCTCACAGTGTCTGAAATTGCTCGAAAAAAGGATTCAGTCTCTTTAAACCCCTTCTTTCAAAGAGCTTCTTCTGCTCTGATAGGTCAAATGGCTCGGCCTATTGTGATTGGTCTACTGCTAGTCTCGCGTAGCCAGACCTTCAGACTGACGGCAGAAGGTCTGAACTCTATCGCAGCTTTCATTGGCCAAGGACCGCCTGACATGTAACAACCAATCACAGTTCGTTTTGTTCCGCGTCATGTTTAGGGGCGTGAAATGTAAAGTTGATGTCCCTACAATTAGTGATGCAACGATACCAGTATCGGGCCCGATACTGCGCTTGTGTACTCATACTCATAAAAATGCTCTGATATCAACAAAGAGAAAGATCCTCACACAAAAAATTTCCTACAGACCATATTGCAGAAAAATCTATAATATTATTAACTAATTTGAAATAAGCAAACTCAATTTTAATTCTAGCAGCCACCATCCCTTTCAGAACTCTTTCTGCATCGACTGAACCAGTACCCACGATCTTATTTGGACGTATCCTCCAAATTGCCATCTTGGCTGATCCCAAAAGGTAATTTAGCAAAAACCACTTTTCTTCGTTCACTGACTTTGGACTACAAATAAAAACTTGATAGGAAAATTCCTCACCCATGCTTTCAAAACAAATCCTTAAAAAATAAAAAAAGACCTCTTAACCTCCCACACTGGATAAACAAATGTTCAACCATTTCTTCCATCTTGTACAGAGATCTCCAGCATCTTCTGAAGTCTGGCCCAAACACTTCTGTCCACCACCATGTTTTAACTCTTCTCAAAACAGTTTGATGAGACACTTTAACACAATGTATAGTGCCTTTTTACCAATGTCTTGAAATGATCCCAACTCTGGAGTTTTAAAAAAAGTATCTTCATCACCCTGACTTCCTTGTGCAGCAGTGACACGTATTGATGGAAAACTGTAGCCCCATCCCTGCGAAAGAATTTCTAATGCTTCTCTGCAGGTTCCAGGCAGCGCTGTGCATACTTCCTCTAACATCTGATCCAAGAGACGTAAAGAACGTATTCCTGTCTTGTGCTGAATTAAAACCGTTTGCCGTTTTCCACCCATTGCCATCTCTTAGATGTTCGATCTTTGTACATCCCGCTCTGACCAGACAATTCCTCACACTGCTTGAAGACAAAATTTTTGTTTGTATCAAAGAATTATGAAACAATGGTTCTCCCATAATCCAGTCCTGTGGTCGCAAAATCTCTCTGGTCACAGAAAAAGGGCCACACTTTTAACATGGATTGGTAGAATGAAGTCAAATGATTAAAATCCAGTTCATTAACTTTCAGTAAAAACAGCTGCTTGTCATATCCCAGATTCAATGTTCTCCTTAACAGAGCGCATGCCACATTTGTCCACTCCATGTCCTCCTCGTACAACAGTCTCTGCGCAGCCTGTAATCGAAAGGTATGGATCCTGCTCCTTATGTCAATCAGACTTTGTCCCCCCTCTTGAGTTGGAAGATACAGAGCTGATGCAGGAATCCAATGCTGTCCTGACCAAAAGAACTCAACCAATTTTCTCTGGATTCTTTTAACAATGTCATATAGTGGCTCTAATACGTTGAGTCTGTGCCATAACATGGAGGCAGCCAGGTTATTTGTAACCAAAACTCTACCCCTGTAGGATAGCTCTGGCAATAGCCATTTCCATTTAGACAACTTAGCCAGGAAGTGGAGGTAGCCCACGATTTTACCACTGGCCCACAATAAAACCATTACTTTTCCCCCAATTGACTTTAGCCGAAGAAGCTTTCTTGTAAACATCCAAACTCACACATACCTAGAGATTGGCATGGTTTTATTTCAGTTGGCCTAATAGCTGGTTTGATTTGCATTGAGAGATGATCTTATGGAAAGTAGCCCATGCCAATCTCTAGGTATGGTGAAGGGTATGTGATGACGTGGGGCTATTTTAATTCCAATGGCCAAGGGAACATTATCAGGATGCATAGTATCCTGAATCCATGAAATAACTGGCCTTTAAAAAAAAAAATCTGCCTGCCTCTATGGGAATTTATCATAGGGGTGTCCTGATTTATGCCCCCCTGTATTTTAAGGAAGAACGTTTATTTATTTACGATACATTATTCATTGACAAAAAAAATTGGTGTCCTTAAAGGGTTGGAGTTTTCCTCATTTTTTTAATTAAGGCATTAAGATCAATTTCCAAAAGATGATTTTTTATTCCTCTTTTTAGTCAACTTTAGCATGGGTGTGTTCACTTATGCTAAGCACTGTACTATCCTTCCTCTTTTCAAAACTTCACCTTTCAAACCGTTTGCAGCATCATTCGTCTGGCCAATATTCTCTGAACTCTCCACGTAGGGTGGCCATACGTCCGAAATTTTGGCCGGACAGTCTGGATTTTAAGCCCCCTGCCCGGCGTCCGGCGCAGACTCAAGCTGGACACTCATTTGTACTCCTTTTTGGAGTTGCGCTGAATCGGACAAAAAAAAAACCTGCTCTAGAATCTTCATTGGGACGCAGCAGCATAGCGTCTAATGCCGTAAGATCTCTGGTTAAAAAAAGATTGCCTGAAAGCGGTGTCAAATAAAGAAATATCTTATATACCATTGGTTAAAAACGTAAACAAGACTCCACGTGCTGGCTACGTCATATCATAACGTTAACATGCCGAAACGTCAGACCTCATTTAAAGGACAACTCCGGCGCAAAATTTACCTTTGGTCTAATAACACATTGGTTCCTAGTCAACCGTTCTCTGAGATTTGTTTTCATGATAATCGAATGTAAAGAGTTTTATCTCTAAAAACTGTTTAGCGTATAACGCTAGTATATAGGTCATAGGGTAATAGAAAATAAACATCGCTAGTTAATACCACTAACAAGGCTCAAAATAGCCCCACACTAACACGGTAGCATAATGAGGGTCCCTACATGCAAACCGAAGCATTGAGAACTTTGTAAGTGTACAGACAGTTTAATAAGAAGATATTTTATAAAGACAGTCCACTTCGCGTATACAGGCAGGAGTCATCTTTGGAAAACAGTCTCGACCAGTCGAACCACGAACGCAACAGTGTCATCAGTTTTCCTCAGAGGCACGGGAAGTAGGGGTGCAGCTCATTTTCAGCATTTCATTTATTTGTAATAAACACTTTAAATGTAACTTATGGGCTATAAACCTATGTTCTTTCTAAACAGGATTAATTATACATGTGATGTTTCCCGCAAACCAGTCCATTGCAATTATGACTGCAAACAGTATTGATAATGTTAAAAATGTGATATGCAGTCAATTGTCCAGGTGTGTATGCCGCTTAAATGAGTGTTCTCAACGATAAGCTTGTTGTGCTTCGTGGAGTTTTGACATGTTTTGACTCGATATTGTTTCTTGTGGAACCGCGTCCACAACACATACACAGCACCCCCAACCTAAAACATTTTCCTGCGCCCCTGTTTTTACCGTATCAATTCCAGCACGAGTCCTAATCCTTTGGAAGTGCATGCAAAGTAGATTTGCAGCGTAGTAAACAGCGTCTGTCGACAACACCAACCAAACTCTTCCAGGCCTCAGATACAACTGCAGTGTTTGTGTCACAGTGTCTGGTTGTGTTTCCCTGGGTTATCACTAGAGGTCCTCGTTCTCACGGTGTCATTCACATTAGACTACAATTCCCAGCATTCTGTTCTGTCACTTATCTGATTATTGCACTCAGCTGTTTCCCATCACCTTGTTAGTTCTGTGTGTATATATTCCCTGTCTGTGTTAGTGTTTGTTACGGAGTCCTTGTCTAATGTCCCCACACTTCCGTTCCTGTTGCTGCCTGTTTCTTGTTCATGTCTTGTGTTTTTGGATTGATTTACTGGATTTTGACCGTTTGCCTGGCTGGATTGTGAGTACGGATTTCCCAATAAAACTGCTCTTGGATCTTAACTTTTCCTGTGTGTGTGTCGTGACAGAAGGACTCCGTCACACACAGATCCAGCGGTATGTGTTCCAACTTCTCCTCCCCAGCCACTGAGCGGGAGAGGAGAGATATGTTTGAGGGAACCCGTCTAGTAATTTTTCGTGGGACCCGGGGAGGTCGCAGAGGAGTTGGTGGTCGAGAGGGAGTCCAACACCACTCTCCACCATGGCCCCCCTTCGACTCTGGGAGGGTGAGGGACGAATTGGAGCCACCGTCTCACCGTCGCAGACGGAGAGGGGGTAAGAGACGCACGTCTGCCCAGCCAGAGACTGTCCACGTCACGTCTGCCCAGCCAGAGACTGTTCACGTCACGTCTGCCCAGCCAGAGACTGTTCACGTCACGTCTGCCCAGCCAGAGACTGTTCACGTCACGTCTGCCCAGTCAGAGACCGTTCACGTCCCGTCTGCCCAGTCAGAGACTGTTCACGTCTCGTCTGCCCAGTCAGAGACTGTTCACGTCCCGTCTGCCCAGTCAGAGACTGTTCACGTCCCGTCTGCCCAGTCAGAGACTGTTCACGTCCCGTCTGCCCAGTCAGAGACTGTTCACGTCCCGTCTGCCCAGTCAGAGACTGTTCACGTTCCGTCTGCCCAGTCAGAGACTGTTCACGTTCCGTCTGCCCAGTCAGAGACTGTTCACGTTCCGTCTGCCCAGTCAGAGACTGTTCATGTTCTGTCTGCCTTCATGGACCTGGATTATCTGGAGCGTCTGGCTCGGATCCTGGACATGCCCGTGTCTGCTGTTCCAGAGCCGGAGCCAGTGTCTCCTGTTCCGGGGCCGGAGCCAGTGTCTGTTCCGGGGCCGGAGCCAGTGTCTGTTCCAGGGCCGGAGGCAGAGCCAGTGCCCGTTCCAGAGCTGGAGGCAGAGCCAGTGCCCACTCATGAGCCGGAGCCAGAGGCAGAGGCAGAGGCAGAGCCAGTGCCTGTTCCAGAGCCAGAGGCAGAACCATTGCCTGTTCCAGAGCCGGAGGCAGAGCCAGTGCTGTCTGCCTTCATGGACCTGGACTATTTGGAGCGTCTGGCTCGGATCCTGGACATGCCTGTGTCTGCCGTTCCAGGGCCGGAGCCAGTGTCTGTTCCGGGGCCGGAGCCAGTGTCTGTTCCGGGGCCGGAGCCAGTGTCTGTTCCGGGGCCGGAGCCAGTGTCTGTTCCGGGGCCGGAGCCAGTGTCTGTTCCGGGGCCGGAGCCAGTGTCTGTTCCGGGGCCGGAGCCAGTGTCTGTTCCGGGGCCGGAGCCAGTGTCTGTTCCGGGGCCGGAGCCAGTGTCTGTTCCGGGGCCGGAGCCAGTGTCTGTTCCGGGGCCGGAGCCAGTGTCTGTTCCGGGGCCGGAGCCAGTGTCTGTTCCGGGGCCGGAGCCAGTGTCTGTTCCGGGGCCGGAGCCAGTGTCTGTTCCGGGGCCGGAGGCAGAGCCAGTGCCCGTTCCAGAGCCAGTGTTTGTTTCTGTGTTTGTTTCTGTGTTTGTTTCTGTGTTTGTTTCTGTGTTTGTTTCTGTTCTTGTGGCTGTTATAGTTTTTGTGTCTGATCCTGAGCCGGTGTCTGATCCTGAGCCGGTGTCTGATCCTGAGCCGGTGTCTGATCCTGAGCCGGTGTCTGATCCTGAGCCGGTGTCTGATCCTGAGCCGGTGTCTGATCCTGAGCCGGTGTCTGATCCTGAGCCGGTGTCTGATCCTGAGCCGGTGTCTGATCCTGAGCCGGTGTCTGATCCTGAGCCGGTGTCTGATCCTGAGCCGGTGTCTGATCCTGAGCCGGTATCACTGCCCTGGCCGCCCGAGGAGTCTTCTCCGCCCTGGCCGCCCGAGGGGTCTTCTCCGCCCTGGCCGCCCGAGGGGTCTTCTCCGCCCTGGCCGCCCGAGGGGTCTTCTCCGCCCTGGCCGCCCGAGGGGTCTTCTCCGCCCTGGCCGCCCGAGGGGTCTTCTCCGCCCTGGCCGCCCGAGGGGTCTTCTCCGCCCTGGCCGCCCGAGGGGTCTTCTCCGCCCTGGCCGCCCGAGGGGTCTTCTCCGCCCTGGCCGCCCGAGGGGTCTTTTCCGCCCTGGCCGCCCGAGGGGTCTTCTCCGCCCTGGCCGCCCGAGGGGTCTTCTCCGCCCTGGCCGCCCGAGGGGTCTTCTCCGCCCTGGCCGCCCGAGGGGTCTTCTCCGCCCTGGCCGCCCGAGGGGTCTTCTCCGCCCTGGCCGCCCGAGGGGTCTTCTCCGCCCTGGCCGCCCGAGGGGTCTTCTCCGCCCTGGCCGCCCGATGGATCGTCGTCTCCGCCCTGGCCGCCCGATGGGTCGTCTTCACCGCCCTGGCCGCCCGATGGGTCGTCTTCACCGCCCTGGCCGCCCGATGGGTCGTCTTCACCGCCCTGGCCGCCCGATGGGTCGTCTTCACCGCCCTGGCCGCCCGAGGGGTCTTCACCGCCCTGGCCGCCCGAGGGGTCTTCACCGCCCTGGCCGCCCGATGGGTCGTCTGCATCGCCCTGGCCGCCAGATGGGTCGTCTGCTTCGCCCTGGCCGCCCGATGCGTCGTCTGCTTCGCCCTGGCCGCCCGATGGACTTTCTGGTTCGCCCTGGCTGCCGGCTAAACCATCACCCCCTGTTTCTGTTCCCTTTCATGGTCCTGGCCCTCCCATCCCTCCCTTGGATTTTCCATATTACACCTTCCTCTTGGACTCTTGGGTTGTCTTGTGTACTGTCATGGAGCGTCTGGTAGCCGCTCCGTAGAGGGGAGGTTCTGTCACAGTGTCTGGTTGTGTTTCCCTGGGTTATCACTAGAGGTCCTCGTTCTCACGGTGTCATTCACATTAGACTACAATTCCCAGCATTCTGTTCTGTCACTTATCTGATTATTGCACTCAGCTGTTTCCCATCACCTTGTTAGTTCTGTGTGTATATATTCCCTGTCTGTGTTAGTGTTTGTTACGGAGTCCTTGTCTAATGTCCCCACACTTCCGTTCCTGTTGCTGCCTGTTTCTTGTTCATGTCTTGTGTTTTTGGATTGATTTACTGGATTTTGACCGTTTGCCTGGCTGGATTGTGAGTACGGATTTCCCAATAAAACTGCTCTTGGATCTTAACTTTTCCTGTGTGTGTGTCGTGACAGTTTGAGGCCGGGTCAAGTAGACGTTGTTGTAGCACCTCTACATATTTATATTCAATTTATGTCAGTGTGCCATGTAAGAATGGAAATTGTATTAAGGTTATCAAGTTGTATATCTTGATTACTAATAGCCTACTATGAAGTAATTTTGACTCCATTTCCTATAATGCTGTGCTGGACTTTCTTCCTGTCTGGTGATTTTCTTCATGAATGACGATTTCACCTATTTAAGGGGGTAGGAACCAATGTGTGGTGTGTTGTTTTTCCCGGGAACTTTTCCGATTGACGGACCTCTTGCTTACCAGGTGGATATCCTTGTTTGCCGCAAAGGCCTCGCTGGCAGGATTTACTTGTGTCCTTTTGGAGTGTTTCGTGACTGATTGGACTTTTTGATACAATGCAGCACAAAGGACTGGGATACATTTGTCTGGGACTAACTAAATTCGCGGTAAGAGATATGCGATTCATCTGTTAGTGCAAAGACTATGGGGACTACTATACATTACGACAAGGTGGACTTTGCTCATGTGGTTGATTAATGATATGTATATTCTGGGTGTTTGTATAATACACATCTTTTTGCACCGGGAAATGAGTCTGAACTATTTGTATCTTTATTGAAGTAACATTGCTAATATTGAGAGTGTTACATGTTTGCAGGGCAGCCAATGAAGCCAATGAATTATGCAAATCTGTATTAGTATGTCCCAAAGCTTGCCTACTCGTTTGCTACACACTCAAAAGTATTTACTTTTTCTTCACACAAAGAGTACATAATTTTAGGGAGTAGTTCAAGTAGGCGAATTGGGTCGCAGCATATGACTTCATTTGTCATGCACTTTGATCTTTAAAACTTTGCAGACATTATTTTACATTCACAAACAGCTATATGTACACAACTTGTACACAATTATTAGTGGATGCGAAATTTGCCTTTGAGAGAAATATTGCATGACAAAGTGAGTCACCCAGACCTTGAATGGAAAAGCAACTAAAAATTTAAACAAAGGACCAAAAAAAAAAAGACACTCGGGAAGAAGCAATGGCTGCGTTTTCATTTATTTTGGTGGGATTCAGATTCCATCAGCAATCCACCTGTGCCCGGGCCCAGTCAGAGGTGGAGGGGAAGCACATGAATGTCACACTTTAAAAGCATTCTGAATGAATCTTGCTGAACACAGGTTCTACCGCCTTATTAGCCTATTTTACGCTCCTGCGAACAAGGCAAACGGAGCGAAAGAGATATGCAAATATGAATCTAATTGGCCTGTCAGAACCACGGTCCCCCAGTCAAACAGGTGACAGTGAAGGGGAGAGCACAAGCAGATTGGATTCAGCTGCCACCCTTACACATTTCATTAAGTCATTCTGTGTGCATTATGCCTGGGGTCAATGCACTATCCTTGAACAGGTCTTTCAGCATTCATTACCGCTGAGTTTCTCTCTGTCACTTTAAAAGCACCACATGCTCCATTTTTTTATATTTCTATATCTTTTTGGGACAGATGCACTAATCCAGATCCCCCAAAGAGCTTCACTGACCCATTGTGACTGGGCACAGTGCCTATTAATTGTGATCAATAGCACTTTTTGAACAACAAATTGGCCAGATACACTCACCGGCCACTTTATTAGGTACCCCATGCTAGTAACGGGTTGGACCCCCTTTTGCCTTCAGAACTGCCTCAATTCTTCGTGGCATAGATTCAACAAGGTGCTGGAAGCATTCCTCAGGGAGTTTGGTCCATATTGACATGATGGCATCACACAGTTGCCGCAGATTTGTCGGCTGCACATCCATGATGCGAATCTCCCGTTCCACCACATCCCAAAGATGCTCTATTGGGTTGAGATCTGGTGACTGTGGAGGCCATTTTAGTACAGTGAACTCATTGTCATGTTCAAGAAACCAATTTGAAATGATTAGAGCTTTGTGACATGGTGGAAGTAGCCATCAGAGGATGGGTACATGGTGGCCATAAAGGGATGGACATGGTCAGAAACAATGCTCAGGTAGGCCGTGGCATTTAAACGATGCCCAATTGGCACTAAGGGGCCTAAAGTGTGCCAGGAAAACATCCCCCACACCATTACACCACCACCACCAGCCTGCACAGTGGTAACAAGGCATGATGGTTCCATGTTCTCATTCTGTTTACGCCAAATTCTGACTCTAACATCTGAATGTCTCAACAGAAATCGAGACTCATCAGACCAGGCAACATTTTTCCAGTCTTCAACTGTTCAATTTTGGTGAGCTCTGGCAAATTGTAGCCTCTTTTTCCTATTTGTAGTGGAGATGAGTGGTACCCGGTGGAGTCTTCTGCTGTTGTAGCCCATCCGCCTCAAGGTTGTGCGTGTTGTGGCTTCACAACTGCTTTGCTGCATACCTCGGTTGTAACGAGTGGTTATTTCAGTCACTGTTGCCCTTCTATCAGCTCGAACCAGTCTGGCCATTCTCCTCTGACCTCTGGCATCAACAAGGCATTTCCGCCCACAGAACTGCCACTCACTGGATGTTTTTTCTTTTTCGGACCATTCTCTGTAAACCCTAGAGATGGTTGTGCGTGAAAATCCCAGTAGATTAGCAGTTTCTGAAATACTCAGACCAGCCCTTCTGGCACCAACAATCATGCCACGTTCAAAGTCACTCAAATCAACTTTCTTCCCCATACCGATGCTCGGTTTGAACTGCAGGAGATTGTCTTGACCATGTCTACATGCCTAAATGCACTGAGTTGCCACCATGTGATTGGCTGCTTAGAAATTAAGTGTTAACGAGCAGTTGGACAGGTGTACCTAATAAAGTGGCCGGTGAGTGTATGTGGTGTACCAGTGTATCAAAGCGACAGAACAAATTATCATCATTATTCAGACTCTAGGGAGAATCTTCTGTGTTTAGTTGTGTGATGCTTCAGAGACAGCACAAAAGATGGAGTCAGAATATTTTCTTTAAATGAGAATCTGTAACGTGGGTTTTGGTTAATGTGCTAGAAATGAGCAGGTGGCACTGGACATAGATGTTCCATAGCACTTAATGATGCATCTAGAAAAAAACACACCTTCATTAGTGGACTATCACTCCCTGCACAAAGGGGCCACGCAACAATGGAAGGGAGGAAAATCGATGGTGATGACTTAGCAAGCTAAAGAACAAAAGACAGAAAGAATGATAATCACTCTAGGAATGAGAATCAAGCAGACGAGGAGACCATCTGAGGAACAGAGAGAGAGATTGAAAGAGATTGAACGGTAAATCAGAGGGCAAACTCCTGAGAGCATTGCGGATCCATGATAACATTGTAGCTTAGCAGTGAAGTACAAGACGAGTAAAGTTGGTAATAAGTAAACCCCCTCTTCTCCATAAACAGTCCAATGTTACTTCAATATGCATCAGGTTTTCCCCCCAGTAAGAATAAAAATCAAAGCATAGTAAAAATATATTTTTTAAACAGCATACACAGAGATTTGAAAAAAAGGTAACACTCGCCAGGTGCCGAAATGCATATGAAATTACATAAACCATTAAAAAAAGTTATAATTCATGTATAATATATTACATATATGTGTAACATATTATATATCTTTAAAAAACCTTAAAAAGTATTTACTGTTAGGTTATGGATTTTTTTTTAATGTATAAAGTAGAGTATGTGCAATTTATGTAATTGCAATATGAGCAAACCATCTTATCTGCCCAACAGTTTAGTTCCATTTTCCTGGATATCCAGGCAGGCCCGCCGATAGGGGGGGACAAACGGGTCTGTTGTCCCGGGCCCAGGGTAGGGGGGGGGCCCAGAACTGGGCCCTCATTAAATTATGGAATAATTGTTAAAAAATAAATAAAATAGGCATATTTGTGGAAAAATATCTAGTATTTGAGTTACATAAAAGCTTTTTATTTGTTTTCTTCCTAATTGTCCTTGAAATAGTGGTCAAGCCCCACCCCCCCTCCCTCCCTCCCTCCCTCCCCCCAAAACAAAAATGGTTTGGCCACTGATCAAAATTTGATGTTGTCATTTGATTTGAAGTTCAGTCTACTCTCAAAATGTCCGGTCAGCTCAAGTCCTGTGCTCAGAAAAGAAAAGAAAAGAAAAGAAAAGAGAAGAAGAGAAGAAGAAAATAGAGGCCTTAGAGGTGTCATAAACAAATATTTTTTAAAAAGTTGGTGACGGTGAAGCTGAAACTAATGTTAGTAAAGTCAACGTAGAGCAAGGTAAGAAACAGCGGTACTTGATGCGCGTTCATGCCCGAAGCGCGTGCAGTTGCGTCCTCTTCATAAAAGCGCTGAGACATGGCGACCGGCGGTGCTGCTGATGTGGTGGCTGTAAATCCACTTGTTGATAAGAAATGAGGAAAGAGCCACATATCGAAATATTTTGGATATTAGCTCATAATAGCGACGCGGCGCGCTCGTTTTTTCCAGGCGCGCCAAGTTCATTGTTGCATAGCAACGACAGACGCCACGGGAGAGAGCAAGCGCTTGTGGAAAGGAGAAAGCGGTGCGTCTGCTCTCCATGATGACGAGGAAGTATTAGCAAAGAATTCATTGATTTCTAGCCCTTGCATTAGCTTTACTACTAGATATATCTATGGAGATGATAAATAAAAAGCCGGCTGAAATGCGTCACTGTCGGCATCGGTGAACAGATAATGGGTCAGATCCGAGTCTATTTTTGCTCATGCTTAATTAAAAGTGAAAGCACACTTTTGATGGACAAAAAATAAATATGATTTCACACAAAAAGTGCCCAAAATGCACAGATTTTGCATGTCTAGTGTGTTTTAACAAGAACTGCAGTAGGCTATGTCAGAAAAGAAAATGAAGACGTTTATAGAAAATGTACCCATTTAAACGTGTTTTTATTATTCAGTTTGGGTAAAAGTATATGGTGTTTTATAAAAATAAATAAAAATGGAAGTCTGCTGTAAAGTGGTTAGAAAAACGGAATTCTGATCTAAAATCAGAATTGGCCTAGAAAATTGTAATTGGTGGAGGAACTGGAGAGTAAGAGCAGAGGAGAGGAAGAGCAGAGGAGAGGAACAGGAGAGGAAGAGCAAGGGAAAAGGAGAGATCTGGGCGTGGGGGGGCCCATCTAAGATTATCTTGTCCCGGGCCCAGGCAAGACTGTCAGCTGGCCTGTATCAGCACAATATTCCTGAATATTGTCTTTGTTAGCCTTACTACATATTATTTCAAACAATCTATGACCAAAATGATAGATAATGGGGTGAACGTGATTTCACCAAAGTACATCTGGAACAACATTCCAATCAACCAATAAGATTCAAGGGATAAGTTTACAGTTTATGTCGAGTTTAGGCGTACAACCAGGGTTAGGTGCTTTACATCAGTGTCGATCACCTATCATTTCCCTCTGCTAGGGATAAGGTAGAGATAGGGATAGGGTTGACTACATTTTTGGACAGAAATGTTGTTCCAGGATCGACAAAATATGTTGATCCAGGAACATGGAAAAATCACAGTGACAAGTTCATGGCTCATCTGTAAATCATTATTTATATTATCTTGCACTGAGAACTGCTTCTATAATGAGCTGCACATCTTTACAAAGCTGTCAAAGAACAATGTAACCTTGTTTCATTTATATATAATCCAATTTTTACTCTTCTGAAACAAGCTGACATTTATAACTAACTGTGTTTTACCAGCATATCTTTAACATCATTTGTCTCATTCTTCCTGCTAAATAGCTGCAGAACAACAATATCCTTCCAGGTCTCACATCAAAGAGAATTCATACATGGCGGCATTCATTTATTCTAAAAATAAAACTCAATCGAAATAATCACAGCCACGAATAAAAAGAGAGGCTTTAATCCAATAGCAGCACTGTTGTTAACTGGAAAGCGGTACATTATCAATATCTTTACCCATTGTCGCAATGAAAAACAATATCAAACTACCCTAGAGCCGCTAGTTTTTGTTCCTATTCCAGCCCACAATGGCGATAAACACAACAAAATCACCTAGATTGCTTGTATGCCTGTACATTTCCAAAAATGGGCTGTTCTTTTCAAGAGAAGGATCGATGAGAATGAGAATGAACATTATTTGAGTAAGGAGACACTTTTGACCCAGAAGAAAGTCAGCTCACAAAGAGCTGCAGAAGTTATTCAACAATCAATACTGCATTTATAATGTGGCTCCATCAGAATTCAGTTGATGGAACACCTTTGGCAGCGAAAACGGCAGAATTATCCACATAAGCCCACACCAAACGTCCAGGTTGAATCATGGCACTTAAGGCTTTGAGGATTCTCACTGACTGAAAGGTTAAGCGGTATTCCTCTGTATGTACAATTCATTTTCTTTCGACTTTTCTCACAGTGCCAACTCTCCATTTGGGTATCACATGGATGCACCATGGATTCTATTTCAAGGCTGAATGCATGTGCAGTTATTTGCTTTACACTCGTATGTTCCATGTCTACAACCTTGAAAGTCAAACGTCGAGTCAGGGCTGAATTTAACGATGCATCTAAACTTCACCGTGAGATGTTGGCAAGAAACTGTGGCATGTCATGTCATGCCGCTGCGGGCGGACAGACTGCTAGAGTGTGATTAGCCTCTGCTGTGATCAGCTCCCAGCTCTATAATCACACACAGCAAAGAGAACAAGATTGACAGGATGTTGTGGGATTAAAGCAGAATTTTAGAATCGTGAAAACTGACTTATTTGTTTAATTATATTAACATTGCATTACATTTATTTATTTGAGCAAAGTGGTTTGTTATTAAAATGATTTTTTTTTTTAAATAATTAAACTAAATTAATTTGTAACAACTAACTGAAAGCTTTCCAAATATACCAATACTCAAATACAATGTACATAAAAAAAAAAAATAATAATAATAATGCTTTGGCTGAACTCGATTTAGTAGGGACCAGTGGTTCAACAAAGTTCAACAAGATGAGTTTTCTTAAGATTAAATTAAGCCATAAACTTTACTCATTCATAGCAGAATTATGAATTAACAATAACATCAGGCATGTCACAGGTAAGCCAATGCGCCCAATAAAATATCTAACTACTAGCACATGTTAGCAAGCAAAAAACTATGGGCTTTGTAACTTTGTAGATAATATACATGCACAAACAGATGCATTACACACTAAAGGAGAGGAAAACATTCAAAAGAATCATATGAACTCTTTAAATGCATCATTATGCAAAAACATGAGGAATGTCCTCCCTGTAAAAGATCCATGACTAGCAGATTTATTACTCTCCAATATGGCAGGAAGAAATGTTGAGTAGCGTAATTTAAACTGATATGTGGAGAGTACACATTAATGGCGTTCACTATGACACAATTATTGATATGTAAGGTAACAATGACAGGATGCATGTAACTATGTGGCAGATGCATTTATGATGTTGTAGTAGTATGTCCCAAAACTTTCCTATACTCCTTTGCACTCTCAAAAGTATGTACTTTTCTCTCTTTTTTTCATGTTGTCCATATTTTTTAAGTTTAAATGGATTGCAATCAATTAATTTCAGTTGTTTAAGTTTAATAAATGAAGTTGCGACAAAATATTGAAGAACTGTTTTGCATTAGCTTGTAATTAAGCAAATTGAGAAAGCAGCAGAAATCACTTTTAGTGTTCGTTTCTGCTGTAGCCCAAATTGTGTTATTAATTTAAGGCTGCATTTCTGCCATCATTTTCCAACTTAATTGTGTATAAATTGCTGAAGAAGAAAAAAAAAGCATAAATAATCAAGTCTCACAAAGCCTAATATCTCAATAACAAAATGCAAATTACTTGATCATGCTAATACTAGACTGGAACCAAAAACCAGTAAATCAGCTAAAACAGTGAGCTGATCATAACATTTCAATGACTGAGTCACGCTCATGTCAATCTGTTGCCATAGAAGAAAAAAAACTCCCAAATGCACCCTGCTAATTTCACAAACACAATCTAGAGATAATGGAAAACAGGAAAAAAGACCAAGAAAAAATATACACAATTTTCCCCTTTATTCTCCATCTACAGGAGATGAAAGGCAGCTCGCTGTATGAATCCAACCACAGAACACTGTGATTGAAGAATTGTAACAATGGCATCAGCTCGGCGGGAAGCGGATTACCTGCATCAGCCAACACCACGTTTTTTATTATGAGTGCTTTGAACTCGGAACCTTTAGGAACTACAGAACCTTTCAATCTCATTAGATCTGCCACATTAACCTTTTATACATGCTTTTTTTTACTTGTTCATCTATAAGCTTTTTTTATTTGATTTTTTCAAAGGACCAGGTCTTTATCATATAGACCTAGAATTATCTACCAGGCATAAAATCCCGTTCAAATTGCTTATAGTTTACATCATTAGCATTACACAGCTTGCTCCCGTTAACAATATTACTGATATTTTGAGGTTATGGCTTTCTAATCGGCTTAGAGTGCTGCCAGTCATACAGTATATGCTTTATGATTCCAGACACACACACACACGCACACATCAGTGTAATCTGGATCATATTTCCAACAGACAAACTTTTATTCATGCAGTGCTTTTATGGCTGAATTTTAGCTCATGACTCATAGCTCATTTTTAGTATTATGTAAATGGAGCCAAATGATACTTATTTAGTAAACCACTCCTTGTTTTCAAAGACAAATTTAAGCTAATAGCTGATATGTGTTTTTAGAAAGTATCTGAATGTAATCCTCTAAATGTGGATAGGATATCAAATTAATGAAAGTAACAGGTTAATGAAGATTCAAGGATAAAACTTGCCAGCTGAGGATTCCTACGAATAAGAAGTGCTGCATATCCTGGGCATAATATAGAAAGTATTTGCATATTATATGTATTTATAAATGGTTTATAAAAATGTATTTAAAAAAAAGGTCTATGGAAACATGCAGACTAGTTAACTAAGAATGGATTGTGCCCATTGGCATCGCAGTTTATTTGCATATGCATTGTTTTAGACCTTGCAATGAATGTGTGAATTATGCAAATCAGGTTAAATGCATAAACACTCCTAAAAAATCTGCGCTGAATGCTGTTTACAAACTGCATATTTCCCTTTCCGATTCGAAGTGTTTAGTTTTGGAGGATGCTGAAAGTGCTGGTGGAAAAAAGAAAAAAAGCTGAAAGTGCGACAACTTCCCGTTTCACAGACAAGGCTTAAGCCCAGTCCCAGACTAAAATGCATGTTTAAAGCTTTTTAACAAAGCAACTTTCACTGACATATCTTAAAATATGTCAGTGCCATAGTTGTGTCTCATGATGCAGCAGTAATGTTTTAAAAGGCATATCTATAAAAGCTACTTAAATGTCCTAATTGAACTAAGGCCTAATCCTGGCTTAATCTAAACCCTTCCTGTGAAACCAGGCCTATGTGTGTGAATATAACTGGTTATAATACCCGTCCATCCCCATAATTTTACAGTTTGATGAATTACTGATCATCAGAAAATGTAGTACTGTGTTAAAAACAGTATTGTGATGCAGTTCCATCTAGCCATCATATCCATCTCATTTAAATATTGGTCTTGAAACAACATTTCTAACAATCAGACTTTTGAGTTAGGTTCAGTGCTAATTTTAGGGTTTTAATGGCGTATACACCATTTCTATCAACCTTTCATTTCCCTAGATTAATGGTTAGGTTTTACATTTACATTTATTCATTTAGCTGACGCTTTTATCCAAAGCGACTTACAATTGCTATATATGTCAGAGGTCGCACGCCTCTGGAGCAACTAGGGACACATTGGTGTCTCGCAGTGGATTCGAACCCGGGTCTCTCACACCAAAGGCATGTGTCTTATCCACTGCGCCATCACCACCCCTTGGTTTTGGATAAGAACTTTTCAGGACCATCAAAACATGTCTGACCCAGGAATGCCTTACTAAAATGGTTTCCCCATGATTTAACAGTGGAAAAGAATGACAACAACTTCATTTAAATACACATAACACAGCCCTACAACACTACAGATAGTGTCTAGTTAAATTGGATTGTGGGTGGTTAGTGAATAACGTTTTGCACTGAATATTGACCCCCTCCCCTCCCCTCCCCTCCCCTCTCTCTCAGAGATGAGTTTCCCATACTGTAAGTACTTGAAAGTTTGACAGGGCGCTCTCCGAGAGCCGAAGGGAATGCGCAATCTTACTTTTGGTTCCTGCTCTGTGCAATCTCACTGTCTGAACAGCAAACCCAAATCATTCCTTCATTTTTGCCAACAATCAGAAAGCCCTAGTGACCCTCTCCAGTACGCTGTCTCATTCCTTTCCTCATCTCAGCTGCTTTCAGGCCAAATCATCTCTAAAGAGCCTGAGACAAGAAAGGAAGTGGAAAGATGCTGTACTCATCGACTCTCACTCTCCTCACTCTCACATGAGAATGGATCAGTGTCTGGATCATAGTGGCCCCTGAAGACAACATGCTTTGATGTGCACTACCTTCCTTTATGTCCAGACCCATCTCACTTTACAGAAAGAGAAAGCAGCAAAAAGATTAAATGAAGCACAAAGAAAAGGGAGGAAGGGGGAAAATAGGCTTTTTTTCCCCTTTCTCCTGTACCTTCATCAAGACCAGACGCAGTGCAAGAACCTGAGAGGTTTGATCAACGCCCTAACACTTGCTCTCCAAGAGACCCTCTCAAGTCGGATTCTTTCCTGTGCTTGAGAAATCATTTTTCACTTGAGGAAAATTTGTTTTCTCATCACAGAACTTGGCACCAGGCACTTTTAGCAGACATATTTTTGGAAGGAGGGTGAGGAGCCAATATGGATTTCCATAGTGTCTGCAGAATATGGACTGGTAATTCAAAGTTATAGACAGTATGATGTGCAAAAAAACTAAATCAATGCAATTCATTTAAGTGGGAGGTTATCGCTCCTTGTGTGATAACAGTTCCCGCTTGAATCTGTCCTCAGAACTGTCCTCTGTCCTTAGTCTTAACTTAGAATCTACACTTCTTTTTGCTTTGTCTCGACATTCAGAGCATATCTTTTTTTGTTTGTTTTCTGTCAGCTCCGCAGGAGAATCAATAATCAACTTTCAAGCATATTTTCCCAAGACTTAGTAAGTTACTGCAAGTACATTTCTGCTGTCTATGTAAACTAAAAGTTTGTCCAAACTCCCAGGGTCCAAAATTAACTCTGGCCAAGCGCATTTCATAAGAATCTGCTACATAATGCATGGTTTAAACTGCAATAACTATATTCTGAGCCTTGTTGTTTATACCTGATGAAAGAGATCTAAATTAATGAAATTAAAGATACTCAAATGGTCTTCTAAAGTGGCTTTCTAATAACGATAGAAATATTCACTTACATACATGCATTGTTCTACACTGTGCCCCTAAAGTGAGCCTGTTTAGTGATAGATGCATCACATTAGTCAACGTTTACCTCAGTAGAACATATCAGGCATTTATCTAGCATACTATAAGTATGTTTTTACTCCAAAACTGGATGCAGGGACACATGCGATCTTTCATTACAGCAAGCCAACAAAAAGAGTGCATTTAAAAAGTATAATAACATCAGTGAACAGGTTTTAATTTTGTGTGACTGTATGTAATTGCTTTTGTTGTATTATCTATGCTGGTAAGCACTTTGGTCAACGGCAGTTGTTTTAAATGTGATATAGAAATAAAATTTGTATTGTATTGTATTGTAACATCAAAGAGGAGACAAAGAAAAATCAATGGTGATTGGCTCGAAAACATTTGTGCCCAAAAATAGAGTGCTCATAAGCACAGATGGCTGCAAGCAGGTCGCATAAATACGGGAAGGCCTGCACCAGCTGAGCAACTGCCATTGCGATGAGAGGGAATGCTAACGGATCGCTTTCTCCAGGTATAATAAACCTTCTTTGCTATTTCAAAGGAATCAGGGATCATAATACGTCTGCTGCTAATGTGCTTCTAAGAGCTTCTTCAAGGTACCCTCCTGCGAGATGAATTCTGCGAAAGTAACAGGTCAGACATATAAAAAGTTATGCATTTCAGCGGAAACTTTGGGGAATCAGGGACCAAACTGAAAACGCACAATATTAAACCATAAAAATTGCTAAATTAAATGTAACGCCAGGCTCTTTACAATCATACCATCAATCAGAAGCTAATTAAACCGAGCCGGGGGATCTCTAAAGAGACCCTTAAAACCAGCCGTGTTTGGTTCGTTCTCATCCGCACACCTTAAGATGTTATTAAATTATGCTCGCAAATGATGTCTGGCTGAATTCCCAGTCTCTTACGGAGGTGGAAGTGTCATTTTAATCAGCACTAAGGCTACAGTGGTGGACATTTTCCAGTTAGAATGGGCTTTTAGGAGCCATTGGCACTAATCAGAAAATGCTGTCAAATCTTATTCCATTTGGCTACCACAGCTGCAAATGCAAGTCTAAATATTCAGTATTATAAGCATGTGTCGTTATAATTACCAATTACCTCTTGAAGAGCTCATTTCCATTCTCTTAGGTGCAAGTCAAAGATAATACTTTGAGATTGTGGCATATGAACCCTCGTAATGAATTTCTTCAGTTATTAAAAGAGACCTCACAGGAATATTTCCGTACTTAACCGTTTAATTAGAGTGTAAAATAGTTTTTTTATTATTTCAATAACTGAACTGATAGCATACTATCATTGTCAGCTTTGAGAAAGCAAGCTATACTGCAGGGTAGGCCAGCTTCTTAAATTCTGTGAAAGTAGCATAAACAAAGACCCGAGGCTGATTAAAACAACATCTATAAATCAAAATATATCTCACAGGTAGTGGTGGTACACCATGCAAGAGATATATGCAGTAAACTACACTTCAGAAAGAGAAGGCATGAGGGATTCGGCAGTGTGGATCCCTGTGGATCTAACACATTCTCAGAATTCTAATTTGACTTTCACCTCGAGTCTCTGGTAACACTTCTCAATTTTCAAACACAAACACTCTTCAAAACAAAACGGGAGATATTGGCAGCCAAATTGAACACGTCACCTCACCAGCAGTATGGATGGATTCAAAGCAAGAACTCTCAGCTTTCATTCTTTCATTATCACTCATTCGTATGATTCTCATGCTTTCTTCTCCGCCACATATAGCGCTGACAACCTGGGAAGAATGGAGGCAGCTTGTGAATTTCTTTAAAAAAAAACATCTGGGGACATCTTTGGGATGCATCCCGGTGGGCCACAGAGTATGTGCCAAACAATAGTTCACACTCATAACAGGCACTGTATTTTCAGCGTTCACAAAGCATCATGGGAAATCCTGAAAAAAATGCTTGGCTCAGCCGCTTCGGTTTGGTGCCTTACTAAAAATAATAAAACAAAAGGGAAAAATTAGAAACACGAAAATGCATATTCAGCATCGCACAAAAATACAAGACTTCCTAAACTGATTAGTGCCTACAAATGTGAAGTCAGAATGTGATTTTCTTGCAGTGGGAACTTCAGAATTTGTCTCCCCGAGTGTATAAACTATGATGAAATTATACGAGTAAGAGAATCATTATTTAGTAAAATAGTTCCTCAGGTATGGTTCTCGACCCTCAGGGATCACTGAATGTAATTCCAGGGGAGGACAGAGATATGGCACATTGTTCATTTACTTCATGTAGGCGAAATGTAGGGCACACTCTCATTCGGGGCGCACATCACAACAAAACTCACTCAGTCAGACACACTTCCACATAATTCCTAGACTTTCATCCACAGCTGACCCCGGAGTGAACGGGGCTGGAATGAACCATTTCACAGTCCACAATATAGGTGGTCGAGTTACTATGGTTACATTTTCAGAGAAAATTTCAGAAATTTGAGGGAAAAAAAAGTTCACCAAATACTGTCAAATAGGAATAAAAACTAATTAGATCTACAAAACATCAAATGAATTACTATTACTGAAAGCCATAAGGACAATTATACAATCGCTCAGCAAGGTTGTTTATATGAAACACATTTGGTTAAACGTTCCACTGCTCGCTTTTTTCTCATGCTGCCTGTTTAAACCGCCCCCTAATCTGCTTTATTAAGTGTCCTCTAAGCATCTATATCTCAGATTAATTAACCGAAAGCATAGAAACTAATTGCATTTATCATTTAGAAAGCCCACATAAAAAAAACTAATCATCTTTCATTATTTATTTACTGATGAATGTGTGTAGAATTGTAGGTCAGAAGCAAGTAAATGTACAAGTTAAAGTTGTGTCAGTAATGTATATCTTTGGGACATTTGATGTACTTTATAGTGTTTATAATAACCTTCCATGATTATTATGAACCTCTTAAATTGTTTGTCACAAAATATGATATACATGACACTAAGTGTATACTTCAAAGCCGACTCCGTGTTACATGTTAGACCTAATTCAGCTACTAAAGATTGCTTTATTAATAACATTCCTGATCAGTTTCATCTCCTCAGCATCCCAGATAGTTTAGAAGAACTCGATATTGCGACAGAAACTTTTGACTCTCTCTTTTCCAGCACTTTAGACACCGTTGCTCCTTTGCACTTATGCCGAGTTCAGACTGCACGATTTTAGGCCCGATTTTGGCTCGCCGACAGGTTTTGAGAAATCGCCGACAAATGCCCGAAATCACAGGCAAATCGGTGCTCGTTCACGCGAATGACAATCACGCAGTGTGAATGAGCAAAGACGCGATCTGAGAGAATCGCCGACGAGTCGCCGACGCCCGTGAGATATTTGGCATGCTAAATATCTGGACCTGTCGGCGATTCACAATCCTGCTGTGTGAATGTGTTCTGACTGAAAACTACATCGGCGATGACCGACAGCCAATGAGAGAGCAAGATACAGGGAGGAGGAGGAGGAGTTATAGACCAGAATATCAGTATTTTAATAGATAGGCCTATATTTACAATTATATCAAACAAAAACAAACCACAAACATTTGCATGACCAGCAGCAACAGCAGGACATTTGCAAAATTATTTATTTACCCCCAACTCTCTTTGCAAAACACAGTCCTTGCTCCCCTCGTCTTCCCAACCATTTCCAGCATAAACTGTTTATTTTTTCTTTTTCATTTTCGCTACAAATCAGTGCACATACAATTTGTAGACTATCATTTTTAATAACACATTCACTGTCGTGCGAGAACTCCGGTCTCACGCACGCGTGATCTTCCGTTATTTCCTATCACTTCTCGCGTTTGTTTGGTTGTGAAACGTAGTTTGCGGACCAGGCATAAGTTGTCGGCGATTCTTTCTTTTGTAAAGTCATGCAGTCTGAAACCTCCTGTCGCCGATCCATCGTGCAGTGTGAACACAGCAGCAACTGAATGTTACCCCAGATAGTCATACAGTGTGAAAACAACAGTGACCCGATTATTTTGAAAATCGTGCAGTCTGAACTCGGCATTAAGGAAGATTAAAGAAAATAGTCCAACGCCGTGGTACAGCGAGCACACTCAGGCCCTTAAGAGAGCAGCCAGAAAAATGGAGTGCAACTGGAAGAAAACAAAACAAGAGTTTTCGCATTTCGTGGAAAGAGAACACGATTGTGTACAGAGAGGCCTTAAAAACTGCAAGATCTGCTTATTTTTCAACCCTATTAGAAGAAAATAAACAAAACCCTAGGTATTTATTTGAAACAGTGGCCAAATTAACGAAAAATAAAGCTTCAACCCCAGACGTTTCCAAGCAGCACAGCAGTAATGACCCCCACCAATTTTGTTCAGTGTGTATACATTACACTCACCTAAAGGATTATTAGGAACACCATACTAATACTGTGTTTGACCCCCTTTCGCCTTCAGAACTGCCTTAATTCTACGTGGCATTGATTCAACAAGGTGCTGAAACCATTCTTTAGAAATGTTGGCCCATATTGATAGGATAGCATCTTGCTAATTGCTAGTTGATGGAGATTTGTGGGATGCACATCCAGGGCACGAAGCTCCCGTTCCACCACATCCCAAAGACGCTCTATTGGGTTGAGATCTGGTGACTGTGGGGGCCATTTTAGTACAGTGAACTCATTGTCATGTTCAAGAAACCAATTTGAAATGATTCGAGCTTTGTGACATGGTGCATTATCCTGCTGGAAGTAGCCATCAGAGGATGGGTACATGGTGACCATAAAGGGATGGACATGGTCAGAAACAATGCTCAGGTAGGCCGTGGCATTTAAACGATGCCCAATTGGCACTAAGGGGCCTAAAGTGTGCCAAGAAAACATCCCCCACACCATTACACCACCACCACCAGCCTGCACAGTGGTAACAAGGCATGATGGATCCATGTTCTCATTCTGTTTACGCCAAATTCTGACTCTACCATCTGAATGTCTCAACAGAAATCGAGACTCATCAGACCAGGCAACATTTTTCCAGTCTTCAACTGTCCAATTTTGGTGAGCTCTTGCAAATTGTAGCCTCTTTTTCCTATTTGTAGTGGAGATGAGTGGTACCCGGTGGGGTCTTCTGCTGTTGTAGCCCATCCGCCTCAAGGTTGTGCGTGTTGTGGCTTCACAAATGCTTTGCTGCATACCTCGGTTGTAACGAGTGGTTATTTCAGTCAAAGTTGCTCTTCTATCAGCTTGAATCAGTCGGCCCATTCTCCTCTGACCTCTAACATCAACAAGGCATTTTCGCCCACAGGACTGCCGCATACTGGATGTTTTTCCCTTTTCACACCATTCTTTGTAAACCCTAGAAATGGTTGTGCGTGAAAATCCCAGTAACTGAGCAGATTGTGAAATACTCAGACCGGCCCATCTGGCACCAACAACCATGCCACGCTCAAAATTGCTTAAATCACCTTACTTTCCCATTCTGACATTCAGTTTGGAGTTCAGGAGATTGTCTTGACCAGGACCACACCCCTAAATGCATTGAAGCAACTGCCATGTGATTGGTTGATTAGATAATTGCATTAATGAGAAATTGAACAGGTGTTCCTAATAATCCTTTAGGTGAGTGTATATATATATATATATATAGAAAGACTTTTTTTTCTCTTCAAGCCTTGCACCTATTTCAAGGTTTGCATTCACGAGCCACCAAACACTGTTGTTGTGCGAATGAGCGGGCCGGAGCGCATTAAGGGTTTTCTGTTAGAACGGTGTCGTGTAAGCGGCCCCTAAGTTAATAACTAATGATCTTTGGAACGGAAGTGAATCGATCAAAACTAACTTTAGCTGGACAATAACTTTATTCTAGAGCTGCTGTAAAGCCAAAACAATCGCTGTTACTTTAATTTCATATTATCACTGTAAAGCTGCTTTGAAACAGTCCATATTGTTAAAAGCGCTATATAAATGAAGGTGACTTGACTTGACACTCCAATCAGCTCTTATTCACATCAAGCAAGCAACCTTGTGGGAAAAAGACTGAGCCGAAAATACATGTGATTTTATGCATAAAGTACAACGCTTAATTTTAAATGACAGCTGGTCACACCTTAGAGAGGATTGTGACCAACACATAATCAACACTCTCTTCATCGACTAACAAGATCAAAGTACTGCCAAAGTTCTTTTACAGTTTCTAACACAGAAGAGAGGCATTATTTTTCAATAATTTAATTAACAGCAAAATCCACTAGCGTATCCAACTGCAAAGTCTATTGATTTTTTTTTAGACAGCGTGGTCCAAACACAATCAGAAAACATGCAAAGTGATCCCCAAAAAAAAACATTTTCATCATTCAATTCAGTTCCCGCTTCTATAAAAGGAACACAATACAATTGCAAAGAATCTTAACTGCAGGCGCTGCGATTCTCTTTCACTACATCCTTCTATTTTCACTCTCATGTGTGGTTTTTGCAATCCATCCATAGTTTCCCAGGACTGCTTCCTAGCTTGGGTTTTGTTAGCTAATCTGGTGCAAGGAAGGCAAAGTTTGGCGGAACAATACAGCATTGTACATCATCTGAGAGAAGAGATTAATGAGAAAGAAGCTGCTGAAGCCACAACCGAGATAAAGAATTAGCAAATGAAGCTGCCGTTTCTTTTTTTTTCCTTCCTCTACTGACTCCGGCTCATCCTTCACAGTAATTTGATTGAGAATGCTCTGTGCATACTACAAGACCTACGCTATCTGCTCAACAGGGGAAAGTCTTGTCCCCAGAAATAACAATTCATCTTTAGGATCCCTGCCTCAGCATATCATCGACTTGAGGCTCATCATCGTTATTTTGCATCAAAGCAAGCTGATACATGGGAGACAGTGAGCGAGGCAGGAGAAAAAGACGAAGGAGGGCGAGGCGAAGCACTTAACAATCCCAGGTCGTGTTCCCACACCCCAATTAATGCGGTGCCAGAAGGACGCCCGCATTCCATTCTCTAAACAGACAAAAACAGGATTGATGACAAAGGCTCCCGCACATAACTCACAGTCTGACATGGAAGAGGAGAAGGGGACGGAGAAAGAAAGACAGAGAGAATGGGAGCGAAGAGAATTATGTGAATGACGGATTGAGATGGAGGGCCCGTTTTTCTCTGAGTCTCCCTGGCAGCAATCTTACGTGTGTATCCATTGGCTCCCCGTGAAAAGGCAGTGAAATATCACCTGTCACCAAATTAGAGCGCAACACTCATTTCCCGGTGACGCTTTAACAACAGCTGCAATCCACCATTAATCTGTCATTGATAAATCAAAGTAATACGTGCACAAGACTTTCTCCAAAAAACGTTTCCTAAAAAATCTGGATTATGCAGGGAAAAAAAGGCCCTTAGTTTAAAGTTATTCTCTTTGTGGTCAAGTTTGGGCTCAATAAGACATTTTAAAGGGGTCCTATTATGCCCTTTTACAAAGTCTTGATTTTGTTTTTGGGGTGTACTAGAATTATGCTTTCATGCTTGATTGTTGAAAAAAACATTATTTTTTCACATATTTTACATTATTACAGCACCTCACTCCCCAGTCTGGCCTGAATGCTCAGTTTAGTTCCTGTTTTGATGAAGCTCCTCCTTCCGAAATACAAAATGTGCTGTGATTGGTTAGCTGGCCCATGTGTGTTGTGATTGGGACCAGTTAGCTCGTGTTTTGCAAATGTCACGTCCCTTACCATAATAGGGATCTCTACTCAGATCTAAATATTAAGGATGGCATCAATTTCAAACCAATTCAAGCCCGATTCAGACTTAAGAATGTTAACAAACAAGGGGATCGTGCAGAACCGATTTCATGATTATTGACAGACAGTGTAGGCTACAGAGTGACAGACAGAGAAGCTACCCAAGCGGTGCTGAAAAAGCAGGAAGCGGGAGGAAAGCAAAACGTTTTTAGCAAAATTGCAGAAGGTAACAACTTTTTTGTGATGCCCGGTATGTGCTAACGATATGTTGCAAGTCCATGGCCGTAGCCAGCTATGAGGTGACCGAGGTCCGGAACTCTGTCATATTTTACATTCAAAAATAAAATGTCAAGCTCTCTGAATGATTAATTAGCCGTTTAAACCACCTCATATGAGTGTTTGCAATGCATGTTGCTGCGAGAAGCTAGCGCAGTGAACGGGGCTTGAGAGCGCGTTGTGAGTGAGGGCGCGCGTGCAGCCTCCGTGTTGCCAGATCCACCTAATGGAAAGGTGGCAGTAGTCTCCTGGACCGGTTTTTCTGATTTAATGTGACACTTTAGGAAGTTATTTAAGTGGAAAGTTGCATGTTAGTGATATATTAATCTTATTTCCAAAACACAAGCTTTGAATTTATCTCGGATTATTATTATTTTGTTTTCTTGTTTTTCGTAGCAATAGGCTATCTGGCAACATTTTACTGTCGGCATTAATAAAAAAAAAGCTTATAGACAAACTAATTGCATAAAGCTACCACATTCGGTAAGACAAACGCAATGATCATCGTGATTATCTGTAAGAAATGTATAACACTATCAAAAACTATAGCATAATACAGATCTGTATGAATGAAATTTGCCAAATAACTTACTGGCCAGCAGGAAGACGGCTCATACTGTTTAGTTAACCTTTCACAAAGTCATCATAAAAACATTAATTAAAGCAGTGTTTCTCAACTAGCAATCTATTCAGTCAGCATTTGTGTTTGATGATCTCTGTGAATTACAGAAATATAAGACTTGCTAGACCTACTTTTTTTTCTATATTTCTTGGCACAAAACTCTCCAGAAAGTGCCATGTAGGCTAATAGTTTATTTAAAAAAAAAAAAAAATCGGATTTTTTTTTTTCCGTTCTCTTTTAAAGATTGGATGGGGGGCCCCAAACTACCTTCGCCTTGGGCCCCCAATTTGCTAAATCCGCCACTGGCGCTCGGGCTCGGACCGCAGCAAACCAGCCAGAGACGAGCCCAGTGTGAAAGCACCGTCACCTGCCTCCGCAATTTTTCATATCAAAGCAGTGAAGGCGGGGGAGGGGGAAGGAAGAGGATGGCAGATTAACCAGCAGGGCACGCACAGGGCACAGACTGGTGTGTGGAGGTGAATTAGAGTGAGCCGTTTGAGACGGGAGACCAAAAATAAATATGCGGTCAATAGTAAAATGACACGTCGACTAAAAAAATTGGCGTCGACTACACTCAAAAAAATGAACTAGGAAGGTTGTGCACTTTACATAATATATTTATATTTAGTTTACTTATAATAATTGTGTTTTTTGACTTGAAATGTTTTTTTCTAGTAAGGTCCACGTAATTATGTCTCAACTTAACAGTACAAAATCCTATTGCGTTGCCTAAACACAAACCATTTATGTTAAGTGAAAAATTCTTGCATCCAGAGGGTGGCAGTATAGTGCGAGCCAACTGCCATTTTGCCCGAACTTAATTTGATTGTGTTCAATCTGCTTAAATATATGTAACATTTAAGTTTACTTAATCCACTTGTGTTGGATTACATGATTGATTTGTGTTACATTAACTAAAACTGGGCGGTGCTTGTTAGTGCCCAGCATGCTTTGCATATGGTTGAATTAAGAGAGAATAAATGTTAAAATTAAGTGTTATTTTATGTTTTTTTTGAGAAAATGACAAAAGGGGAAGACTTGATAGTGTGTAATTGTGTTTAATGTTCAATTACATTTGAATTATTAGCACCATTTAAATTACAGTGGGTTACCATTGTGGAGAAGAGTGGAGCATTTTGTTTGGCTGTGGACTGATTTATTTATTTCAACTGTTTGTTTGAGCATGTTAATCTTAGCATTTAAGATGCTAATATGTGCTACTGCTAGCAAATAGCTAGCTATAGTCTAACAATTTAATTATGTGTTACTAAAAATAAATGAAATATTAATGAATGAATGAATATAAAAAATACCCGAATCATGTCAGGAAGCCTTTAAAAAATCACTTTGAGACTACTTTAATAGGGTTGCTTAAAATGACTTAATTCCATGATGTTGAAGTTACATGAACAAATTATGTTGAAGTTATATGAACAAATTATGTTGAAGTTACATAACAAATTATGTTTGTTTAACATAACCTAGTTATGTGGAACCTGTTGACGAAATAAAATTAAGTAAAGCCAACATATCATTTTTTTGAGTGTAATCGCGGCAGCACTAATATCAACACGAATGTTGGCTAGCAGGCGAGCAGAGGCAAAGCTTTGCCCTTTGTTTACATCATAGCAACAACATAAAACTTATAATTGGAACTGTTAAAAGAAAACGCAACTACAAATAATAAGACATACTAACAAGATGTGATCCACAAACAACAGATTGTCTCGACAAAGTGGGAACTGCTCCATTTCAGGAGAAGCTTTTGTGTGTAGCCTGCTTTCAACTCTCCTAGGTTCTGGAAGCTGTTCTCAGTAAAATGTGCAGCACACAGATACATCTTGAGGTTATAATGTTTAGGCACAGTGTTTAAAATAAATTTAAACCACTCCAAGTTTGTCAGCCCTAGGAAGGTCAAACAAATGAGTTTTGGAAACAGGGTGGAAAAAACAGTGTCTCTTTGACACAGCAACAACACTGTCTTCTCTAATGCAGCTTAACCAGGCCTCGTCCCCTTTTTTTGCATATTCGGTGGGCGGGGATTAAATGAGTAACATTATGACTTCACAAAGCCAGGAACAATGTGTTGTAGTCATAGACTGTAAAAAATGGTTGTAGTCCAAACGTTTTAGTTTTTGGAAAGTGAATTCTGTTAAATAAAATATCTCACTTTAGAATGGACATTGATCTTTATAACCTAGCAGATCTTTTTTATGCTCAAAAGAGCAACATTATTCAGAAACTAAATTTGAAAAAGTTAAAACATAATAGGACCCCATTAGTGCTTTTTTTCAGCAAGGGCATTTCAATTGACCAAAAAAGACCCGTAAAGACATATATAATGTTACAAAAGATCTATATTTTAAATAAATGCTGTTCTTTAAAATGTTCTATTCATTCAAAAATACTAAGCAGCACCATATTGATAATAATAAATTATTCTTGGGCACCAATTCAGCCTATTAGTAAGAAATGAAAATAGTAACTTAATGATAAGAGAAATCTGGCATATGTCATTAGAGAGAAGTATGTTGTTTTACCAAAAGATCGAGTTTATTAATGATATTTTATATTTTAATGATAAAGACCAAGGTCAATAAATGTAAAAAAAAAAAAAAAAAAAAAAATCATATGCATGGATGAATCATTCACAATTAAAGATCAATAACATGCATGTAGAATGGATTTTCATTTCATACTGACTTTAAAGTGTGATATTACAACAAAACACACTGAAGTAACATACAGCAAAGATCAGTCATCACCAGTAGCCGATTGTAAATGCTGTAAAAAAAAGGCATGTTGTCAGCTAAAAGATTCTCCAAAATATGAAAAACAAATCTTTATCAAGTGCACCATAAACAGCATGCTTTTCAAGTGCAAGCTGCAAAAATAAATATATAAAAGCTAGAAAAGTGATTTTTGCCAAGGCTGTCAGAGAGGAGATTAATTCTAGGCATTGTCATCTAATGAGCTGTAGAGAGTTACCTGTCACAATACTTCCACACATTCCTCTTTGGGAAAAAATAAAATCACTTTATTTAATTACTTTGCATCAGTCAGCCACCACCCTCCCCAACCTCCTGCTATCCCATCTGAACAACCTGCACTTGAAAACCAGCGAGTCGGAATCTGTCTAACATAAACAACACACAAGTCGTAAAGCTGTGCCGTCATTCATTGCTCCATGAGAGGTGATTGACACTCTAAGTGTTGACTCCTTCTCCTCGAAAGCCAAAACGCACATTGTACGAGTAGATTTTCAAGGCCGGTTGGTTTATTGAACGCCCGGCCATGGAAAGGCAGACAAGATCTACGTATACAAGGGCTGTGTGTCACCACAACAATGGAGATAGAGGCAGGAAATGCACTCCGAAATAACAGGAAGGTCAGGTGGATCTGTCTCCATAACAGTGAGGAAAGCGTTGACTAAATCTCTTTTATATGAGCACTATGCTGCAATACACATAAAATCTCACACTCAACCGCCCTCACTTACACACAAAGGAATAGAGGAACACTACACTGAAGAACCAAGCTATTGTTACTATCTAATGCTATACATTTTGGAATAATCCTGGATGTTCTGGGGTGAGCTTATATGTCTCATTATAATAGACAAGATATGAGGAAAACAATCACGATTAAACTGCAAAAGGCTGCGATTTAATTAAAAAGATATATATTCTGCATGTGCCGCATACTTCAAAATGAAGCATTGGTAGTACAAATGGTGGGACATATTAAAGACTTAAAAGGGGATTGTTTTAAAAATGGCTATGAATTAAATATATTATGGAAAAATTTTAATCAGTATTATATTTCTATAATTATAATATTCCAAAGGACCATGTTCCAAATAATAATAATACAATTATAGGATCCTTGATTATATGATTATATGATCATGTCTAAACTAGACAAAGATCTTGTCTGAAATTATTATTTTTTTAAATATGCAGCGATAGAAAAAAGGTACTATTTAATTAGAAAGGGAAAAATATACAGTCAGAATGTCATTAATGGCTAAATAAATTCAAGGGTGTTTATTTTAATATAATGACCATCTGAATGTACATCATTTCACTTATTACAATGTAGCTTAACTAATAAATATATAATGGACATGAAATATGGATCCTAGAAAATTAATTAGATCATGACAAGAAAAAGGAAACGAGAGACATGTGAGACATACACAGTGCAAGACATTGGTTGTCAGGGACAACGGCCACATTTGCCTGTACGCCTCGAATGACACAACTGACCAATCAGAATAGAGTATTCCAGAGCGCTGTGTATTAAGTTAGCTAAGTCGTTACCTGCATAAGGGACAGGGGCATCTTTATCCAATGCGACCAGGGGAGGGTCTAGCAGTACTGTGTCCATGTTCTCCGTGATGACACCATGGTAGGACGTCTCGATCCATGGTTTGTGCTTATTCACTGCAATGGAGAGAGAAAAGAAAAAGAAAAGAGAATTTAAATTCTGAACTAGTCAGACTGTTCAAGATTTCAACAAACGTCTCCTAAATAAGAATTTTAAACACACAACAAATTGTGTGTTCATGCAAAGAATGGCTAATAATGGCAATCGATACAAGTCCAATTCCCCAAATGGCTGCATCCTTGTCTCCTACAGCACGTATCCAGGGAAACACCCTCATTTATCTGGTCCTAGAGTCCTCTGTTGTACCTTCTTTTTTTTCATGTTTTCATGGCTGCTGTATAACAAGTGATACCAAAACAAGATGCTAATCAATGGATGACACAAATGCAATCTTCTAACCAGTGAAAGGAAAACATCCTGCAAGAGTCTTTGTGCATTAAACAGCTTGTACCTAAGCAGATTTTCAGATTTTTAGTGAGCTTATTTTGCCAAAACAAGTATTTAGGTAATCAGCACCTGAGGTTAATTCCCCACCAGCGTTTTTTGTTTTTTAAAGCTGCCAGTCAATGGCGGGAAAAGAGTTTAAAAAAAAGGGTTAATTTAATGTAATCTAGTTTTAAATCGTCCAAACAAAAGCTGCACTGAGATTTTTTTTTTAAGTATAGATTATAAATGTAGAACTTTTTTTTTATTTATTTTTTTACTTTTGTTTTCTTAACCACATGCACACCAGCTATTTAAAAAATACAGTTGTCGAATACCAAACACTGACTGTGTGAATGAGGGGCTTGAGGTGGGTTCTTTTAACTTTAAAACTACCCAGAACACATTTGCAAATCCACAGCAACAACAACCCTGACTTGCCCTGCTCAGCACTCACTCTTCAGAAAATTAATGTGATATAGTTGGGAAATTATGCAATACTAATATAGTGGAATATTTTATATATATATATATATATATATATATATATATATATATATATTGTTGCATAATTTCCCAGCTATATTTCATGGAAGTGTCTGAAAAACAAAACATAAATGTGAGCAATGAAAAGCAATACATTAACAGAAAAAAACAAAGTGTTTTATTTGATTTGCCCCTCGTGTAATCAGAAATCCTCCACCGGCATGAGTTAATGGAGTTTTAGATTAGTACTGGCTATTCAGTAACCCCTCGTGTGGCTCAGTTCGAGATCCACCAAAGCAATTAATGAAAGAGTAAATTAAACCATTTCACACTTGTGAAGGACATTCTACACAAGTCTCAGCGAAAAGAAAGAGTAAGAGAGTATCCTCATAATAAACCATAAGCAATCTCAGGCAGGGAACAAATCATCCAATTCAGATGACCAGACGATTAAACCAGCTGGCAATGCAGTTTTCAAAAACTACAATCTTGCTTTCAATGAGTTTTTTTTTGCCATTTATATCCCTTTCACTCAGGCACACATTTACACCAACGCTTTTCAAAAGAAACCCACTTTTTAAAAACCACAACCACATCTCAGAGTATTTTTCCTCACTTGAAAGTGGCTATTTGAACAGACACAGATAAATAGCCGGAGTTGTATCTATCTGTGTTATACATATGTACAAAGACACTACAAGCTCTATAGGCAAACGATGTGTGTTCTGCAGATGTATACCATTATTCCCATTGTGAAGTATTCTCTCTTTTTTTTCAAATTAAGAAAATGTGTATGTTTATGGTCGTTCCACTTTTGGTTTTGCTGCTCCAAATGATTGGAATGTGCTACAAAAGTTATTGAAATTAGAGACATATATTTCAATCTCTGCATTTAAAAAATTAGGGTGTTTTTATTACAGCCTGTAAATGTTTTAAATGAATGTGTATGTGTACGACTTTCAGGAGATTTTAACTCTCCTGCCAGGCTGTTGTTGAAAATAAGAACTTGTTCTTAAGTGACTTGCCTGCAAATAAAGGTTAATAAAGGAAATGAATAACAACGCATGCAAAAAGGCTTTCGTTTAGGTTACGCAACACCTCGATACACTATTAAAAGCCCAATTCATTAGGTACATATTTAGCTGAACATTTCATGTGTGAAATGCCACAGACTGGGAAAAAACGAGGCTGTCATCATGTACACAAGATACAGTAAATAACTGTAATTTGGATCAGGTACTTTCTATTATAATAATACATCTCTTCAGGCTCCAGTCACTGCAAATTCACATCGAACTCTCTCGTTCGTGCTTTTTCTCTTTCTCTCTCTCTCTAATAAGGTTAGTGGTGTCACTAAGAGCAATATGCCTTCTCTGTAATCCCTGAGCTATTACCCATGAGATGTCTGCAGCCATTATACAGCATTAGAGCACAGTGATGGAAGCTAATTCAATGTGGACTTTTCTTTTCCATCCGCTCCCCTGCACTAGAATGCTCTGCCGCACACACAGCCAGCAAAACACAAGACATAATGGCAGCATGTGCACACACACACACACAAATTTACCTCGCATCACCATTAAGGAATACAACCCCTGACAATTATGTTAAAAACAACAAGACAGACACTCTTATAGTGTTAGTGAAGCAACTTGTTGTAACCTTTTGGACTTAATTCCCCCAACAGCACATATAAACAGCTATTAAACTTTGATGAACTTAGAGAGTTTATTAAAGTCGGCATGAAATCAAATTTGACAAATCTTCTTTTAAATGTAATATTGTAGTGTTTATTATAAATTATTTATCTGTGCACTTCATTATTTTTTTTAAATTCATGTACCCTTATAATCTTTAATCAAATACATTACCCTTCCCTCCCCCCTCGAAACGACCTCTCTTCTCTTTCGGTCACGTGCCATGGCGAAAGGGTGCGGCCAGAGCCGATGAGGGTGCGGCTATCGGTGCACCGCCTCTCAGAGAACCTGTTCGTATAAATATGGGCTGATTCCTGCCTGAAAATTTAGCTGCTCGTCCTCGTTCTCGTCCCTGGGCTCCTCAATAACAAATCCTTCATGGGAGGGTAACGGTGGGGAGTCCAGTGGAGAGAAATCCTCCACAACTGAATGTAAACTGGCATTCAAATCTGCCTCCATTTTGTTTGCAACGCCCAACCTCCAACGATCCAATCAATTCCCGAAGGACAAAATCAAGCCCCGCCCTACATTTTTTTTCTAATTTCAGTAGCCGTTTCTCTCGGATATACGTCACAACAAGGAAAAAATGACAATCTCAACTTCCGTTTCATGCCGACTTTAAGAAATCTTCTATAGGTTACTTCTGCATAGATCCCTCAAATCCTTAAACAATAATAAAGATCAGCTAAAAATCCTGACTATTAAGCTTATCTGATTCCAACTCTTCTAAAGCTATTTTTTAAAACGTGAAAATTCTGTTATCATATTTAATTTTAATGCAGTATTTGGCATGACAGATGGAGAGACAGACAGAAAGACAGAGCGCTATCCAAATAAACTGAATTAAAATAAAGCAGATGAGCCCAGAGTGAGGGAGGTAGAAAATTCAGGTCGGGTCTCACAAGAGGACAAGGAAGGGGCTATTATAGAATCAATTATTTATTCAGCTTGATATATAATTATTCCACCATTTCAAGCACCTGATAAAATGTTGCCGGGGGAGAAAGTGAACGTTTGCAAATCTACTTTGACCCTTCTTCAACCTGCTATAATGAAAATACCAGTCAGCATTCCAACGGTAATTAAACTTGGGGACAGCCTGCGGAATTGATGGTGAATTTTACCGCTCTCCCAGTGTCACGCAACAAGCTATTAATTTCTGACCGGTCAACACCGTAACATTACATTTGGCTCATAACATTGGAATTAAACAATAATCGAAACATGCATGCGGGACCCAGCAGAAAAAAAAGTGCTAGAGTCAGAGAGAGAGAGAGAGAGAGACGACCAACGACAGGAATATATAAATGCAGCTTGCATTACGGTGACTATTTAGCATGTAGTGTTTGTGTATGCATGATGTAAACAACAAATATTGCAGTTAAGGCCAGCTAATGGACCTTAGTGGAAAAACAAGGCTTCTTAAGGTTTATTCACCCACTTCAATAAAACCATTCTGTTCATAACAAGCATCAGCTATGCTAGGGGATAAAGAAGCCATTATCCAAATGGCTGGAAAACACTGTCTGTGATGACCGTTGTCTGGAGACAAAGTTCTAAGACTTCAACTCCAAGTCAAAGATCAACCCCAGTCTGGCTAGCGTCATGTGTTATAGCTAATGGGGGTACTAGTAGAAAACTGTTAATTAACGTTCCTTGCACTGTGCAAATGACAAGAACATAGCCCTCTGTTTTGAAAAAAAAAAAAACATAAATGACCATCAGGAAGAGAGCAATTAGCCACAATGACTTAGCATAATCCAATACTAGCAGAAAGGAGTTTGCTGGTAGGGGCCGAAGGGTAATTTTCAGATACATTGAGCTCAACGCAGCCGCATCCCACACGTCCACAGAGACACACTTCTTAAGCTTGCATTGCTCGCCTTTAATGCTTATTAATGAGGTCATAATCTCTGCTTTTTCTATGGCGATCTTTCAAGATTTGTTGGTCTTTAGAGATTTCTCATACAGGGGCCCCAGTTGACAAAATTACAGTTTTATTTTATAGCACAGCCATTAAAAAAGGAGAAATGTTTGCATATTGAGGGCTGCTTGAGTTAATTAATGAATGAACAGATCGTTAGGACTGTATGGCGTAATTCTTAGACATCTGGAAAGCATCGTAAAAGGGTGTATGGTATTGAATGGGTGCGGTGGGAGCAGAACGGACGATTTTACTGTGACCTCTATAAAGGGGGTGAAAGAGTCTAATGGGTTTTAAGGCCTCAAAATTCAGCAGTGGTTTCAGTTGCTTTGGATAACCTGCATGGTCTCCATTAAAGATGATATTTTGTAGAAATGGCAGTGGCAGCAAGTCCTTCTGCAATTTTCTGTGGCTAAAATGTCATCTGTTGCCTATGATGTGTAGCACATTCTCCAAGATGCTTGAGTTTGAAACCATCTTGTGTCATTTGCCAAGTTTCCTGTCAATAATAGTGATGAACAAGGCCAAAAATAGATATAAAAAATATGATTTCTGATTTGGAATATGTGCTAAGCCCTGTTCACACTGCTAGTTGCATGTCATTAGTCCCTGACAGTTGGGATGCTTGTAGGTGTTCTCACTGTTGGTTGTCAAGTAACATTTATGAACGACATCAGAAGGATGTCGCAAGGATGCACAAAATTGGGTGACAGTAAAAAATATTGTCGTTTTCACACACAAAAATAAGCAGCACAAATGTTTTTAACATTGATAATAATATAAAATGTTTCTTGAGCAGCAAATCAGCGTATTAGATTGATTCTTGAAGGATCATGTGACACTGAAGACTGGAGTAATGATGCTGAAAATTCACCTTTGCCGTCACAGGAATAAATTACGGTTTAAATTACACTCACCGGCCACTTTATTAGGGACCCCATGCTAGTAACGGGTTGGACCCCCTTTTGCCTTCAGAACTGCCTCAATTCTTCGTGGCATAGATTCAACAAGGTGCTGGAAGCATTCCTCAGGGAGTTTGGTCCATATTGACATGATGGCATCACACAGTTGCCGCAGATTTGTCGGCTGCACATCCATGATGCGAATCTCCCGTTCCACCACATCCCAAAGATGCTCTATTGGGTTGAGATCTGGTGACTGTGGAGGCCATTTTAGTACAGTGAACTCATTGTCATGTTCAAGAAACCAATTTGAAATGATTAGAGCTTTGTGACATGGTGGAAGTAGCCATCAGAGGATGGGTACATGGTGGCCATAAAGGGATGGACATGGTCAGAAACAATGCTCAGGTAGGCCGTGGCATTTAAACGATGCCCAATTGGCACTAAGGGGCCTAAAGTGTGCCAGGAAAACATCCCCCACACCATTACACCACCACCACCAGCCTGCACAGTGGTAACAAGGCATGATGGTTCCATGTTCTCATTCTGTTTACGCCAAATTCTGACTCTAACATCTGAATGTCTCAACAGAAATCGAGACTCATCAGACCAGGCAACATTTTTCCAGTCTTCAACTGTTCAATTTTGGTGAGCTCTTGCAAATTGTAGCCTCTTTTTCCTATTTGTAGTGGAGATGAGTGGTACCCGGTGGAGTCTTCTGCTGTTGTAGCCCATCCGCCTCAAGGTTGTGCGTGTTGTGGCTTCACAAATGCTTTGCTGCATACCTCGGTTGTAACGAGTGGTTATTTCAGTCACTGTTGCCCTTCTATCAGCTCGAACCAGTCTGGCCATTCTCCTCTGACCTCTGGCATCAACAAGGCATTTCCGCCCACAGAACTGCCGCTCACTGGATGTTTTTTCTTTTTCGGACCATTCTCTGTAAACCCTAGAGATGGTTGTGCGTGAAAATCCCAGTAGATTAGCAGTTTCTGAAATACTCAGACCAGCCCTTCTGGCACCAACAATCATGCCACGTTCAAAGTCACTCAAATCACCTTTCTTCCCCATACTGATGCTTGGTTTGAACTGCAGGAGATTGTCTTGACCATGTCTACATGCCTAAATGCACTGAGTTGCCGCCATGTGATTGGCTGCTTAGAAATTAAGTGTTAACGAGCAGTTGGACAGGTGTACCTAATAAAGTGGCCGGTGAGTGTATATTAAAATAAAAAAATAGTTACATTAAATTGTGATCATATTTCATAGTATTACTGTTTTTAATGTTTTGTTTTTTTGATCAAATAAATGCAGCCTTGGTGAGCATAAAAAAGAAAGAGACAACTCATGTGACACAGTCAGGTAAAAGAAGTACTTCACTAAAATAGCTGAGGAACACAGAAATACTGAATGTACAAACTGAACTCCTGATTCTTCAATCCAAATCTGTAAACAGGGCCTTGTTCTCACACACGACCACTTTATTATTTTTTCACATTGCAAATCCTCCATCTTTTCCCTCCTCTACTGCATCACTTAACATATTTTAATCATGGACAACTTGGACAACTTCATTAGATAAACATGCATTAGATGGACAACTTCATAAACCAAACTGGCAAAAACAAATGTTCTGATGAAGACAATCCACGCAGGTGACGTGTCTTGAATCCGCCATCGCTGTGGGAGGCATTTGGGCTAATTTACCGTTAAATTCATCTATAATAAGCATTAATAATCCCTGACACAAATGGCTGAGAGACAACAGAGGTTTATAAATGTCCTTGATACTACAAGCGCGCCGATATAAACGACTCGTTCCCTTGTGTACATAAATTCTGCGAATCGACTTACTTAGGTCACCAGCCATGAATATAAATTTGTTTGATTAGACTCTCAACAAACACAGAAGCGAATATCTTTTGTAATGGAGAAGTTCTCTGCACTGGCATTTGCTACTGTCAGCCCGGCATCGATACCCCAGAGGACTCGGAAATGTCAATTGTCTGTAATTAGAAAGCTGGCATATTCATTCACGAGGCTTTGTTTCCTTGTCACGGAATCCGGGTCCTTATGGTCTTTTCATTAGCCATATTGTTTATCAGCCATATGTGTGTCTATACCTCCTGAGACACAATCAAACCTTTACGAAAAGAGCCGGTTTGATTACACACGTGTGAAGTCGCTTAAATTACGAGTCATTGTTAGAAATACAGAGAACTGATTGAGGTGGAGGGATGAAGGGTTTTAGGGGAACTTGAGAGGGAGTCGAATGAAAGCAAGGAGCGAAAAGAACAATGATCTCCTCACTGACACGAGTGCCAGAGGCTGAGAAAGAGAGAGGGCAGGGCTCAACTCTCCATCTTCTCCGGATTAAAATTAAAAGGTCCTGCTAGTGCATCTTCTGTCTGTGGGAGATCTTGACGCCCAAGTGGCTCTCAGCATCTTTAGGCCTTTTGTGGAGAAGAAAATGAACAGCTCCATGCCTCCCTCCCTGCACTTAACAGGACTTCAGCTGTGCCCACATACCTGTTGCCTTTTATCTATACCTTAGCATTAAAAACTACATATTTTTAATGACTAGTCAATGAGTTGTCTTGGGGGGGGGGGGGGGGGCGGGTATTTCCTCACCCTCATGTCATTCCACACCTGTATGTCCTTCTTTCTGCTGAACACAAATTAAGAAATTTTTATGAATATTTCAACTGTTTTTGTCAATATAAATGTTGTTTTAGACTGCACTGACTTTCGCTGTACAGTATAGACAAAAAAAAAAAAAAAAAAAATCCTCAAATTATCTTCTTTTGTGTTTCACAGAAGAAAGAAACTCATGCAGTTTGAAACAGCATGAGGGGGAAGTAAAATGATGACAGTGATGACCTATCCCTTTGAAGAAGTCTTTGACACTACATTTATATATATATATATATATACACATAATCCAAAATAACGTATCATACTAAATAATAACTAATATATCCAAACTTACCCAGATACATACAGTACATTCATATTAAGAGGCATCTACTATTTACAGCAGCAAATCTCAATAGTTTGACTGTTACATCTTAAAAAAAAATTAAATATATTATTGCCAAGAGATATATTAAAAGTTGAATATATAATACATCCTACTTTAGATATAGTACACTCATGGATATAGTATACTCACAAAGCAATATATACAATAGAGCAAATCTGATTGTTGATTGTGATTGTTTATATCATCTCAGTGCTCTAAAGTTTGATATACAGTATAAACATGCAGTACACTTGCTTAAAGCGATTGGGTTGAGGAACATGGGGGCCCATCAGGACTGCTTATGCATAGGGCCCGGGATCTTGTGCTACGCCCCTGCCTGTAATCATAATTGTGTGTGAAAACGATTAAAAGTGCTTGCTGTTTTACTGCCTCTAGGTGTTCATTTCTTTTAAAAAACTGCAGTGATATGTACGTATTGGTAAGTATTTTGCGTTTTGCAAAAATGTTGCCACAGGAAAGTTTTTTCCAATAAGCCTATATTGGTATGTTCGTATATATCATTTTTCGACGATGTAACAATCCAACATGCAGTACACTTGCGTAAAGCGATAAATACTAAATCTCAACTGGCTGATTTTTTTTTTTTTTTTTGGGGGGGGGGGGGGCCTAATGTAACTATATTATGTAACTACAGTATAAATCGTCTTGCTCTTTATATAAAGTTGGATATATAAGTATATTCACATAAATACAATACTAGCGTAGGGCAATATCCACTATAGGCTATAGAATATCTCAACCGTTTGATTGCTTGTATAGTCGGAAAATGTAAACTATATTATGGTCCTGCTCTAATCGGCTAAATATGACTATAAGGTATGAAAATATTAAGATACTATAAACAATAACATCATGATTTTCTGCAAAGCCGCTTTGAAACAATGTATATTGTCAAAAGTGCTATAAAAATAAATTTGACTTTACGACTTGTATTGCATTTTAATCAGTTCATACTTTTGATCAGAATCAGTCCATAACATTGGCATTGCAAGTGCCATGCTGTTACTGTGTGAGCTACAGGAACACTAGTTCCCTAATTAGGATACACAATATGAGATGCTGAAATAGGCTCCAGAATCCCACAGCCCTACATTAGACTAGAAGTTCTGCTTCATATCCATACTAAATTGCACATACTTTTTTAATGGTTGTGAAGTAAGTTTCAAATCAAATGAAGAACCTAATAGACAGTATGTGATTTTAAATGCAGCTCAAGACCTGAAATCGAGAGACACATCCAAAATAATGTAATGTTGTGCCTCCAGCAACGAGTTGAAAACACTGCTATAACAGTCCTCATAAAAAAGGCAAGACCTGTGCTCAATGCTCACAGCGGGCGATTTGAAGTCTGTAATTGTCTAATTTATTATTGAGGGTGCTTTGTTACACAAGTGGTGTTTTGATGGTTGTAAAAGAATTGCAACTCCGATAAAGTTTAACGAGTTGACAACACACTAAAAGGGATTAATTTAGAATCTTCATAAATGCAGCCTATTAGAGAGGGTTTTAAAGTACTGCTGCAAAAAATATCACAGTTAATCTTAAAATGTTAATCTTAAAATATATATGTATAGATATACACTCACCGGCCACTTTATTAGGTACACCTGTCCAACTGCTCGTTAACACTTAATTTCTAAGCAGCCAATCACATGGCGGCAACTCAGTGCATTTAGGCATGTAGACATGGTCAAGACAATCTCCTGCAGTTCAAACCGAGCATCAGTATGGGGAAGAAAGTTGATTTGAGTGACTTTGAACGTGGCATGATTGTTGGTGCCAGAAGGGCTGGTCTGAGTATTTCAGAAACTGCTAATCTACTGGGATTTTCACGCACAACCATCTCTAGGGTTTACAGAGAATGGTCCGAAAAAGAAAAAACATCCAGTGAGCGGCAGTTCTGTGGGCGGAAATGCCTTGTTGATGCCAGAGGTCAGAGGAGAATGGCCAGACTGGTTCGAGCTGATAGAAGGGCAACAGTGACTGAAATAACCATTCGTTACAACCGAGGTATGCAGCAAAGCATTTGTGAAGCCACAACACGCACAACCTAGAGGCGGATGGGCTACAACAGCAGAAGACTCCACCGGGTACCACTCATCTCCACTACAAATAGGAAAAAGAGGCTACAATTTGCAAGAGCTCACCAAAATTGAACAGTTGAAGACTGGAAAAATGTTGCCTGGTCTGATGAGTCTCGATTTCTGTTGAGACATTCAGATGGTAGAGTCAGAATTTGGCGTAAACAGAATGAGAACATGGAACCATCATGCCTTGTTACCACTGTGCAGGCTGGTGGTGGTGGTGTAATGGTGTGGGGGATGTTTTCCTGGCACACTTTAGGCCCCTTAGTGCCAATTGGGCATCGTTTAAATGCCACGGCCTACCTGAGCATTGTTTCTGACCATGTCCATCCCTTTATGGCCACCATGTACCCATCCTCTGATGGCTACTTCCACCATGTCACAAAGCTCTAATCATTTCAAATTGGTTTCTTGAACATGACAATGAGTTCACTGTACTAAAATGGCCTCCACAGTCACCAGATCTCAACCCAATAGAGCATCTTTGGGATGTGGTGGAACGGGAGATTCGCATCATGGATGTGCAGCCGACAAATCTGCGGCAACTGTGTGATGCCATCATGTCAATATGGACCAAACTCCCTGAGGAATGCTTCCAGCACCTTGTTGAATCTATGCCACGAAGAATTGAGGCAGTTCTGAAGGCAAAAGGGGGTCCAACCCGTTACCAGCATGGGGTACCTAATAAAGTGGCCGGTGAGTGTATATTATATCTATACATATACTATAGTTGACTTCACTTCCGAAAAGTCGGATGACTAGGCAAGCTACATCTACAACAAGCGTTTGAATCTGAAGGCATAAAATATAGAGAGAGACAAATAGAAACTCTCAAAGAACGAAAGAAAGGAACAGTGAGAGTCTACCTGAAAGGCATCCTTCAAGGCTGTGAAACACAATGAAAACTTAAACGTGCCTCTGTGAAATCACCATGGGAACTAGCGTGTTCAAGCGTCTATCTGTCAATACACTTTATCATAAAATCTTGCTGTTAGGGTTGGAAAAAACCCTCTGGCGGGAAAAAGAGGCTGAACAAAGCTAAAACGCCTTTCTGGAACTCTTGAGACAAAAGTACTCACTGTTGTATTCAATTAATTTTAGTAATTTTAATTTTAAATAACTTTGAAACTTCTTTACACAGATTATATATATATATATATACAGATATTCTTGAACAGGACTGTTTCATGTTTAAAATCATATCATTTTTATATAAACAAACACTAAATAAAATCTGTGTAAAGAAGTTTCAAAGTTATTTAATTGTGAATCACTGTCTTTCTGATGGCAAAGTTGCACGTGCCCTGTATTTTCCTTTGTCGATTGTCGAAGTGCAAGTACGTGTGTGTGCATGAATAGGCTCAAATGAACTAGAGTGTCATCTACATTTGCATTACATCTATTCATTAAGGTGAAATTTTACCCAAACCGACGTGCAAGTAACAGCACAATCTATTATTATTTATTGCAGGCAATTTGCACCAGCTCCCAGTGAAGGTACAACCTTTGATTCAAATTTACAATGAATATATGCCCTATAATCAACAATCAACACATTCAGAATGCGGCATGTATACTTATGACTCATAAAACACAACAGATTATATTTTCCACCACTTGAGTTGCTACATTTGTTTATCGCATTGAGTTCTCCCACACATCCCATCTGAATTCAAGCCCAAGCAAACCCTGCTAGACAAATGCTGTTGCTTGCTGGGATTGGAACGAAGCTAAGCTCTCACAGAGGGAGGTTTTTGGTGTGGGGAGAATGGCAGGGATTTCCTTACGCATCCTCCAAGAGGGACTGGAATAGAGGGGGGATTTTCTCAGCCTAGAGAAGGAGAGAGTCGCTGGTCCACTCAGAGGGACACAAAATCCTCTTTACAGTCCTCATTGACAGTGGCAGTACCGCTTGACAACTTTGTAACAGCTCACCAGAGGAGGAGGGAAAAATGAGAGCAGGAGGAGAAACCTTTAGACAGGTGTTTAGCCCATGTCCTGAAGCCATGATTCCTTCACACAAGGACAGATTTACTGCATTTCAGCTCTGACATATCCCTGACAAATGATGTTTGACAAATGATGCATGCTGAACATGTAACATGGCATTGTTGTCACAAAAACTACACAAATTGCATCTCAGCCAAATATGGAGGCTGTAAAATAGTCCTTTGTTTTATGTTACTGAGTCATGCATGTGGGCAGATGTAAACAGCATATCACAATGAGTAGCTTTTTGTTTGCTTAACAGCATATTGTTAACGGCAGAAGGGAAGATAATAAAGCCATAGCCATGTGTTAATGAATCGCACTGCCAGTGTTTTCATGCGAGCATGTGTGCTAGTAGCATACTCCTGAAAAGACCAGCATGTGTTGTGTTTTTCTGCATTGAACGCTGGTGTACCCAAGAGACTTCCTAGGTATGGGAATCATCATTAATGTAGCAATTCCCGTTCCTTAACGGTTCCATTAACAAATTTGTTCTACTTTTGAGGAATAAATATTTTGAAAAAATAATGATGACATACTAATGTAAGACTAAAAGCTGATTGGTTTGAATGGTTACCTCGGATTATGATTGGTTAAATATTCAGGAGGGAAATCATATATATACATGCATACATGTGTATTAAGTGTATTTAGTGTGCATTTGTGTACTAAATTGGACCAACTTCAAGTATACTTACTTAGTATACTTTAAGTATATGCCTGTGTAGGGACTAATTACATGCTTGATAAGTGACATTAAAGTGTACTTTATTTGTGTTACAAGTACATTACAAATTCATTACGAGTGTCTTCGAAACATACGAGCAATATACCATAAGTGTATTTATCTATCTATATATATATATATTTCCCGTAACCACCCACTGTTCTGAATGTCACCTCTGAAATGGAAGTTGCATTCGTCTTTTTTTTTTTAAATAGCTTATTGAACAAGATTTTTTTTTTTTTACTGTCAATTATAAGAATTGTCCATTTTGATGTCATGGTGACTTTAACAGAACCAAACGTTCAGTTGGTTCAATTTATTTAATTTATACTAAACCGTTTTAATGAGGTTCATTTAATTTAATTTAAAATAAAAAATATATATTTTACCTAAAGTAGGGCTGCACGATTAAGCCCAATTACCATTAAATCGTGCTTAAACCGATTTGGCTTATTGCGATTATGAAATTGCGATTATTTTTTATCCACAGCTTGTCAGTAACGTACGGCTCTGTGATCAGCAGTAAATGCTGCTCCATCTGAATGCACTGCGAGTTTAAGTTGCTTATAAGGTGCATTTGAAAAAGCAACATGCATCAAACATCTTTCCAAACTTATGAACCTCCTGTCCAACAAAAGACAACATTTCGTAAATCAATCAAAGCGTTTCAATCTTCTGTTTATTCAGCTACAGCGAGAGTATGATTCCCATAGGGATTTCCTGGAATGACGTGCATTATCTACTTCTGCAGGGCATATTTTGAAGTGTCTGCACGAGAGCGCCCTCTGGCTTTCAGATGGAGCAGTATTTTCTACTGATCACAGAGCCACGCCTCACTGACAAGCTGCACATAAAATAATTGGAGCCTTTGCCAAATCGCGTGTGGTTTCATTTCGATTAATAGTGCATCCCTAACCTACAGCGAAAGCAATTAAACAATGCCCTAAAAATACCTGTTGAAGTTAGTTAGCACAATTTCACACAATAATTTCAGTCATGAAGTAACAAAATACACTAAATTTGTTTTATTTTTTTTCATGCTAAATGTCTTTTTTTTTTTCATCACTTGAGCTTTTTATTAACACTCTTCTTGTTATGCATAGTTTTTCCAGCTCAAACCGACCTGGACTCATGCTGATTTAAGCTGGTCTTTTCAAAAGAGCGGTCTATGAGCTGAAGCCCACAGATATGTGGCATCTCATCCCAGTGTCAGTTCAAAGTGTGGCATTAATCCTAAGAGCAGCTGTCCGGAGTTATCCTCTCGCCTCATGCCCAGTCATGCCCGCTTTCCCTCTAACACTCCTCTTCTTTCCACACACTTCATCTGCATTGTAGATGGGATTATCACACGCCGCTGAGAACTTGTCTAAACAAAATACATCCCCGGCTCCTGGAATCCAGTAAGACTGTTTTGCGTGTAAACTAACGAGGATAATTCACTGTCAGTTTACAGCGTTGGCAGAAAAAGGAAGCCGGCTCTAATCTGGTTTGTCCGCTTAAGGGAGAGTGACTCTGGACACGATTGCGAGAGGAATCAAACCCACACCGACTGCAGACCCCAAACTGCTGCCCCTGAGGGGTTTCAAAACACACCGTCACACAACCAAATCAAATCAGTAGTGAGAGACGCACACATACACACAGAGTGACAGAGTTTGAGAGACTGGCAAAGAAGAAGAGGGGGAAAAAGTATTTCTGAAAAAAAAATTGTGAGGATGGATGGAAGTCTGCCAGTATAGGAGTTAAAAGAAATGAGGGAGATAGAGGAAAGGAACAAAGCCAAAGTGCAGTGAGAGGAAGATGACTTGAGTTTAAAAGAACGGGGATGGAATCAGGAAGGAGCACTTTAGACCAATAAATCACTCGCAAAGAGCCCCTCGCTGAGACGGTAACACTAAGAGAACTACGAGGGCACTTTAAAGCAAGCAACTCATTCTCTAAATGTCTGTATATATCGTAAAAGGCCTCAAAAATAACTCTTTTGGCGCAGTGGGTAGTATGCTTATGATGCACAAAATAGGAAGGCAAGGTTGAATTTGGGTTTTTAAATGACCAATGCTGGTATCTAGAAATTAGTCTGAGAAGTCTGAGAAGTCTGAGACCACATTGAACATCTAGGTTTTGAAAAATGTCAAAGAATAATGTATTATGATGATCTTTCTCAAATCATGCTGGAGAACACAATCTTCAGGTTCAGTAACATTCACCCAGGCCCCTTTTTCAAGGTGGTCTTCTCATCTGGGCTCACAGCAACATCACAAAATCACAAGCCCTTCCTGTGAGAAAAGGAGGAGAGGATGAGTCTGACAGCTTGCTCTTAAACCCAGCTGTAGGACCCAAAATCTACCACTGGTGTTCCAAAGTAATGACAAAATTTGCATCTAGAAGACATAAGCATTCAAAACTTCAAAACAGTCCCTCACTTCTGCCAATAGGGATCAATGATTTCGATGTCATCACTCTGCACTTCAGCTTCTAATTAGATTTTCTGTCCAATCAAATGCTCTCTAGAATTTAAAACGTCCCACCCCCTACATTATAAATAGACAAAGCAGATCATATGCTCGAGTCGGTGCATACCAGAAAACACATCAGACTAATTTGAGTTCTGCACAAAATGTTAAAACGATATGGAAGAGACTAGGAGGAAACTGTGGCTTTACCGAGCTCAACGGCTCTGGCCGAGCTGTGGTATAAGCGAAACACTACTGGCTATTTTTTTAAAGGGGAGGAACTGTTCAATATGTCCAGCTCTGTCTTCCTGTTCCAGTGGAAATTACGTTGAATAATAAACAACAAATTGAATAATGCTGCGATGTTGTTTCCGATGAGATCATATCCCACTCAGGTGTGAATGTTTAGGCACCACATTCAAATGGATTTTGGGAGTCACGACGCAATTACCAGATTATTTTATTTAAATAAGAAAAGAAAATTAATTAAAACAAAATATTTAACTATATGGCAGCACTGATACTCACACAGATTTACAAGTGTGAGAAAACACTGTAAGAAAAAAATCTGTAGAAAACTGGATAATAGCCTAGCAGAAAATTACCAGTACCTTTTCTGTTAAATTTCCTTTAATTCACACTCAACTTGAACAAACCAATGCAATGTACAATTCAAAATACGGGAAAAACACCTGTAAAAAAAAAAAAAAAAAAAAAAAAAAAAAAATCAATAGAGAACATTTCTTTAGATTATCATGGTACATTGGATCATGTTTTATGGACTTTTCTTAGAATGTAGCTCCAGGTGGAAATTAATTCAAGCATTAGACATGCTCCCTAAAAGTTTTATTCCCACAAATGTATGCTTTTTCAGTAACCACAATAAATCAATAATTAATTTTAAATGCAAATAGTTTTTCCTCTTTGTTGCCATCTCTGTTCGAAATCTGCAATTGCAGTTATTCGCGGAATTGTCAACTTCACGTGGGTTGTGCCTCGACACGGCACAGCGCGGATGAATCCAATGTTTGAGGAGAATGTGCGGCTGTCAGTCATCTCGCCGGTGTGGATACTGGCATTCAGAATCACAGATTCTACTTTTTGGAAGTATGACCAACATAAGAATTTTCACCGGAAAATGTCATCTGAACAAGTAACATCCACTAGTTCTGACCAACTAAGGGGAAAAAAGCATTGCAGTAAATCGCGCTGATTAAATCTAACGATCGCTTATCATATCACGTCAAACCGTGCAAATTATACTTTGTTCTCAAATTGTTAATGTTAACATTGTGCATTGTGTGACTACATTTAATGCCCTTCAGATATTTATCCTTGTTTTTGCATGGGCCCAGTTGCAGTCTCTTTTTTTCTGTAGCCACTCCAAAGTCTTTTTACAACAGGTGAGTCTCCAGTTGTCACTGGTGATTGTCGTTTGAACCTTTCTGGATCCGACATCAAATTAATAAGTTTAATTAAATCAAGTGCTGTGAGAAAAGGCTATAAATCTCCACCTCCAACATCCTCACACGCAATATAGCCTACTAGCCGAGACTCTTCTGTGTGTGTACAGATGTGACGTAATGACGCAAAGACATGCTTGAATCTCCCGCGGAAATCCACCAGTACCACTGGAATTAAAACCATTATTACAAGCTTACCGTTTTGAATCGAGCTAAGGCAAGCAGATAGTTTTGAAAACTGGCTGGTTATGTATTTGCTCAAAAATGTATTACTTATAAAAAAAGTTACAGACTGGAGCTTTAAATAATTATGAATTTGTGTGCATCAATGCAGAATCTTCTGACAAAGCAGCCCTAGTAAAGAGAACACAAAACACGCAGATCTCCAAATCTGTAAAAAGTTCAACCATCAGTGGATGTGATATCTGCCATGCAGGCTTCTTTTCTCCCCTTGAGCGTGTCTTTTATACAGTTTAATATCTTTTTTATTGCTCTTATGGTGGAGTTCATTAACATGCAGAGACGTGCGTCCACACGCACAGCGGGGATTAGATAACCTCACACTTCATGACATCTTCCTCGATACGGCGCGTGAATAAAGCAGCAGAATCTCTCCGCAGCCAGCGCACGTGGAAAGCACCGTCAAGCTCGCCCTCATTTTTCGCCTAACTAATAAAAACAGACCGGCAAAGGCCACTCGCCCTCCTCAGAGGAGAGTTTATTTTGATTTTGATTTAAAAAGACTCTGTCTGTGTTAGTCACACAGCCGCGGGGAGACAGGCATTAAGGTGGAAAACGAGGAGGAAGAGGAGGAGGGTAGGGAGAATCGCGAAGGGCCGCTCGCTGTTTTGACTGCATTGCCAAAACAGCCTGGCCGCTTCACAGAGGTAATTTCAAAGGACTAGGCTTGGACACACCGTGTAAACAGAGCGCTATTTACATAGGGATTCCCTCAGTCTAAAAGATCGGCTTTGAAACAGATTACAGGTGTGTGAACTCCAAACTCCTGCATTACACTGATATCACCGCTACAAGGTCCAAAGCTGATAACCGTGGAAGTGCGGTGACAAAACTTTACCGGTGGGGGGTAGCGAGAGCGAGCGGTCCATGCGAGCCTGTGAATGAATGACTGAAAGCGTGCGGCTCGGCGCACGAGCCAAAATGAGACTTGATGGGCCGCCCCCGTAGCATCTGGAGGGATTTTTCCATTCAAACGCTCATATCGACAAAGTTGCAGTAATCCACGGCACCATCCTCCTTTCTCTCGTCTTCCCCTCCACATCATCCCTCTCCCGGGCTGTGATAAGAGCGAGGCTCCATTAGCACCTCTCTGGCTCTCATGGAAGCAAGCTGGAGATAGAGCAGCCCTGATGGACTTTAAATTGTAGGCAATGCTCCCTGCTGAAGAAGAGTGGCAGAGAGAGAAAGGTTGCACAGAAAGAGAGAGGGATGGTCACAGCTAAGATGCATGGACCGTCAGCGTCACTAATCATAGCCCACCAGCGCCATATTAATCACCTGATCAGCGCCACTAGTTTGAACCTGATGGACGGAGTCAACCACACAATAACCTTTGAGAACTTTCATTGCACAGAAAAGAATAGGAGGATGAGCTGCGTTTTATTGTTGGAGAAAACAAACATGGGTTTCTGACAGATGGATTTATTATTTCTTCACACACACAAACATTCATTTAATTTTTAAACATGTTATGGTCAAACCAACAGGAGTGGATGTCTTACTATTTTAATTTATCACATGCTTAGCTGTTTTTGTCAACAACAACAAAAAAATCATTCAGATTTGTAGTGATGCGCTATTTATTCGATGTAGTCTCACTAACAACATTTTGGACTGTTTAGCATAAAATCTGGTTCATATTGTTGTGTTTCTGCCATAAAATGAATTCTCGTTTAAAATTACTCCACAGCGTTCTGTTCTGTAGACAACACAGAAGATGATAGAGGAAATTGTTGACTCCATCCAGATGCAATAAGTACCCAAATAAAGCAGAATATGCTGTGCCTGAAGAGTATGCAAATGTTTTGCTCTTTTATTAAGGCTTGATGCCATGAACCTTTTTTTCTCATAAGCCCGCAAACTTCTGAACAACAGTTTAAAATACTCGGAGCAAATCAAATAAAATTGCCACCTATATACTGTACAATGTGTTGGAATGCCAAATGGAACAAAAACTGATTTTTTTCTACTGCTTTTCTTTCTACTAAAAAAAAAAAGAAAGTTGGCACTGTCTTTTCTTCCCTAATGTGACGTTTATTAAATGGCTTCTCAAATGAAAAAACAAGTAGGGCAGGACTTGGTTTTGTAGCCTGGTCCCACCAGACTCCTGTACATTTTATTTGTAAAGAGAGTCTGGCCTCGCTCCATTGACAAGCGTTAACTTCCTTGTAGGCGGGAACTCTGTTGATTTTTAAAACTATTGGATCTGCCCAGAGCCACTCTGGATCTGCCATAACCAATCGCTAACGTTTGGTCGTGACGTATGACGACTCAAACCAAGGGGGTAATCCAGCACCTGGAAAGTGTACCTTCCATGGGGGCAGCCATTGGCTAGCAAGCCATCACCTGCTGTTAGCATTCCATTGACTCCCATTCATTTTGGCATCACTTTGACAGCGAATAACTTTACATCTGATGCGTTTAAAGGTGCCCTAGAATGTTTTTTTTTATTTTTTTTATAATGTTTCCTGGGTTGCCCTTATAATGTTAGTATGTTTTTTAGATCAAAAATAATCATAATTTAGAAATAAATGGCATTTTTCCTAGCCTGCTTTTAGCCTCTGATTTGAACACTCTGTTTGAAGGGGCGTGTCTGCTGTGGGATTCAGTGTAACTGCGGCCACTGCTGTGATTGGCTGACATGCTTGCATATGAAATAGCTACGCATTACATGTGAAACTCTCTCGAATACTTTTACTACTGCTATTATACGTTTTTACTATAACAGCTATCGAGATTAACGAATCGTGAGATGTTTTTAAAGTATTTAGATCTATTCCCATCACATAAAATTGCCGTGATGAGCATTGAGCAGATGACAGTGTGTTGATCGCGAGAATGAAGATCTTATCATTGCAAAGCAGTTTCTGCACTCTCTCTAATGCTTTCACCAATGCAAACACGATGATGTAAATACAGTAAGAGCTTCGTTGTGCAGTAACGTGCGTCATTGATTTCATAACGAGTTTGGCAAGTGTCCAGATAAACTCGCACTGTGTGGAAAGATTGTTCTTTGTTAGCTTTCTGTATATAATTTGTTCACAATTTAAATACGATTATTTTCATCCTACTAAAAGAAACGATGTGAAGTTGATATTTTAGTCACTGGCTTGACTTACTGATGCATAAACAGTATTGAACGATTTTGAGAGAAAGATTACCTTACCTGTTTGAACTTTAACAATTACACATCAAAAGTGTTGCTTGGTAGCTCGATCCGAGGCCAGCTCTGTATTGGCCCAAGTTGAGGAAACAGTCGGTGAAATGTTTGGAAATTTCCAGAGAAAATAAAATTAACCCATTGTTTCTTCAGAGGCTCAGATGAAGGAACTAAAAAATACTTTTGTGTTCATGTGTACATCCAAACACTGAGCAACTGCCATGCTTCGGCTGCGCAGTTCCGCCTGGCACTGAGGGCTGGCATATGCAAATATTTGGAGGCGTACATATTAATGATCCCGACTGTTGCGTCACAGTCGGGTATATGTGGAGATTCGCCTGTTTTTCAGGGGTGTTTTTCAAAAACGAGATTTAACTAAGAATGAGAAAACGTACTCGGTTACTAACGTAACCTCGGTTCTCTCTAGAGAGGGAACGAGTACTGCGTAATAGCTTACGCTAGGGGAAAAACTCTTTTCCACGAGATATTGAAGCCAAAAATTATCCTTAATTTTTTTATTAATGTAAAACGCTTTGCAGCAGCAAGCAGACATAGGCGAAACAGCTCGCGCGCCTATTGGTTGCTCTGCAGCAAATGCAGCAGCCTATCGAGAGAGACTCTGCGTGACGTAATGACCAATGGGGGCAATTCGCGCCCATATCGTCACGTCCCGCCAGAAGGGGCGTGGTCTCACCCTATAAATATGCTCGTTAGGCTGGTACAAGCTGGTTTTTATCGCTGAAGCGAACCAGAGCGTATTCCAAGCATGGCAAGATACGCAGTACTCGTTCCCTCTCTAGAGAGAACCGAGGTTACGTTAGTAACCGAGTACGTTCTCTTACGAGAGTATCTCTCGTACTGCGTAATAGCTTACGCTAGGGGAACACAATGCAACACGCCGTGCGTACAGGGATCCAACACCAAAGTCCCGGGGGCCGAAGCCCAGGGCTCATGTAGTGCATAATCACCATAAACTCACATAGAGTGGAGGAAGAGAGGCTGGAAGCGTCATTCCCTATAAAAAAGCACCCAGCGGGGCTATCATATGACAATAAAACGCGCAGCCAGGGTGAAAGCTTTCAGCCTGATCTGGGTGGCCATACGTGTGTCAACACTCATGGGGCTGCAGTAAACTCAGCATCTGGGCCGCACAGCGGGGCAGATAGCACTGAATTTTAGACCGCCAAAAGCTTAGCTTGTAAGGCGGGTACCTCCAGGTTATAGTATTTTATAAATGTAGACGGCGAGGCCCAGCCCGCGGCCGTACAGATATCTTGCAGGGAAACCCCGCTCGACCACGCCCACGAAGAGGCCACGCCTCTCGTGGAGCGCGCTCTGACACCCAAGGGGCACTGTAGGCCCTTCGCAGAGTAAGCGAGCGCAAAGGCATCCACTATCCATCTGGATAGGCTCTGTTTTGAGGCGGCGAGTCCCTTGGAACGCCCGCCAAACAAAACAAAAAGCTGCTCCGTCTGTCTGAAAACAGACGAGCGTGACACATAAGCTCTCAATGCCCTGACGGGGCAAAGGAGACTCGCATCCTCCTCCTCACTGAGAACCGGAAGGGCGGACAGGGAAATTACCTGGGCCCTGAACGGTGTATTGAGGGATTTCGGGACATACCCGTGCTTTGGTTTGAGAATGACCTTCGAGTCATTAGGCCCAAACTCCATACACGACGCGCTTACTGAAAGCGCCTGTAAGTCCCCTATGCGCTTCACTGAAGCGAGAGCCATGAGAAACACTGTTTTGAACGACAGGTGTTTCATGTCCACCAGCTGGATTGGCTCGAACGGGGCGCCTTTCATGGCCTCCAGGACCGTGGAAAGGTCCCACGTCGGGACTGAAGGGGGCCTGGGAGGGTTCAGCCTCCGAGCTCCCCTAAGGAAACGCACGACTAAGTCGTTTTTCCCCAGCGACTGGCCAGACACCGGTTTTGCAAACGTTGCTATGGCCGCCACATATACTTTGAGCGTGGATGGGGTCCTGCCCTTATCCAGTAGCTCTTGAAGGAAGGAAAGCACTTCCGAAACCCCGCATTCCACAGGTGAAAAGCTCTGGGCTTGACACCATGCAGAGAAAACAGACCATTTCGAGGAGTAGAGCCGCCTGGTAGACGGAGCTCTAGCCTGCGCGATCGTGTTTAACACTCCTTCTGGGAGGCTAGCGGGTACCCGTTGATGGCCCATGCGTGCAGGGACCACAACTCCGGGCGAGGGTGCCAAATCGAGCCCTCCGCCTGAGAGAGGAGGTCTCTCCTCAATGGTACAGGCCATGGGGCAGTGCTGGTCAGCTGCATCAGGGCAGGGAACCACGTCTGGTTTGTCCAGAGCGGAGCTACGAGCAGCACTGGGCATCCGTTCTCCCTGATTCGTTCCAACACCTGAGGCAGGAGCGAGACAGGAGGAAAAGCATATAGGGGGCAGCGGGGCCAAACATGAGCCAGCGCGTCCTTGCTTTTCGAGAAAAACTCCAGGCAATGAGCGTTTTCGTGGGACGCGAATAGGTCCACCTGTGCTCTGCCGAACGTTTTCCACAGCAGCTGGACCGTCTGCGGGTGCAGCGACCATTCCCCTGCTGGAACATTGTTCCTGGACAGTCTGTCTGGTCCCACATTCAGGTGACCAGGCACGTGCGCTGCTCTCAGTGAGAGCAGGTTGTGCTGAGCCCAGACCAGGAGGCGTTCCGTCAGCCTGTGAAGGTTTCGTGACCTGACGCCGCCCTGGCGATTTATGTATGCCACCACTGACATGTTGTCCGACCGGACCAAGACGTGGTGGCCTGTTACCTGGGGACAAAAACGCCGTAGCGCTTTGTCGACTGCTATCATCTCCAAGCAGTTTATGTGAAGGAGCTTTTCCCGTTCTGACCACAGGCCAGCTAGCGGTCTGGCCTCGAGCAGCGCTCCCCACCACGAGGTGGAGGCGTCCGTAGACACCACCTTCACACTCGAAGCGGTCTTTCAGATCTATCGACATAAACCAGTCCCCGTGGCGCACTTGCGCGAGGATTTTCCAGGTCGTAAGCATTCTGAACTGGCGTTTCACAAGCACTCTGTTCAGCTGTCGTAGATCTAAAATGGGTCTGAGACCCCCATCCTTTTTCGGTACCAGAAAATATCTGCTGTATAGGCCCCCTTCGCTCTGAGCCTGAGATAAAGGTTCTATAGCCCCTTTGCTCAGTAGTTTCGCTATCTCGGCACGAAGTAGATGAGACACTTCGTTTTTCACCGTAGTTTCGACACGCGGCGTATGACGGCGCGGGCGTCGAGCGAATTGTAGCGAATAACCTCTCTTTATAGTGTTCAGCACCCATTCTGATACCCCGGGAAGCTTTGACCACGCATCTGCGTGAATAGCTAGAGGTAGAATGAAATCCGGGCTCCGGCCGCGACAAAACGGCAGCTCGAGAGCAAGGGCATACTGGGAACACAACACCGTGTTTACAGCGTTCGAGGCGGGGGGCGCGCTGATCACAGCGGGCGGCCTGGCCGCGCTCAGCTTTTTTATGGCAGATTGTGCAGAAAAAGGGAGCGGGGGAGATCCCGTAGGAATCGGCGTGTCTGTGAGAAAATGTCGGCGCGGGGCTGCGGGCACATTTACTACACTGAAAACATTGTCGGTCATGGCCGACTGAATGTGTGTTGGTTTCGTTTTGACAGAAACCAAGGGACACGCAGCATGTAGTGTGAGCGGGCATGGTGACATGGGCGCGTTTACTACATTGTTTGCACAATCGACCTGAGTCGATTTTATTTGTGCTAGCCCTGCACCGTGGCGGGCTGTATCTGGGTGTGGGAATGGGCACTGGGTGGGCATTCTTACAACACTCATAACACCATCGGCCGTGGCCGGATTGTTTGTGCGAGCCCTGCATTTTTGCGGGCTGTGTTTGTGTGTAGAAATGAGCCCTGGGTTGTAGGCATTTTCAATACACTCATAACACCATCGGCTGTGGCCGGAATACCAGAAAATACACCATTTATGTGATTTATCTGGGTCGCCGTGGGAACAGCATTTGTGTGCAGGCAAGCGGGCATGGTACTGGCTTGCTTACTGCAAAATACACTGGAACAGTCACATTTTTTGGAACTGAACGAGCGAAAATTTCAGTGGAAGTCTGGCCACGGCGAGACTGAAACACCGTCGATTTCCTAGGAGGCTAGGAAGACTTGTGTTGGTTTCGTTTTACAGAAACCGTGGTAGTGTTTGTGGGCACTAGGTTGTGGGCACATTCACTACATTTAATGCACAATTGACATGCGTCGATTTCATTTGTGCGAGCCCTGTACCGTGGCGGGCTGTGTTTGTGTGTAGAAATGAACACTGGGCTGTGAGCATTTTATTACACTTATAACACCATCGGCTGTGGCCGGAAAACCAGAAATACAAAGATTACATGATTTTTCTGGGTCGCCATGGAAACGGCCTTTATGTGCAGGCAAGTGGGCCGTGGTACCAGCTTGTTTACTGCAAAATACACTGGAACAGTCGCATTTTCTGGAACTGAACGAGCGAAAAGTTTCGGTGGAAGTCTGGCCGCGGCGAGACTAAATTTTTATCTGCTGCGAGAGCCGGGATCGAACACGGGTCTCTCGCGTGAAAGCTTCAGGTTCCGCCACTGGGCCACAGGGAGAACTACACTGCAAGCAGATAAGAGAGCGTCATCACTGTTTTGTGTGTGTCGGCGTTTGTATGCAGGTGTGCATGTTATACAACAGGCTCATTGCTGCAATAATGACATTTTCAGCCGCTCAAACTAGGAGCTGAGAAATGTTTGAGAAATGGAGATTAGTCCGGCCTCGGCGGGGACTAAAACACACTCTTTTCTCATTTGCCGGTGCACACGCCCATGGGGGGCGGGGTAGATTTCTTATAACGTAAAGAAAGCTAGCCGCGGTTTTTAGGGCTCGCGGTCTTGATGCTGGCCCGTTTCCTTGACGACTCGCGGACAGAAGGCGGAGGTCCACAGAGCTCGCCTGTTGCGCGGCGGTTGCGCGGGCGCCTCCCAATCGAGGCCGATGCTTCCCACGGCCTGAGAGAGCAGACGCATCAGCTTAGTCTCAATGCCGGTTCTCTTACCGGTGGTTTGGCGGGAAACGCTAGCGGAGGGGAGGTCCACGGAGCTCGCCCAATCCTCGCTATCGGATGCCAGAAGAGAACACGCCTCGGTGGGTTCGTCGAACTCGTGGACGGACGCGGCGGCAGGCGGCGGGCGTTGTCCGTCAGTGAGCGACTCGAGCGAAGCCGGCGAAGCTGGCGGGCGAACCGGCGAGCTTTGGCGGGCTGGAGAAAGCTCGGGAGCGCGCTGGGCGCGGCGCTTCTTGCGGCGCGGCACCACGGCGGGCTGTGGTGAAGGCTCGGAGAATGATGCCAGGCGAGTCCTCAGAGTCACCATAGGCAAAAGCTCGCAATGAGGGCATCCGCCGTCAGCGAGCGCGAGAGCCGCGTGATCCTCACCCAGGCAGGAAACACAGATGACGTGCCGGTCTCCATCGCTGAGCGGGGCGCGGCACGAGCCACAGGAAGGCATCTTTAAAAAGACGCAGCTGTTTTGTGAGAGAAGTGTGAGTCGCGTCAAGTAAGCGAGCAAACACTCTCAACAGAGTAAATACACACAGAGTATAAAAGGATATAGAACGCCGGAAAGCGCAGCAGGTACGGCAGTTGAAGGCGGCGAGGCCAGCGACTCCAGAGCTCGTCCCGCTGAAAGGCTTGCTTCGACGGCGCGGCTTCTCACTCCGGATCCAGCGATGCGTGTGCGTCGCTGAAGAGATAAAAATCAGCTTGTACCAGCCTAACGAGCATATTTATAGGGTGAGACCACGCCCCTTCTGGCGGGACGTGACGATATGGGCGCGAATTGCCCCCATTGGTCATTACGTCACGCAGAGTCTCTCTCGATAGGCTGCTGCATTTGCTGCAGAGCAACCAATAGGCGCGCGAGCTGTTTCGCCTATGTCTGCTTGCTGCTGCAAAGCGTTTTACATTAATAAAAAAATTAAGGATAATATTTGGCTTCAATATCTCGTGGAAAAGAGTTTTTCCCCTAGCGTAAGCTATTACGCAGTACGAGAGATACTCTCGTAAGAGAACAATGGTGTTTGAGACTCACTGTATGTCATGTCCATGTACTGAACTCTTGTTATTTAACTATGCTAACATAAATTCAATTTCACATTCTAGGGCACCTTTAAGAACTCCATTTGTCTATTATTTATTTCTAAAGAAACACGACAATGTATAAAAGGCTCCATTACCTTGTATCTTACGTTATGGCCCTGTAGAAGCCATTTTTGTAAAAATAGGCTAACGATTGCGTCATAACCATGTGACTCTCTGTTCCATAGTAGAGAAATAACCGTAAAGACAGGAGGAGAAGCTCGCAGGCAATTGGGGGGACGTGGAGGCATAAAGTCCGATAAAGTCAAGGGAGAAGCCCATAGAGAGTCATGAAGTTGATCCTGCTGCTAGCTCATGGACAGCTCCTACTCACGCTCTCCATCTCTGCAAGATTCGGAAGGGAATGATTCCGATTTCTCTTGGCACAGCTACTAGAAGACTTACAACAGTAGACAGGTTGCTCACGTCACATCTACGTTGTCAAGCTCAGTTTGAGGCTGTGCAGTACGCTCAGCCATCAGGAAGTGAGTGCTTCTAATTGACTTCACTTTTCTCCGTTGAAGTCTATGGGGTCGCTGTGTCCATTTCTTTTACTGTCTATGACTCAAACTAGCGCACGACATCAACGTCATTGTTCTCAGCCACTCCCTCTGCTCGCTGATTGGACCAGTAAAAAATTGACCGGAGAAAAACAAAGAATACACCACAAACCCAGACATAGTACTGAAGGAAAATGAAAATTGAGCGGAAGTATGTAGGAGGGCGGAGCCAGGCTATTGGTTTTGCCCATTAGGAACTGATTGTATAGTTGTTGTTTGCTATTGCTGATTTGAGGGACAGGTTATCGGTTAGGGTTGGGGTTGGAGTGGAATGTTTTTGATTAAAGTTTACAAGGGCATATTAATTAAAATAATAATAATAAGAGTAATAATGTGCACTGATAAATCATTTATAATAAACACGGTAATATACCATAACCAAATAAAAAAAATCAATTTTGATTTCATGCTGAATTTAAATCTGTGCCCCAAGAAAACCTCTGTGGTGTTTGTGCACAAATTAAACTATATTTGTTTGGCTTCTGTACACAATACTATTGCATAGATAACTTAGGTTACACTTTATTTTACAGTACGTGTACTTACAGTGTACTTACTTTCCCAAGAAGTACTGGTAATATAATGGCGCTTTTAAAATAAAGTGCTACCATAACTTATGCAGTGATCTACAGTCAAATGTGTCTATAATGGTTATAAGTGTTGTGATATAGCACAGGAAGACTGTGCTCCAATAACATATGCATACAGCCATATGCTTCAAGAACACAAGATTAATTTCTATACAAATCTGTTTATTTTCCTATTTCAAGCAGAATTGTGGACATATACAGTGACATCTGAACATACACATTCTCCTGCTGGTTATAACATTTTTCATTTGTACAGCGAGATAAAATATTGTTTCCAAGGTCTTCAGTACAAGAGATTGAGACCAAGCATGGGATTATTTTGCATTTAATATCTGCTGATTTGTTGAGCACATACAGTATTGCATTTACGCTGATCTAATGCAACATCCCCAACCTTTGTTTCTAGAGTAGAAAAGGTGTGTTGACACAAAGACGTTCCGTTTACAGTTCTAAAAAGCCACGGTAACGACATTTCTGTAAATGCAATGACAGCGGCTCTCATTGTTTGTATTTCTGTTCATTCATTCTTGCAGCTTTTGCCAACAGAACTTTAGAAAACTACTTATCTCCCCTCTTGCTCTGTGTCGCATAACAAGGACTGTGGACCTGCTTAGTTAACAACCATGAGAAGGTCAACAAAGAGGCTGAGCCAGGAGTGAACCAATACTAAGCCAAAAAAAACAAGCGCATAAAATGTTTGCATGAGACAAAGGTCGTACAACCTGCTGAATAAATTATCTAATTTTGAAACGTATACATTGTACCTTTAAAATGTGCAAATGTCAGTCTTGTTAGTGTGCATCACAACTAGAAATCAATAGTTCATATTATACCACTGTACAGGAATAAATGAATGAATGTCAAACTAAATAGTGAAAACTGGAGAAATGTTATTTCTCAGAGGGGCTGTAAAAAAAGGGGCTGCTTTTTTTTACTTCATTTTTATTCCATCAACCTCAAAATGAACTGGAAATGGGAGGGATTCACTGTCTCTCTGTACCTCTGGGTTGATTCGATTTAGAAGAGGGATGATGAAAAAGATGATTTGTGTACTCACATACACAATTGCTAATGCAACCACCTCAAAAAAATAAACAAACAGTACAAACATCCTTGTTTAACAGAAAAAAAAAAAGGATTTTTAAAAAATCATTCGTAATTACCTGGCAAAATTCACACAGAATCACAGCACACGCTGCTTCCTAACACCTGCTGCTTGTTAACACTGAGCTCATGCAGACACACACACACACACAGGTGCTCAAAGGGAGAACTCGAGTGTGAGGTCTCTTTGGGTTTAAAGGTCGGGACCGCATCCCACTGGCAGGAGATTCTGAGGAGAGACCAGGTGTTTATAAGGGTTGCAAGCTGTGATGAAATAAACACCTCAGAACTAGCGCAAAAAAAAAAACGGAGTTGGGTACAGAGACACACGGAACAGTCCGGGGAACATTGTTATTTTAAATCCAGTCATGACACAATTACAGCCTTCAAACAAGCAATTGTCTGCAGTTCACTGGCTGTAACCTTAAGGGGAGGAGTTTAAAAATCAGATAACTTGGTAATGTAGGCAAACGTCAGTGCAGAGGAGAACAAAATCTAATATTTCACAATGCACATTATCTTTTTAGTTATTGTGGCAAGCATAAATAAAATAATGAGAAAAATCGCTTCTGCAGTAAAATCATTATAATTGACTGCAAAAGTAATCTCTACACTGCTCCATTCATGATTGGCAAAATAAAATATATTTCCTCAGTTTCAAAGTCCTCATTTGGAATCTCAGTGAATATTCTTTCCTGTCACCTGTCCTCCTGAGCTCTCCTGCACATGATTATATTTCTGCAAGCAGAACCAGTGTGGTCTTCGTTGCTGCCTCTTTGCCAGTTTCCCCTCTGTGCCCAAGTGAGTATTATCAGGCTGAGATAAGATTTTCCTTTTCTCCGCTCCTCTGACGCACTGCATTCACAAAGCTTTTGAAATCTCCTTGTGCGAGTTTTGGCAATATGAAACTTATTTTGTGCTTGAATCAATCAGGCTTGCTTTCTTGCACAATATCACACACACACACACAAACACGTTACTAGTCACCCACGCTAATCCACTCAGAGAAAAACAGCGAGATTCAACCCAGGCCAGAGTGTGTTTGAATGTGGCACGTATCTTTGCTGCCCCGGAGTCCTGAGCTGGATGAAGGGTGGTTAGTAGGAGGCAGAGGAGTTTCACCGCAGGCTATGAGCAGTCCGCCTTGTGTTTCATGTTATCATTCTCCTTCTCTTTTTTTTTTTTGTCTTCTTCCCTTCCATTTAATTTTGTCTCTGTACGTTCTTATCCATCCATCAGACATGTAATCCTCTTTATTTCTGTCTTTTCTCTCACACATGTTCCCTCAGATTTTTAGGTCAAGTTTATGCAACATCCAAAATTGATAGAAATGTGTGCATTTTTGTTTCATGAAAGATCAAAAGGATACACAATGCAGATTTATTTTCACAGCCCCCTTTGCTATATTTAACCAAGGGTGCCAATATTAGTGGAGGGCACATAACATTATATATAGATAATAACAACTATAACTTTGAGCCCACCGGCAACTATAGTTGCCGCAGTGTTTAGTTGTCATTTTCCTTTTTTAAGAATTTTTTTAGATGTTATCCATGTTTTATTTCTCAATGACATGCAAGCAAACAACCAAATAAAGGATTTCAAAAAAAGAAAAAAAGGTATTCACGTCCTTTCTGTCACATGAGGCTGTCAACTTCCTACCCCTACCTCCAGGAAGCATGACGAAGGCAAACCCTCCCAAAGAAAGGTAATTTTCATGTTACTAATAAGTACTTTTTGTTGACATATATATATCTACATAATCATGAAGGTCTCTAGACTCATCCAAACAAAACAAATCTTACAAGAGATCTATAGTTTTTTGTATACTTACAAGGCATTTGCCCACCGGCAACCATAGTTGCCGCTTGGACTTTTGATTAAGTACATATCATGGGGAAATAGGGTATACTATGTTAATAGGTTAATACATCAAGGTTATTGGTCTTGTTTAATGCATAAACATAGCTTAACCCTTTAAATGACATCTCTACTGTACAGAGATTGTCTGTTATTTTTTTTATTTAGACGTAATTTTTTCTTCATTCTATTAATTTTTATTAATTAATTTATTTTCATTTAACTTTTTGATACACAATGCCATGTTATGGCTGCACTTTGTTCTGCACTATGTTCCACCACTTTAACCCTTGTGCGCTGTTCGTTTGAGGTTTACAGTCGGGCTGTTTGGGGTCTCCAGAGAGACCACAGGCAACAATTTGTTTTTTTAACAAATGTCATTTTACTCAGTTTATTATTGTTTTTACTCCACAAGATATATAAAAAATAAATAACCTTTTCTTTTAATAGGTTTTTATTTTTTAAAATACTGCTTTTTATGTACAATTCACTTTATAAAAGACCCACATTTCAAAATTTCATTCATTGGGGTCTTTTGGAAAATGCATTTTTAAAATGAAAAAAATATCACTTTAACCAGTAGGTGGCTGCAGAGTTCCACTATTTGCTATTTGTCTAACTAAAATACATCTTTTCACAAGTGTTTCAAGTTGGATTCGTATCTACATATTATGAAATCACAATTATTACAAGTTACTTTTTGTCAAAGTTTAGCCGTTTTTGTACTGAAAAAAACAGTTGTGTTTTCATATTCAAGAGATGATTCGCTAGATGCAGCTTTTTGGGGTTTGCATCGAATGTTCTTCGACTTTTATACATAATACATTTGTTTATGAATAAAGATTGATCTGTTGAAAGCAGTTATTTTGAGTTAGATGCCAAATGTTCTCCTCCTATTCAAATTTGACATTGAGGGGGTGCATACAACACATTAGCCCACCGGCAACTATAGTTGCCGCACGTTCAAATATGATTTTCAAGAAAAAAACAAAAACCTGGGGAAAATAAATGCAGAACATGTTCACATAGGACACTATTAACAAGACTATATGCATGAAACCATTCATAAAAATGTGGGCACAAATGGGTTCATATTATTTCTTTCTTTAAATATTTATATAAAACGTATATAAAATTTTAACTCTGCTCCTGCCATTTTCTTGCACTCAATAACAGAACTACCAAAAAAAGAAAAAAACCTTTGGTCATGTCTTATCTCGCCTAGGGCACAAAGTGAGACAGGACTGCCACTGGTGCCCCCTCAAATAGATAGGTGCCTTTCTCCCTCCCTGTGTCTTTGGTATGGTTGGGTCAAAGATGTAAAGGTACTTTCTTTAGAGACCTGTGCCTGTCAAAGCAAAAGACAGACAAAAGAAAGCAATAGAGCAAATGATAAAGTGTAAGAAAGAAAGTGTGTCCCTGTCCTTGAGTTCAGGTTGCAGGATACATTATTACAATGTCCTGATGGACTGACTGGAACTACAACGTTTGAGAATGTGTCTATTCATTTTGGATCATCATCTCTTTCAAAACACACAAATACTCACACGCAAATCAGTTCAGGACTCTTCTTATTGTTAACCTGTAGAAAGCTGTCTTATTGTTAAGCTCCTCTTATTGTTAAGCTGTAGGAAACATGTAGGGCAAAATGTCAGCCAGCCAGTCATTATCACAATATAAACCAAGAATGATAAGGACCCTGACACAAAGTGACCCTGAATTGGTTTATTTTGTGATAATGACCATTTGGCAGTACATTACCCTGCTTATTACACAGCTATTTAAAATGAATATGAAATATTGATTTGATTTTAAATTATTAGTACATTATCTTAAGCCAGAGACAATTTTTCCATCAACAACTGTAGAACTGTTGTTTTGATTGAAGATAACGCAAATTATAGATTTTAGAAAACATGTTACTTACTATAATCAACAGTCCGATAAAACGTACAAAATCACAAACCCATCCAGTGACAAAAAAAGGGCTGAGAGCTGAGGCGTACATGACTCATACTTTTCCTCTTGTCCTCTACGCGGAGAAAGAAACATGCATCAAAAAGACATAAAAGGCCTTTCAATAATGAAACAGTATTTGAAAACACACATTTATATCCGTATGCATGTGCGCGGGTACAAAGAGAACGAGTTTGAGAGAGAACAAATACTGAAATGTTCTTTATTGCAAGCACATTATGCTAGTCATTATATTCAGGCACTCAAGCTATCTACATGCTTCAAACCTGGCAGGGTACATCAAAGAGAGAGGTATTGTCTCGCTATTGACCCGCAAGTTATAGACTGTGCTTTGGGCAAATAAGAACAAGAGAACTTGAACCAGGCTAATCTTCTCATTCGAGACACTCTCCATGATTCCCTATTAAATATGAAAGAAATCAAACACTATTGACGTATCCTGAATGACTGTAGTTCACGTTCAGGCACAGAGAGTGTCACAGGAACAAATACTCCATTACATGGCCCTTGTCGGGTTTATCCCATATTTGCATTGCTTCTGATTCAGTCTCAATATTTTTCTGCTTGGTTTGCATTTCACGGAGAGCCATACTGAGTTCCTAACACAGTATTGAAATTTAAAGACCTCCTGAAATCAAAACATTAGCTTTGAGGCTACATGCTAACATAGTCCCAACAACTCCTATCGAGTATTTCTCTTTCATGAAAATGGACCGTATAGGCCTATTGATAAATTATACGTAAAAAATTTTATATTTAATGGGTCTGAAGTGCACTTTTTACTTTACTAGCATTACTTTGAATTGTGTTCATGGTTTGTGGATGAATGCAACCTGTTAGTATTTCTGTAGAGGCTAGCAATGGCAACAGTTGTTGAACAAAACCGAATCAACACTGAACTGATTTCAACTGAATAATGACTTTTTACTATTGTCTTTTATGAGCTGCTTTAAAGCAGAATTGAATTCTGTTTGCATCATTGAATCATTATTTTCCTGTTTATCACTGTAAAGCTGCTTTGAAACAATCTGTATTGTTTTCAGCTCTATATAAATAAAGGTGACTTGATTTAACATGACAATGCCATGGATTCAATTCCCAGGGAATGATGTATGGAATGAAATATATAAAAATATATATAAAAAAAATTGTATTAGTTTAAAAACTGACATTAAATTAAATATAAATGGGGTTAATTTAGGATAATTGGGACATTGTCCCAGTCATCTCAATGGCAAAACGTGTCTCAATTTACCTGAATTAACCCCGATACAAATTAATTATTTAATTATTTAAATTGTATTAATTAAAATTGATTTAATCAAAAAAAAAATTAACTGATGGAGAGGACAGGATGACGAAAAGGCAAATTGTAGTTTTAGATTGTGCTGGACAAGAGATTTTTAGAAACCAGATGAGATATCCAAAACAAGAACTGAAAGAATGGTACAGGGATCAGACCAAAGCTGCAGCCCCAGGCAGTGCGGCAAAAAAGAGAGAGAAACGGTGTGAATTGTGATGATGATGATAGTGATGATGATGATGATGATCTCAAGCACGCGTCTGGAGGGATAAAGAGGCATCCTGATTCCCAACAGAACATCAGTCCTCTCCATCCATCTGATCAAACACTCATACACTTTGCCAACACGATGACCTGGAGGTCAATAAATCTGTACTCGCTGCCAAAAAAAAAAAAAAAAAAAAAACCGAAAGAGAAAAACAGAAAAGATAATGCTACCATACTTAGAGCTGCTGTCAGAGGTTTAGAAGGCATCAGCACCATCTGATATACAGAGATGTGCCAAAATAAGCATATCTATCTATCTATCTATCTATCTATCTATCTATCTATCTATCTATCTATCTATCTATCTATCTATCTATCTATCTATTTATCTATCTATCTATCTATGTATCTATCTATCCCAGCATGCTATGTTTAGATCATAGATGGGAGAAGGTGACACTGGTACAGCTGAGGCCATTGTTCATCAACTTGTCAGAGGAATATTTTTTTCCCTATTGTGACACCTGAAGACACAGAGTCAGAGAATACAGTGACACCAGAATATGTGAGTGGAAATGGAGTTACAGGATTTTGCCTGGAGCAAAGCTTTATTTTTATTTATTTTTGCAAGTCGGACTGTCAGCATTCTCTGATATTCTGCACACAACATGTTATAAGCCCATTATGAAACAGCATGTCAGCAAGAATTCAGCAATGTGTTAATTCACTGTGTTAATAGACTTTTTGCAGCTGGGATGAAAAAAAGATGGAATTTGTGAAATATTACTGGAATGAAAATTGTGAAAAACACACAAAAAAATGTTAAGACAATGTTTAAGACAGCTGAATGCAATGGGCAAATGCGAGTACGATGGTGAGATTGTGGCAAAAAAAAAAGTAATAATTAGTTTAATTGGGAAAAAAAATTTATAGTGGCTACTGGGTCAAAATGATTGTTCCTCTGACTGAAGAACTGTGCAAAAGTCTTAGGCACGTTAGTATTTTCACCACCAACAACAACAAAAAAAGGTTTTAAGCCAGTTATTTATATCTTTTGCTGTAGTGTGTCAGTAGGAAATATCAGCTTCCATTTCCCTTCGAGTTTAAAACAACTTTTGTCCTAGGTACACTTGCACATAGTTTTTCAGGTAGGTTATATAGATGCACACAACAGTAGGTTGTATATGTGTTGTGTGTGCATCCCATCTAAGTCTGACTGCCTTTATCCCTTTAAACTAAAATCCCTGACTCTAGTCAACAGTGCAAAATGTGTTCTTGCCATTGCCACTTTTGTTCCCTGTGTTGATGTTGCTGTTATTGGGTTATTGGGAAGCAGGAGTCCCGCAGAGCTCTCAGACAAAGCTTCAGGACAAACTTTCAGCATTCACAGGGTCACAATTGAGGTCCTGCAAGGCATGAGTCTGCCCAGCTTCATGGGCTTTGCAGTTTCATAACAGCGGGGCTGAAGAATACTAATAATACTGCAGAGAACCAGGCACTAAGAAGTGCTGGCAAGCAAACGTGTCTTATGCACTGTGCTTCGATTAGTCTGCCTGACGATCAATGCCTACATCGATTGATCAACCCATTGAGGGGCTGAGACTTAACTACCCAGTTAATTGTGATTAAAGCAGCGGCTATATATGCAATTAAAACAATACATGGAAAGCATTTAAGCAAATTCTAGTAATCCTATCAAATTCCTTATTAAAGTAAATCCACTCAGTGGCTCCACTGATCAAGACATGTATGACAAAATTAAATGTGAAAAGAAACCTTCAAAACTGTTTGCCAAGCTTTACATAGTGTCATAGCAACATAAAAAATGATAAAAATGGTTTCATAAATGTTGCTTCTTTAGCTCCAAACAGGTTTAACATTTTTTTAAATCTTGCAACTTCACTTGCAATTTTGAAAGAAGGTTAACACCACTTTTAGCATTAGGTTATAAAATCCTACTCCATCTTTTGCCATGCTAACACTGAATTACAGCATAAAACCATACAGTACTACAGTAGAATGTTAAAGCTAGTTGTTTCGCAAACAAACAACTATCAAAAACTGCCTCACTGCTTACTTAATAAATATTCACAAACTTTCTAAAACCACCAAAACATTCACATAGCTTTAGCATCCGAGGAAAGAATTAAGATGTTCAATTAACATTTCTTGCTTTTGCTTATGTACATTTCACTGCCACTGCAGTTTTGTTAAAACAAGTGCCATGTTGCAAATTTGATTCATCAAATCAATGCACTGACCTCACAAATATGCAAATGTAGGGATAAATCCAAATGTAGAAGTTATGAAAACTGAATACTCAAGATTAAATACTACCTGTGTGAAACCAAACAAAATCCAGGATTGTTCACTCATTGTTAAAAACAAAAAAGAAGAAACGAGAAAAGCCTAATGAGTTGTAATAGTAATTGTTTCCAACTCCTTTTCTTGTTTCGCAGGTATAAAGCACTGTAGAAGGGAGTATTGTAATAATACAGATTTTGGTTCATCCATCCATTTTCCAAACCGCTTACCCTAGGTGAGCCTATCCCAGCATCTCAGGCCGTAGGCAGGGACATATTTGGACCTTTCAGGGAAAAGCACTTTCAGCAGGTGATTTGTCCCACGCTCAGATCCATGCCTAGCAGTCATAATAATGTTATGAACCTCAACTACAAGACTGTAATGGAAAGTTGTGCAAAAGTGGACTAGTGAACTGGAAACGATGAATATGTAACCCCCTGAACCAGGTGTGGGGAGCTCGGTAAGGGATGTAATTTAAAAGAAAGTTCCAATGTATAATAAAATATCTAAACCCAGATTTGCACACATTCATACAGCACCGAGAGATGTATGGAGAAAACAGGGAGCACGCAAAAAAAAGAAGTCATCTTTGGGTCCCAAAAATGATTCCCAGTTAATGAGAAGCGAGCTGGAGTAAGCCAGCATGGAGCGGTTTGTGTGTTCGAAGATGAACTGCTCAGGCTGCAGCATTGACAGGCGAAGTAGAAAAGGTTCAGACATGTCTGTCTTCTCGTTGAATGCATCAGCTCGCTCACAGGCCCCTGTACCGTTCGCTACTGACAGCACTAAAGGCAGAATCAGAGCAAATAAAAAGCTTTCCCTCACAACATCTAAACGCTGAATGTCTAACTGAAACGGGACGGACAGCTAAACAGTAAACACGCGTTGAGCTGGGATGCGCCACAGTTTAGCAAACAAGGCTCATTTTCCTTCAGATGGGATTTTGAGTTAATGAGATGAGCCGTTTACTTTGAATACGGTCTGTCTGCATGAGGATTAATTATAAGATGCAGTTACAAGAACAAATTCGTAACACTATACTGCGCAAAAATAAAAAATAAATCATTCCACAAAGATAAGAATTGCAAGGAGCAAAAATGCCACATCTTTTCATTTGATATTTTAAGCTCTTGTTAGTAAGAAGCCAAAAAAAAAAAAAAAAAAAAACGATCCCACCAGAATGATTCGCTAATTAGAAACAAATGCTTTTTGTCATCTGGTGTCCACACGGACACGTCAAAGATAAATCAAAATCTAATTAAGCAAAAATTCGGTGTTTTTTTGATTGCCATCAAATTGGATTTGTCTCTCTTCAGTCTCAAATCCTTTTTTCAGTTAATTTCAGCTTTCTATTCTCTCAGCACTCAGTGAAACAGAACAAGTCGTCAGGTGCGGCCTATTTGGAAGTGGTTTCTCCTAAAACGTTTCATCCGATTTGGCCTCTAACACTGTTACATGTAAACACGCAAATGTTCATGCTCAAATTCTCCATTTCAAGCCCTGTAATTGAGGGAAAATGAGAAATGACTTCAAAAGAGAAATGCAAGAACCCCTAGGGCACACGTTTAATTGTTCTTGCACTCCTCTGACTGCTAGTTTCTCCTCCCCTTGGAGCGCTACTGCAGAGTCCCGGTGGCAGTGGAAATTAGGCATGGGTCATTCACCTCTGTGGGAGAGCGATGTCAAAAACAGCAGCACAGAAGTTTGGCATCATCACGAGCGGCCTATATCACTCATGCTCTCTTCTTTTAAATGATGCAATGCTTACTTAAGCGATGGCTCAGCATGGAGGCATGAAAGGATGACTACGTTTAATTAAAAACCCAGTTTGCAGCCCTTCAGTTCGTTTTTTCAATTAAATTTCTCTTTAATATAGATGAGCATGCGCGTGCTGCCTTCAGCTCGTAAATTTCGGCATAACTGGTAATTACCTTTGATCCACCATGCCGATTTTGCAGTGGACTCTTCCTCTGATTAATGAGAACTCCCCCAACAAACGTGTCTTTATGACAGGGCTATTTCATAAGCACTGATTTATGTGAGTGCAAGTAACAGGCCTACAGTATATGTGAAGCACAAGCAAGTTGGTGGGTCGATAAACTGGATGGTAATGACCTTCCTCGTCTCTTCCCTGCATTTGCCCACAACCATGACAACCTCTCCTGTTCACCTCACAGTGCTGAGCGTTTCCCCCACCCACCCAGACAGGTGCTCACAAATATGGCATGGTAGCTGGATTCAATCTGTTTTTTTGTTTTCTTTTACATTTGGAAGCTAGTCAACCAGCTAATAACCTGCTTGCAACAGCTATTGTCTAGTTTGGACCAGTCAGCTGAAACTAAAATATATTTCAATGACTCCAAAACCAACTAAAATAAAATAGACCACACATTATTTATAGTTTTGATTTGTGACAAGCCACCTGCATAAAACAAATGAAAATACTATTAGAAACAAATAATGCAAGACTTGGATGAGAAATTTAGTGACATCAAACAAATTGGTGCATTCACTTTGGCAGCTCTAAAATCATAAAAATGTCCCGGAAATAAAAACTAAAAGTGAAGCTAGATAACAAAAATAAATAAGATTTTTAAAAATACATTAAAAGTTCAAAACTATATTAACCCTGCCATGAAGCACATCAACAACAGTTTTTATACTATCTGTAAGTCTGTGAGTTGGTTCAACAAAATCCGTTGGGAATTCTGATAAGCGCCTGGCAGAATATCTTCTCCCTTATCAAACGCTGATTGACCACTTGTGCTCTTGAGCTTTTCTGCTCTCAGGGCATTTCACTAAGGACAGATTGAGATAATGGAGCCTATTCCTGCCTAGACCCAAGCAAGAATGGTTTACAGTAAAGTCACTCAGCCCAGAGGGACCACACGGATGCATCAAGCTGCAGATCCTTATAGATAAGACTGTCATTCTCAAACACAAGGGAAAAAGCAAGATAAAGAAAAAAGTATATATATAGAGAAAACAAAGAAAACGAATCGGTTACCTAACGTAACCTTGGTTCTCTCTAGAAGAGGGAACGAGTATTGCGTAAGCTAGCTTACGCTGCGGGAAAGATTCATCTTTGCTGAGATATTGAAGCCAAAAATTATTTCATAATTTGTATCCATACACAACGCAGTTCCTCTGCGGCAGACCTAGAGCAGGCTAGCTAGCAGCTCATTGGTTCGCTCAGAGAGAACTGCTTAAGCCTATGGGAGAGCGGGGCTGAACCCGCTTCCAATGAGAGGCGCCCGTGCGCTCATTGCGTCATGGCCCGCCAGAATGGGCGTGGCTATGGTGTATATAACAGTCTCTCCCAGGCTTATATGTTGATTTATTTCAGCGTGAAGCGAAACGCTAGTAGCGCAAGCACGGCCGGGAACGCAATACTCGTTCCCTCTTCTAGAGAGAACCGAGGTTACGTTAGGTAACCGATTCGTTCTCTTATGAGAGGTTCTCTCGTATTGCGTAAGCTAGCTTACGCTGCGGGAACACCTGGTCAACGCCGTGCGCGCTATGAATCCACTCATGAATCCCAGGGTGATTCCGGGGGATTTTTAACGTGGAGTGAATGTATTATGAGGCCGGCAGAGCGGGCACATGAAGTGTATACATAAGCATGTAAGAGGCCGGCAGAGCGGGCACATGAAGTGTATAAGCATTTAAGGAGAGCACAAGGGGCGAACCGGTTGTGTGAGGGACTCCCAGTAATGCAGCTTCTTAGGGAGCTGGTCGTTTAGACAGCTAGTAATTTTGCCTGCAAGGCGGGAACTTCCAAGTTGTAAAACCTGACAAAAGTGGACGGGGAGGCCCATCCCGCGGCCACACAGATGTCATGAATGGAAATTCCACAGGACCATGCCCACGATGAGGCCATGCCTCTAGTGGAGTGCGCCCTGATGCCCAGAGGGCAGGGCAGGCATTTAGATGCGTAAGCAGAGGCGATAGCGTCCACTATCCATCTAGACAGTGTCTGTTTAGAGGCGGCCAGACCTTTGGTGCGCCCCCCAAACGACACGAAAAGCTGCTCAGCGCGTCTGAACGCGGCAGCGCGCGTAGTGTACAATCTCAGAGCCCGCACCGGGCAGAGGAGATTGGCGTCGCGCTCACTATCGGATGAAGGCAGAGCCGATAGGGAAATAATCTGAGCCCTGAACGGGGTACCAATCGCCTTCGGGACATAGCCATGTCTAGGTTTGAGAATGACAACAGAATCATTCGGACCAAACTCGAGACACGCGGCGCTGGATGAGAGCGCGTGAAGATCCCCCACGCGTTTTACTGAGGACAGAGCCGTCAGAAAAACGGTTTTGAGCGAGAGGTATTTTAGGTCCACAGACTCGAGCGGTTCGAACGGGGGTGCTTTCATAGCTTCGAGAACTATAGAAAGATCCCAGATAGGAACCGAAGGGGGGCGCGGAGGGTTCATCCTCTTAGCTCCCCTGAGGAAGCGGATGACTAACTCGTCTTTGCCCAGGGACTGAGCGCGTCGGGGTTCAGAGAACGCCGCGACGGCTGCCACGTAAACCTTGAGAGTGGAGGGGGACCTGCCCTTGTCCAGCATCTCTTGAAGGAAAACAAGCAAAGACGGCACCTCGCATGACCGTGGGTCCAGATGTTTGTCGGTGCACCATTTTGAGAACACAGACCATTTAGACGCATAGAGCCTTCTCGTGGAAGGTGCTCTAGCCTGTATGATAGTGTTTCTTACTCCTTCTGGCAAATCAACGAATAGTCGTTGATCACCCATGCATGTAGCGCCCAGCGCCGTGGATGGGGGTGCCAGATCGTGCCGCGAGCCTGAGAGAGGAGATCTGCTCTGACTGGGATGGGCCACGGGGCTGTCTGCGACAGCTGAGTGAGCTCCGGAACCCAATTCTGACTCTCCCAACGCGGGGCTATGAGGAGCACCGAGTGGCGTGTGTCCCTGATCCTCTGAATTACCTGTGGTAGCAGAGCGATCGGAGGGAATGCATAGAGCGGGCGGCGAGGCCATTCCTGGGCTAGCGCGTCCTCGCTCCTTGAGAAAAATATTGGGCAGTAAGCGTTCTCTTCTGACGCGAAGAGGTCCACTTCTGCTCTGCCGAATAGCCGCCACAGTATTTGGACCGTTTGTGTGTTCAGGGACCATTCTCCTGAGGAGATGAGGTTCCTGGACAGTATGTCTGGGCCGTCGTTCAGATGGCCCGGCACATGCGTCGCTCTGAGCGAGAGCAGGCGGCTCTGAGACCAAACTAAAATGCGGTGTGTCAGTAGGAAGAGATTCCTGGACCTGACACCGCCCTGACGGTTGAGATAGGAGACCACAGCCATGTTGTCCGAACGGATCAGGACGTGGTGTCCCCGAATGAGCGGGAGGAAGCGCGAAAGCGCGTTCTCGACCGCAAGCATTTCCAGACAGTTTATGTGTAAGGGGCTTTCCTGTGTCGACCAATGGCCGAAGGCCGGTGAGCCCTCGCAGACTGCACCCCAACCCGTGTTGGATGCATCTGTCGAGATGACTTTTCGGCGAGAAAAGGTCCCCATCGTGACGCCTTGTCGGAACCATTCTGCTACTGTCCATGGCTGCAGCGCCGTGAGACATGTCTGCGTAACTCTGATCAGCTGGCGGCCCGTGTTCCACGCGCGGTGGGGTACACGGCTGTTTAACCAAAGCTGAAGCGGACGCATGTGCAGAAGGCCCAGCTGAAGCACAGCGGAGGCTGAGGCCATGTAACCCAGCATCCTCTGAAACGTTTTCAGAGGTGAGCGGGTGCCCATCTGAAACGAGGCGGCCAGTCGCTGTACACTGCGCGCGCGCGCTGTGTAGACAGGCGAGCCGTCATCGTGACCGAGTTCAAATCTATTCCTAGAAAGGAAATCGATTGACTGGGTTGAAGGGAGCTCTTTGTCCAGTTGACAGAGAGGCCCAGCGTTTTCAGATGGTCGAGGAGAACTGCGCGGTGCGACAGAAGCTCCGTCTGTGATTGGGCCAAAATCAGCCAGTCGTCCAGATAATTCAATATGCGCAGCCCCTGGCTCCGCAGGGGGGCGAGCGCCGTATCCATGCACTTCGTAAATGTGCGGGGCGCCAGAGATAAGCCGAACGGGAGAACGGCGTATTGATAAACATGACCCTCGAAGGCGAAACGTAAGAATGGCCTGTGACGGGGATTTATCTGGATCTGAAAATAGGCGTCTTTCAGGTCTAGAGAGATGAACCAGTCCCCCTGACGCACCTGCGCGAGGAGTTTCCTGGTAGTGAGCATCTTGAACGGTCTCTTCATGAGCACTTTGCTCAAAGACCTGAGATCTAAGATCGGTCTGAGGCCGCCGTCTTTCTTGGGAACCAGAAAATAACGGCCGTAAAACCCCGACTCGGTCATAGATGGTGGGACTCTCTCTATGGCGCCCTTTTGCAACAGCGTCGCAATTTCTGAGCGGAGCGTGCCGGCGGCCAGCGGGCTGACAGTAGATTCGAGCCGCGCGCGCGCACGAGGCGGGCGGTGGCGAAACTGTAGCAGATAGCCGTTCTTTATAATGCTTAGCACCCACGGGGAAATGCCTGGAATGGCTTCCCACGCTTTGGAGCATGCGGCTAGTGGCCGAATGGCTATATCGCCCTGATTGCTGCACATAGCGGGCTGGACACAGTGTGTGGGCGCGCTTTGAATGTGTGTGGCAACGGGATTTGCACTCAGAGAGGAGTCTATGGGCCGTGAAACAGAGCGAGCAGAGAGGGGACACGCGCACGAGCTCGTGGGCGTGTTTATGTTCTCTGATATTAGAGCGGGCTGTGCCCGTTTCATGTGATGGGGCTCTGATAGAGACACGGGGTATGTTATGCTTGTGTGTATGGGTGAGCACATGATTGTGGGCACGTTTTCTACACAACTGGCAAATTTTCTCTTTTTGAGATTTCTCTGGGTAGCCGTAAAAACGGCTTTTTGTCGCTCGCAAGCGGGCTGGGACACCGGCTTGTTTGTGGCGGTCAACACTACAGCAGTCGGCGAAATAACGGGGACTGGCAGAGGGCGAAGCTTTGACGGCGGTCCGGCCGCAGCGGGAGAGCACCGTCGTTTTCTTGACTTTGCTAGGCAAGACTTCTGATGATCAGGCTTCAGCGTGATCTTAGGTCGCGGGCCTCGTGGGGGCGGCGGTCTGCGGCGGCTGTCAGAGCGAGAGCGAGGGCGGCCGCCCTGTCTGCGCTGGGCTGTTTGAGTCTGCGGAGGGGGGCGCTGTGGTGGAGCTCTGGCAGGAGGCTCGCGAGAGCGGCCCGCGGAAGAGCTAGCGCGGCGGGGCAGAAACAAATTCATCGCCTGAGTAGCTTTCTGGACCTCAGAAAAGCGATCGACGATTCCCGTGGCAGCAGATCCAAAAAGGCCCGTCGGGGAGAAGGGCGCGTTAAGAAACGCGGCGCGCTCAGAATCTCCCATGTCGGCGAGCGTGAGCCATAAGTGTCTCTCGGCAACACAAAGGCTGGCCATGCATCTCCCCAGAGCTTGTGCGGCGGCTTTAGTGGCGCGAAGGGCGAGGTCCGTAGCACTTCTCAGATCCGTGACAGCGGGGGAGGGGTTTCTACCGCCTTCGGCCCACTCACGGAGAATATCGCTCTGTAAAACTTGGAGGACAGACATTGAATGTAGCGCTGCGGCGGCCTGACCGGCGGCGGCGTAGGCGCGAGCATGAAAGCTCGAGGTCGCTCTGCAAGCTTTCGAAGGAAGCGTGGGGGAAGAGCGCCATCTAGCAGAGGGCGGGCAGAGGTGTGCGGCGACCAAGTCCTCGACGGGCGGCATGGCTGAGTAGCCTTTCTCGGCGGCTCCGTCCACCGAGCGCAGCGAGGCGGATATATCAGAGCGGTTTCTAGCCGAGAGCGGGGCATTCCAGGACTTCGTCAGCTCTGCGTGAAGTTCAGGCAGGAATGGAGCGGCCCGGTTGCACGCGGGGGTCGAGCGCCGATGAAAAAAGCTGCCGTCCATCCGGTTCGGGGCCTGCTCGGGTGGAGGAGACCACTCGAGACCGAGGCGTTCGACGGCCTGTGCGAGGAGGCGCATTAGTTCCTCCTCTATCCCGGCGCGGATCCCCGCCGATTCTCTCGTGGATCCGACAGATGACCATTCTTCACTGTCAGAAGCGAGCAGTGAACAGGAGTCCTTCTCCTCCGCGGCGTCATCGGAAGCGACAGAGCGGCCACTCGGCGGCAACTGTATGTCCGGCAGGGGCGGGGAGGGAGAGCGGGAAGCGGGAGGCGGCGGCGGCGGCCCGCATTGTTCCGCTGGGGGCTCCGGCGGCCTCTGGGAGCGGCGTTTTTTCTTACGCGGCGAAGAGGAAGGCGGCGCGGGAGCGGATTTTGCTGCCAGAAGTCGTGCCCGCAGGGACAACAACGGCAGGCTCTCACAGAAGTCGCATTCTCCATCCGCGAGGGCGAGTTCTGCGTGCTCGAGTCCCAGGCAGAGAGCGCAGATGACATGGCGGTCTCCGTCCTCGAGACGAGCGCGGCAAGAGCCGCAGGAAAAACGAGACATCTTTAAAAAGACGCTCGGCTCTTTTAGATATAATAGAGAAGGATACAGTCGTCGGATGGCGCTAGCTTGCAGGGCGGCTGAAGGTGGCGAAGACGGCCGGCTTCTTCAGGGTCCGGGAGCTCGCTAGAGTGATGCCTTTTCGACGGCGACGGCGACGGCTTTTCTCAGGACAGCAGAAGCGTGCAGCTTGCTGAAGATGAAATGAATCAACATATAAGCCTGGGAGAGACTGTTATATACACCATAGCCACGCCCATTCTGGCGGGCCATGACGCAATGAGCCTCTCATTGGAAGCGGGTTCAGCCCCGCTCTCCCATAGGCTTAAGCAGTTCTCTCTGAGCGAACCAATGAGCTGCTAGCTAGCCTGCTCTAGGTCTGCCGCAGAGGAACTGCGTTGTGTATGGATACAAATTATGAAATAATTTTTGGCTTCAATATCTCAGCAAAGATGAATCTTTCCCGCAGCGTAAGCTAGCTTACGCAATACGAGAGAACCTCTCGTAAGAGAACTTCCTTTGTTGAGAAGCCAACACCAGTGAAATTGTGTGATGCTCCATACTACGTCAATATCAGCAAAAGCTATTATGCCGTTGAACATCCTCTTTGAAATTAAATATTAACAAAATTAAATTAAAACAATGACATGTCCCCTCAATTAACTTTTCCCTCCAATTAAATAAACATTTAGTAACAAAAGAAAAAAATTAATTACATTTACATATTACACTATTACATTTCATTATTAGCAGTGAGTTTGTTTTTTTGTCAATACTGTTTGACTAATATTAACAATTCTGCTGCTGCGTTCACAAGTTGACTTTTGACATCTTTAAAACACGCACACACACACACATTTCTGATCAGCGTGCCAGCACAAATCCTGTGTGTTTTTCCATGTTTTGCGCCAGTCTCCATCACTCCAGCTCTGTCCACTCATGTGTAGGGTTATGAGGTGACCTTGTGCTGAATGTGAATCTGGGCGACTGGCTCTTTCCAACTGCTCTCTCTTTCCCCTCAATCCACACTAATCCATCAGGGTTATCAGAACTCTACTCCCTAATTAGGAGGCCGGGGAACTGGGAGGCAAGCCTTGCCATACCCCTCCCTCCCACTCTCATTAATTTATAAAAAAAAAAAACACACTAAAAACAGCAACCAGCTCCTGGAGCAGCGCTAACACGGCAAGGTCGAGAGATATCAATCTCGGGTTGTTGTCGGTACGCAGGAATGCGTCAACACGACAAGTGAGAGCTGCATTGCAATGACCCATTTTACGGGTTTTGGAGGAGGAGAGATTTTCACATTGAAAGACCTTTTAAATCTTTAACCACAACCGGCTTTGACAACAACAGGCTTTAATAACAGCTCTTTTTCCAGTCCAGCTTCGGAGCATTTGCAGTCACCGCTTTTCGTATTTGCCACGGAAAGATGCTCACGTCGACGGGGGGCTAACGAGTTTTTCACTAGAGAAGACATTTGAGCCTTAATGTTCCCATTATGAATAAAACCAATGAGCACGGCATGCAATTCTGTTGCCATGGGCGTATTATTCAGATCAACTCATCTAATGACTTATCTATTTATAAAATGTATTTTATACTCATGATCATTTATATTGCCTCAGGTGATATATAGACACGTTCTGTAATTACTGGAGCGATGCAACACAATGTATTTGTGGCAGTGTTGAGGAAGCCACTTTCAAACTGTAGCCTGTCAAGCTGCTCATAATTTTAAGTAATTAAAATACAGTCAAGGCACTCGTTTTTTTATAATTATATAGTGCTGTCAAATTGATTAATCGCGATTAATCGATTCTAACAAAGCTTCTGTTTATATAATAGGTGTGTAGCCTATATTATTATATATATATATATATATATATATATATATATATATATATATACACACACACATACATACTGTATATGCGTTGTAAGTGCACATACTGTAAAATAAAGTGCAACTAACCTAATGATTAGTTAAATCTTAAAAAAAATATTAAAAGAAATATATATATATACACTTTTTTATAAGTGTAAAAAATAGTAAAAAATATTTTACTTGTTTATGCTGTGTGGACTTTTCCATGTAATTATAGCTGTCTAAACTGGTGGGCGTTCTTATGTGTTCACTTCCACAAAACTGGAAGAATTTTGGAACATAATAAGCAATAAGCTTTTTTAGAATGTAAAAGATAAAATTAGGAGAGGATTGGGGAGAATTATTGAATTATGAATATGTTACTGACAATTTTAGGAATCTGATTACGTAATCCAGATTGCATATAATGTGAAGAGACAACTCAACGCCGGCGATATGTTATGCCCTAAATTAATACATGATGATTGACTAACTATATTCTTCTATGTACATTTCTGAAATGCACTTTCTGTAAAGCTGCTTTGAAACAATATGTATTGTGAAAAGCGCTATACAAATACATTTGAATTGAATTGAATTGAATATAATCAGTGGATAATATAACATATGAACTTAAAAATCATACAAAATAATATTTGTATAATTTATATTTGAAATGTATATTACATTTTTAAAACAATGCCAAATGAAAAAAATATATATAATTAAATAAGATGTCACACAAAGACTGATGATTGATTATAAAAAAATAAAATAAAAACAGTTAATATATATATATATATATATATATATATCAAATAGTTTATCAGGTGCACTGATTCCATGTACAGTATATAAATAAAAAACAATAATCTGCACATTACAACCAATGTTCTACATACACAGACAACATATATGTTCAGTGTGTACATGTGAATTGTGCATGCGATTAGCATCCTCCACAGACCGCATAACAAACGGGCCAGTTTTCCTGGCCCGTTTCCCTATCACTGTCACTGTTTTTCTCCCATCAAGGCCTCTTTCCTCTGTATTAATTGCCTGGTTAATTAAGGAACTTAGAGCTATCGGAAAAGCTTCTCTAAAAGAGAGAGACAGTGTCCTGGGGGAAAAGATGACTCTAATGAAGTGAATAAAGATGAGAAGTGCTGATCAAGGAGACGTTGGTGAGAAATACAGAGAGTCAGGCAAGGATTGCAAACGCAAGAGGAAATCTGCCCTTCTCTTGTCGACAGACCCGTTTTTTTTGGGGGGGGGGGGGGGTTGCATTGAAAGTGCATAGCCAAAAGGAGAGAAGTGAGTGAGACAAAAAGGAAGAGAGATGAAAGAGTCTGGCTAGAGAGAATGGGTATGTTTTCTCATTAATCGTTCACTGCAGCTAACGCCGTGTCTCTGTAGCCTCGTTTACCATGTGTCCCGGCCATCTGCAGTCCTGCCTTTTTAAAAGCCCCAATGCCAATCTGAGTGGCAAACAGATGATGAGCGCTGAGTGGTGAAATGGGTGCCAAAAACAATGTGTGGAGAGAGAGCGATATGACAAGGCCGCGGGCATCAAGGAAGCACCCACACTTCTTCTAGAAGAAACCGTGTCATTAAGTTCATTCACAGCGGAGCTGGTGTTTTATAAACATGTTTGCCACACACCACACTCTCCTTTGCAGCTAAAGGAATGCTAATGTGGTTAATGAGGCTAATACAGAGAGGCGTGTGGACATGGAATGACGCATCTCAGAGCTTGAAGACGTTGGAACAAGATCTACCACTTCCTGGACTGGCAACGCTGAGATATGACAGGCTTTGAGGCCACGTAAAGCATAGAAAAAGAGCAGAGAGTGAGTTGAGTTTGCTCAGAGAATAAAAAAACAGCAATAAACGCAGAAAAGTGAATATGTAAGTAATAAGGTACGAGAGAGGCTGTGCTGTATCATAAGTCACGGCTGAAGGGCGTTGTTAGGCACGACGCAAAGCCTCCTTCCGCTAGAAAAAATAGTCCCTGACCGTGAACAGAAACAGAAGTTACATTATTTCGCCGTTAAATGGGGCAAAGACTGTCTTCATGAGTGAGTCAGTCAGTAGAGAAGACTTTTATATTCAAAGGACTGAAACTTTTGAACACGGAGAAGCAAGACGCAATTGACAAATGACTAGCGTGTCAGGGCAAGGGAAAACTTAACTGTTAAAATGACAATATATCGCTGCGGACATTCAAACTGATTTTTTATTACGAATATAGGACTGACTTGAAGGAAAATGCTATATCTACTGTAAATGCAGGTACACTCACTCACTCGATCTCTCACAATACTCTACTCTATACTTCAATGAACAATATCAATAAGAAAATGTTTGAGTTGCCAAGAGTGGTTGCAGTGATGTGTAGTGATACATAGAACCGTTGGGTGAAACGGACATAGCCGTGTTTTATCGTGAATAAAACACAGCTGTTGACCAATCAGAATCAGACTGGAACTAACCGTTTTATAATCAAGAATTATTTGAACAATAACATGTGTTTGATTAATAATGGAAACTACAGAAAGAGAAAAAAAGAATGCATGTATATGCTTATTGAAGCAGTAGTCGGTTCACAATTCAGGGTTCAATTGGTGGGGGAACTTTATAAAGAGGGCTTTTTTCAAACAAATAATGAGGAAATCACCTCAGGTGTTGTTCTGGCTGGGTGTAAATGCTCTTCTGAAGATGATTACCGAGTAAAATCTCTGAGGCTCTCACCTGTCAACAGTCAATGAGTGTTTACTCTCTCTGATGAAGTCACCAGCCTTCAGCACTGAGGTTTGTTCATCTCCATAGCCACGAGTTCCATTTACTTGTATTATTGTTAGTGGTGAATGGGATGAGTGGGGGAGAGAGGACTTTGAGAGTAGACATACACAAAGCAGAACGAAGAAATTGTGATCATAAGAAAAAAAGCAGTGGGCGTTTGTAATTTAGGCAAATCTTTTACTGAATATGCAGGATGGTTTGACTTCACACAAACGTGAAATTTTCAGTGTGGGATGACATTTACTCTTAACAGTAACCTCTTAACAGATTCTGGCATCTGGTGCTGTCGGAAGATCAGAAGGCAAGGGGTTACACTGGTTAGGACAGTCTAGTTAACCCCTCCTGGTGGTACATGTCGTGACTGCAACATTCTGCACACAGCATCTTTCTTCACTGACTACTATTCAGAAGTATCTGTGTTTTCTAAAAGAATAATTTTTTGTAAGCAATATATAAAAATCACAAGCGTTTCATTATTTTATCAAATTATAGTACGTTTTACCAGTGACAAATTCCTCGATGTGCATCAAAAAAGACCCGATGGGACGGCATAACTGGACCAACCAGCAGACTGATCTCGTTGCAAAGCATCCGAAATGCTGTTTTGGTCATGCTGAAATGACTAGGCAAAGTCTGTCGTCAATGTGGTTCAGTATAATTACCTCCCAGAACACGACTTAACACGACTGTGTTCCCAAAGAGCAGGCATCCACCTCAGAAAGGAAGTAGTAATATATTATATATACACGAACATTACCGTACTATATATAGTGGCTTCTCCTACTGCATCAGCTTCCATTTTTCTTAGTGATATTTATCAGCAGTTAATCAGGAAGTGACGATTTTGTTCTCTTCATCTGACTGGATGGAAATGTCGCTTTATATGCAAATGTTTTATGTGATATTCCAATTTTGCGCAAAAGTTACATTTGCAACTTTGGTTGGAAACGTAGCTACTGGCTGCAGGCAAAAGTGGCCCGAATTCAATTTTTGTTCATATGCAATTTATGCCAATTTACATATAGTTCTTTATATTGAATTAATGTATGGACCTGGGTGGATGAACACTCCCAGCAATTTAGTTATTTCAACTTATTTTTTTGTGTAGAGATAACTAGATTGTCCAGACAACAAGAAATTTTAAGTTTTCTTCTCCTCAACTTATCGAAATAAGTTAAACTAAAAAAAAAACCATGCAAAAAGATAACATAAAATAATGAGTTAAGTTTTGTCTCTGAATTGTAATTGATTAAATTCCACTTCCTTTATTTCAATTACATTTTTTTTTTTTTTTTTTTTTTTTGTGGCCAAATCAAATTCGTACTTATGAATCAAAAGGAATCCAATTCTTAAATTCAGAATTTTGCCCAAACTTGCTCTTAAAAGAGTGAAAAGCAAGACCGGCAACAACTGAGCATCCATGAGTAGTGAGACTGCAATTTAGATGAATGGAACTGCAAACAGTCAGATCCCTTCTAGTGAAGGATACGTTACGAAAATGCCTCTTCTTTGTCGTCATGGCCTCTACACTTCAGCTTGGAGAGGGAAAAAATGATTTTCCTCTCATTTTAATCTTTCTCTTTCTTTGGAAGGTTCTGTTGCTCTTCCAAGAACAAAGGAAGCAGATGCGAAGATGGATGGTCTGTTGAGACAGCACAAAGTAACGTCTCGTCTAATGTTGAAATAATTGTGGATATTAAAGAGAGAGGAAAATGCCAGCTCAGCCTGGGGAAGGCAGGAAAAAGAATTGAGAGAGGCAATAATGCAATAAAAAAGTCAGGCACTGGTGGAGGGAAGATTTCATTAAAAACAATAATGGTCACGACTGACTGGCCCAAATGCCGGAGGACAGGTCGTTCTTCTACAAATATGGCCTCATGATCCTTGCCTTCAGAATGCAGTCTGAGCAGTTTTTTTGGGTGATGAATGAGTGCAAGCGATTTTTGCAAAACCTAGTGGCTACACTATTAATCAAAAGATCAGCACAAGATGTAAAAGGTGAGAGAAAAAGGGTATCGGTAATACAAAACTCAAAAGTGTGTTTGCACTAACAGCGATTAAAATGTTGCTGCAAATCTCAGAGCGTGAATGCCCCTCTTAAAACTATGCAGTTTCCTTTCTCGTGTTGACACTATTCACTATTCAACTCATTCTGTGTAGTTCAAGATGAGTCATCATCACTATTTTTGCACCCTTTTTAAGGAGCAAAACTGTACACTTCATATGCGTTTTTACTAAAAGTGAATTGTGTCAATGTTTAGGAGTACACAATACAAATTAGTCTCAGCACTAACAGAAATGGACTAATAGTCACATAACTTCAATCTTGATTCCATCTGCAAGATCTAGTGAGTGGGAAGAATAAGATATTTGTGGCTGAGCAAACAAATGCATGGAAATAAAATGATTTTACCATAAAAAGAGTTACCATATTAACTGACAGCTCACTATCGTTCTTCAAGAAACAAAACATGCTTATTTATATGAATAAATTCCAATGCAGTATGAGAATTAACATTTAAACATAAAATAGCTAACATTTTGACATGTTTACCATTAGAGTGGTTGAAAAAGAAGTTAAGTTGAAGGAGCATGGATGAGAGAGCCTCCTGCAACATAAAAACACCTGCACATCGAACGAATGTGTCTCTTCAGAAAGAAAAAAAATCATATTAAACTAAGAGCTAACAAATGCAAAACCATTCTATAATTTCATACTCCGCTTTGACACAGCCATTACCATATTCCTGTAAGGTTCTCTATCAACTTTTTGGTCCAAAACCTTCCTAATATTTTATATTGTTTTTTTTTGTTTGTTTTTTTACTTGGACAGTTCACGCTATTGGCTGTCAACACAAATCAACAACCTCCCCTCTGGTTTGGCCTCCCTTGGCTATTGTGTTCCTTTAAAATAGACACTGCTGGAATGCTCTTTGTCGAAGCCACTGGAGCCACGATTCTCTTTAGTATATACCGAAGCCATGGTAACAGTTAGCAATGCACTTCACTTCTTTGTATCCATTCGTACAAACGAATAGCTCACATATAGCAGCTGGACAATGTGCTTGGTACAGTTTTACAGAGCTTTACGAGTTTCAGGTCACATTGGCAGCTAGCTTCAGTTGTTAGCAAGGAAATGTTTGCACCCTTAAATCATGTTAATTGCACAAGCCTTTGGTTGCCTTTGTGTTTTACAAAAAACTAGACTTACCACTTTCAGGGTGAAAAGAACTGATTGACTGTAGTTCTGTGGTTCCCACCACTTTTCATCATGAAAAATAATGGCAGCTCAATTTTAATACATGCATTTCCAAACCACACTTAAGATAATAATCCCTTTGAGGTACTCTAATTTAGACATTTTATAAACGCCTGGTCTACTGTATATAAAAAAGGCAATACAGTGGTTTAATACATTAAGTCCATTGAAATCATACCAGACGCACTTTGACATTGCCAGAAACACAATTTGGGTTGCTAACGAGATGGGGGAAGCAATCATGCTGGGCAACCTTCTTTGAATCGCTTTAGGGTTTCCTATGCTAATGGTGTGAATGTGAATGTGTATAAAAAACAGCATAGCCTCCAACTGACACCCTTAATGTGCTGGGTTCAAAACAAGTTAAGCTCCGTTGACAGTATCTGTGGCATGCTGTTCTACAGCCACAGACAATTTTACCACCTCCCTCATCAGTTTGAGACAAAAAAAAAAGAACAAACACACAAAATTAATGTACAGTAATGCTTACATTAGAAGTCTAATCTGAAAAGCATTACAGAGCCTTTAAAAAGCAAAAATGTGCAGGTTGTATTTTTGTTAAAGTTTAAAAAAGTGTTATTTTAGCTCTAAAGTGAATTGTTCCAATAGCAGGGGAACCATTAGGCAGATTAATTTTCATGCATTACCGATATAATTCCTGGGGGTATATCGTTTCTGGATGTATCCTTGTACACATAAAGCAAAAAAAAATGTATCAGTCTCCTAGGTTTCTACCTAAGTACTGACATTTCTGAATGGGCTGAGGCTGGGATTTAGTGAGTTTGAAGCGAAAGTATTTGATGAGTGTATACTATGTGCGGAGAGCATTCACTCAATATTATTATCAAATTTTTGACATAGGTGTAGTAGAGGCTTTTGCATCGGAGGTCTTCATATCCTGTGCACACAAAGTACTGTGCAAAAGTCTTCACAAGACACTTCACAAAAACATTTTTCAAAATGGCTGTTTATTCTTTTACTTTAGTGTGCAAGGAAGAAATATCAATTTAGATTTCCAAACATTCATTTTTGTACATATTGTAATAATCCAGTGAGATATGAACAAGGAGTCCTACAACAGAAGGATCAAGAAGTATCCATCTTAGATTACTCAAACAGTAAAAGTTAAACTACAACTAAAAAATTTGAGGCCAGTAAGATTTTTTTTATGTTAAAAAAAAGTATCTTATGCTCACCAAGGCGCTATTTATTTGATCAAAAATACAGTAAAAAGAAAAATCAGCAGCCCTTAATCCAGTCTTCAGTGTCACATGATCCTTCAAAAAAGTATTCTAATATGCTGATTTGGTGCTCCAGAAACATGTCCACATTAAAAATATTTTAGTGGAAACTTTTTTTCAGGATTTTTCTATGAATAGCTTCTTCTCACAGAATAAACAAAAAAAAATGTGGATAGAGATCTGATAAATATCACAAACATCTACACAATACAACAATAACTCATCTTCTATCAGTTGCTGCTTTATCATGTGAGGCAGCAGGGAGATTTACAGCATCATCAGGCAGAAGTGTAATTCCTCTTAAACAAGATCCAATCAATGGCACATAAGTTAGCTCTATCATTGGCACTGACATCACCATTTCACCACAGTACCCGTTCTGCCTCCATTATTGGAGGGCATGATGAATTGAACCAGGTTGGTGCCATCCTACCCCAAGCTGTGCCCCGAGCTCTGAGTGCCTGGCTGCACTCATGGCAGTGGTGTCTGCACTGATCTCTGCCGCCCCCTCTCAATAAAGCAAAGCAGACCACTGGGAGATAGCAGCATGGGCGCTAAGTGCCAGCCACATGTGGCATGGCAGGCCTGCAGAGCTGATGGAATAACTAAATCTCACTCCTTGCCTCGTCTATAGCCACGGCTGTGGTCTCAGTGAGTGCAGAGTGTGGATGGATGAATGGCTATAATATCTAATAAAGGCAAATGTTGTGCGACTCATTTTAAAAAAGCAATTTCTCTTGCACGCGTGTCAGATCCTGCAGGGCATCTCAACCCCTGTGTATCTGCTCTCATTCGGTCATTTATTATTTCAATGAAGCGGCTGATGTTTGTTGAGTCCTGTAGGACATATTCTCCTAAATGTGCAGAGGTTAACATTTAAAGAGGAATATATGGCTTGCCTTATTAGTGCCATGCACTCCAGCATTTTAAATTAGCTTATACATCTGTAACAATCCATATAAAAACAGACACAAATATATCACAATCATACACTTAAATATTAGGGTTATTGCCTTGATTTAGTGGAATTGCTTAAAATAAACTATTTTTAAAAAATGTGTTTTAAAAGGTAAACTATGTTTCTTTTGGCCCTCAAAAAAATGAAACCATGCATTTTGCGGAAGAACATTGTTTTGGTTGTGCTTTGGCTATGTGACTGTGCAGATTAATATGGTTATCATACTGATCATAAAATATTCACTAGGCTTAAGAGATATAACCAGTTTACATGGAAATCTCAAGCTGATTAGCTGAAGACATTACTGTAACTATACACCCATTAATAGGCAAGGTACTTCCTTGAAAATAAATTCCAGCATAGCTCTACAACAACCATAATAAAAATGACCCTTCCCAATAGATAATGCTTCAGAATGAACTCCGTTAGAGAGCTACATGGCAATTTATCTGTTCAATTAAACACCTTACTCACCTGTTGAGTAATAAAAACGTCATCTCTGGGTCGCTTTTATAACACTTCAAATCCCTCAGTTCTCAGGAAAGTCAGGTCAATGTTGATTCTCATTTATTACCAGCTCTGTCACGTTCTCTTTTTGCCAGCAGAGACTCCTCTGTTCTGTGTTTATTTAAAATGGGTGATTCCCCGGGGGTTTGAGATTTAGTGTGCTTCATGTCAAGCGTTCTCACTCGTGAGAACTATATACCAATCCCACAGCATACACGTCAAAGTAGCTGAAGAAACGTTTCTCCATTTACGGATATCACGAGACACGCATGGGCAATGACGCATGTATGCGATTTCCCACTAAAAACATCCTGAAAGGTTTCAAATATAAAGACTTATAATAGGCAAAATGTCCCCTGATCTATATGCTGCCACACACAACTTGTCTCACCAAATCACTCATTCTTGCATTAAAAAAAGAGCAACAGCATGGAAAGTGACAGTCTCACGTTTTTAGAACATTTTAATTCGATACACCATCTTAAAAATGGCAAAGTTCATATTGCAACAAAAGACCTCCGCAATTGTTAGCAGGACATTTTTCGTGTAAATGTAAAAAATGTAAAAAAAAAACACAACGAACAGCTGGATGACTGTGTTGTGCGTGAAAAGCCCTTTTGGACAGAATGGCATTCAATTGCAAAGTGGTTTGCAGTGAGCCAGTCATAGGCTTATTTTCATTCATTTTCAACTTCGCTTCAATGTTTTTCTCTTCCAAATTAATGTAAAATCTTTCAATTATATTTTTATAGGTGCTTTTCTCAGCAAATTGATTGAACAAAACATTGATGAATGCAATTAATCAAATTTAATTACTCTGCATATCAACTCATTTCTATTAAATGTACCAATTTACAGCGCTATTAAATAAATAGTTAAAATGGACGGATTTATACACCCCTGCATTTGTCAATATTATAGGTGGTCAAAGATTAACAGCATTAACCCTCTGGGGTCTAAGGTGTTTTCGGGGTCCTTGAGATGTTTTGGCATGCTCTGACATTTGTGCTTTTTTCAGTTGCTTATAAACATATTAATGGCACAGGTGAAATTACACTCTATATAGCACACACAGGGCTACCATAATATGTTATCAACATGTATGTACATGTTTGTATTTTTGAGAGAATATTGTTTATGCGTGGTTATTGAAAAAACTAAAAAATAAAGTTTCTAATATAAGGCCACAAATAACATACTAAATATCTGTCCACAAGACTTTTGACTAGTGGATGTTGTCGCCTTGAGTTTTTGCTTCAAATTGATCTGAAAATCATTCTGCCTAATCATTCACATAAAACAATAGATTGTTTTAAATTGTGAAAAACATTTTTTTGTTTGCAAAGGCAATATGCGGATGGGCGGAACGGCCCAACCCCCTCATGAATAATTAGGCAGTTCTCACCTGAGCAGACTGCATACTAATGAGCCTTTCATTCAGGGGTGTCACACAAGAAAGAATGCAAGGACAATATATATATAAATAAATAAATATTTATACACACACACACACATATACATATATATATATATATATACAAACAATCAAAATATAAATGAAAGCCAAAAGCACATTTTTAGTCACACCTTTTAGCCATCCACCGCGGTAAAAATAAACCAGTCGCATTTCAAAGTCGTACGCGAAATGACCGCCAGGTGGCGCAAAGGGACATTTAGCAAAACGTAAGTGGGGCTAATGTCTATTAACAGTAGCCTATAAGGATGAAATACTACAAGTTATGGTAATTTCCAAATAAGCCTACAACAAATTGTTGGTATAATCTATATAAGATATAATCTTTTAAAACTGTAAAAGGCTAAACACTCACAGGCTAAAGACGTTTAGGTATTTCTCAGTGAGAAAATTCATAGCCGAGCGGTAGAACTTACGGTTCATCACCAAGATGACACGGGTTCAAATCCCGCACAAACATGGTCTTCTGTAAATTTTATATTTATTTAGATTTGTCTAGCTCTAAAACTCTGTTACACCATACAGTTTTTTTGCTTATATTTATAAAATACAATTATCATGCATTTCCATTTTAGACTAAGGAACAAAATAGTATCCAACAGAACGACTTTGCATCTGTATAATAATAGGCTACCAATCGTAATTTAAAAAGCAGTTCTGTAAAAAAAAAAAAAGATATATAGCCTATATAGGCTATATATTTTTTTTTATTTGATTCCAGGCTCTCACGCCACACCCCCGATTTCTCACGCTGAAGTGTCAACCCGGTCGGTCAAATTCCTAAAAGATATAGTTTATCTATAGATCTACCTGTTGAGCCACTCGTGATCGACTAGTTATACCGCAAATTAGTTAAAATATCCCGTAATCTATCTAGAGCGAGCGTGCATGCGAGACAGATATTGTGCTCCAAACCATGCGCGCGCATGGCAGAGAGGTCTGTTCCCTACAACCTAGAGTTTTTAAAAACATGGTTTTAAAGCTGCTGTCCGTAGCTTTTTTTGGGTTAAAAATTATCCAAAATACATATTTGATAAAATACATAACCAGCCAGTGTTCAAAACTATCTGCTTGCCTTAGCTCGATGCAAAACGGTAAGCTTGTAATAATGTTTTTAATTTTAGTGGTACTGGTGGATTTCCGCGGGAGATTCGAGCATGTCTTTGCGTCATTACGTCACATCTGTACACATAAAGAAGGAGTCTCGGCTAGTATAAGCTATATTGCGTGTGAGGATGTTGGAGGTAGAGATTTATAGCCTTTTCTCACAGCACTTGATATAATTAAACTTATCAATTTGATGGCGGATCCAGAAAGGTTCAAACGACGATCATCATCAGTGACAACTAGAGACTCACCCGCTGTAACATGCAAAAGACTTCGTTCGGACTTCGGAGTGGCTACAGAAAAAAAGAGACTGCAACCGGACCCATGTGAAAACAAGGATAATATCGGAAGGACATTACATGATGTAGTCACGCAATGCTTGCTGACGTTGTTAACATTAACAATTTGAGAACATAGTATAGCTACTTTGCACGGTTTTGCGTGAAATGATAATTTATAAGCAATTGTTAGATTTAATCAGCGCGATTTACTGCAATGTCAGAACCAGAACAAAAGTGAATGTTTCTTACTAGTTCAGATGACATTTCCCGGTGAAAATTGTTATGTTGGTCATACTTCCAAAAAGAATAATCTGTGTCTTCTGAATGACAATATCCACATCGGCGCGGTGACTGACAGCTGCACACTCTCCTCAAACATTGTGTTCATCCGCGCAGTGCCGTGTCGAGGGTGTTGAACTACAACCCACGTAAAGTTGATAATTCCGCGAATGACTGCAATTGCAGATTTCGAACAGAGATGGCGACAAAGAGGAAAAATGCCGGACTGCAGCTTTAAGTAAAGTGTGATTTGCCAGGGGGATTGGGATTTCCTTCTGGTCTAAACATCCCTGCTTCTGCTGAATTATTTTAATCCCCACACCCCTCCCTCCACAGCTAATCAATGCTATAGGCTACTTCACCAATATCAAATATATAAAATAGAGATATGCAACAGGCACGTTTAAACGACAAACAATAAAATCAAAACCAGCGTTTCAGTTGTTCATTAGTTCCAGTGGCCTGAATGCATGCACGGCTTTTCAAATTTCACAAAGCGTGTTGATGAGATTATTTTGAATGAAATATTGAAGTTTATAATTAAGTGTTTTGGCACACCACGCCGAGTGGCCCTATGCATTTTTCTAAAGTCAGGTTTTATTCTGGCATGGTGAGTTAGTGTTCGACAAACGCGGCGCGTTCATTTAGATTAATTTATTTTTCTCATTACAGCTAAAATAACTTAATAGGCGACTCCGTAATTTTTTATTCATACAGATAAGAGTAGAGTAGCTTACATCATTCAAAACTGTAAACTTGTATTCATGTTAGGCTAACGACAAAAACAGTATATCTGTCGTCTCTGTCTCCGGGAACTGCGCGTCACAAAAATGAACCGAAAGCCACTTCAGCTCAGTCACGATAAGAAATCGGCTATGTCTAAAGCCTTTAAATGTCTAAATATTTAGGCTAATAAATGTTATCTGATTATGTAGGCTAATCCATATGTAAACGAGAGGTACAGAGGATCTACTCAAACATGTATGTAAGCGCTTCCCAATGAGAAAATGACAAGACAAGGGTGAAAATCGCTCTAATTAAATGTAGGCTAAATCGCCCTGAATTAAAATGTAAAAACAGATCAAATAATGTATTTGTCGAAATGTTGCGATATTGTTTCATTTAAGTTCCTAATTATTCTATAAATGTTATTTAATTTAGCAGCATTACCACGAAGCACCGTGTTTCGATATTTATTTGAATAATACAAAATAAAAATAAAAACTTAATTCACAAATTCCATGCCTGGTTGTAAGGATCCAAAGATCCCTGTAGACTTTAATATTGAGCTGAACATTTTGTTCATGACAACAAATTAACAAGCGTTTTTTCAGATTATATTTAGTTTTGCTTGGAAAAAGCTGCTCCAAACCAGTTTTATTTCATCAATTATTGAAATAATGAAATATTTAGTAATAAACTTTTAATGATAGAAATATATAGGCTACATGTAACTTAAATCATTTAATTCCTTCATTATCAACACTGTCTAGAATAGCGATTTAAGTGTGAATTGCGACTTCTCTTTGTGTTAAGTCAGCCTCAGACTCCGATAGCCGGTGGGGGGGGTTGGAGGGACAGTTGCTGGACAAAGGTGTTAATGTTCCTCTTTCATATGGAGAGTGTCGGATAGCCAGCCTGATGAGCAGACAAAATTATTGTAAGGATAAATCTGTGTCCAAATGTAGGCCCCATATCTTATTAAATTATAAATATTGTAGTTTATTTATTGTAGCCTATTTAAAGTTTTTTTCACACAAAATTTCAATTGAAGTTATTGTAAGGTGAATTCGACAAGGCATGCTGTGTCTTTGAAGCAACAATTAAAGGCTAAATAATTATCATGCATTGATCATATCATGCATGCGCAGCGAGGGAGACTAAATAAATTTGTTAAAAAGAGATCCAGCGCGAGAGAGGCAAAGAAAAACGCATGTTTTTAATTTAATTATGTTTCTTTGGACAATTTTCGCTTTGTACTGTTTTAATTGTTTAATTTAGCTGTAATTTCTTTGGCAATACAAATTTAAAATGTCGCAAGAATAAGATTAGCCTAGTGTTTCTTATTTTGCATCGCAAAAGAAATAAACTCTAAACCCGATGCAACCCTAAATAAAAAAACTGTCCCGACACTTTATTTAAACCTTGAAATGTTCGAACTTGGTTTCAAACTTAAGTAATTTTAGTGTTCTTTTACATTACACAATAATTTAGCAGACTAAAGACGAGCTTCTTCATTTTCATTTTCTGATGCAATCGGCTTAATCTTCCTTCATCAGTTTTTGTCGTTTGTGCAGCGGCTGCGGTTCTACAGGAATGTAGCAAATTTATGTTGTAATGATAATTAAACAAAACTCTTGACTTTAAATAAGTAAACCGTTATAAACAGTTAGCTATTTAAGCATCAAGGTGGGAAAATATAAACGCTGTAGGCCAACATCGATTAACAACATGTAGGCCTATGCTACATTGAGATTTGATCTCGGGTCGATTGAAGCTCCTCGAAGCTCGTGTTGATGCGTTGATCACTGAGCTATCGTCTGTACGCTGTTAAAGTTGTAAAGCCTCATTGATGTAGCCTAAATGTTTTTATTGCAATGTTTTATGTTGAAATGTTTTCATTATTTATTCAATTACATTTCAGTAGCCTAATTTCAGTATTGTGATTATGAATTATTTTAACTACGTTTCACTTGTTGAATTCATCTGCTACCAGCTTTCAATCGCTCTGAATCAGGCGCGGTGCGGCCGCAGATTACGCATTAGAGAGAATAAACCGGAATAAACGAACACTTTTCAGAGTCTATGATTGTAGCGCCTCTTAGCGGTAAAAGGCAGCAAATACACCACACATTTTACCGCCGCGGTGGAACGGCTGATGTGGGCATTGTCATGGCTTGCCGACATTTGCGTTTGAATAGCGCGCGTCCTCCGTGGGCGTGTCAGATTAACGCGTAATGAAGTGTAATGAGCTGGGGAAAAAAATACTGACAGCACTCTCTTTTCATACAGATTGCATAAACTGAGAATATTTGTTTTTTTATATAAATTACTTCATTTAAAAGAAGAGAATTCAAGCTTCATAAAGAAAAATCTCTCGTGCCTGTGTGACAAGTAATCGCGGAGTTACAGTTAATCTTAGGACGCGTTTCAGAATGGACTTCACTGACAGAGAGAACGCAGAACTCGCATCATGTTTGTTTTTCTTTATTTGGTGAAAAGCACAACACTTTGTTTTTATTGTGAGTATCCACAAAAAAAAATAGAAACTTAACAGGATCGATTGATGTATAACATTTGCCTGTATGACAAAAATCGACTGAGTTATTTGAGTCTTTTTTGCACTGATAAGAAAAAAAGCGAGCAGATCACGCCGGCGTGATTGCAGACCCCAGAGGGTTAAAGGAACACTCCGACTTTTTGGGACTTTAGCCTATTCCCCTTATCCCCCAGAGTTAGATAAGTCCATACATACCTTTTTCATCTCTGTGCGTGCTGTAATGGTGTGTTCACACCGAACGCGAATAGAGCGTCAAATACGCGTCTATCGCGTCTGGTTAGACGCTTGAACATTCGCTCGAGTTCAATTTTTTCAACTTGCGCGGAAGACATTCGCGTCAAACGCGTCGCCCAATTCGCGTCATTCGCAACGCCCGGCGCGAATGATGCGTCTATTCGCGTCTTTGCATTGACTTTGTATGTAATCTACTCGCGCAAATAATTAAATTCGCGTTCGGTGTGAACACACCATTACTCTATCTGACGCACCCACCGCTAGCCTAGCTTAGCACAAAGACTGGATGTAAATGGTTGCAGCTAGCATACTAATCCAAATAAGTGACAAAATAGCGCAAACATTTTCCTATTTACATGTTGTGATTTGTATAGTCACAGAGTGTACAAAAAACAAAGTCACATGAGACATATTTTAACCGTATAAATACTGGGAACTATATTCTCTGAAGGCGAAGCACTGCTACTTGGGCGGAGTGATAACCGCAGCACCTGAGACGCGCTCTCTGCTCCTCACATACTGTCGGCTCCTCACCACGGCGCGTCTCAGGTGCTGCGGTTATCACTCCGCCCAAGTAGCAGTGCTTCGCCTTCAGAGAATATAGTTCCCAGTATTTATACGGTTAAAATATGTCTGTGTCTCATGTGACTTCGTTTTTTGTACACTCTGTGACTATACAAATCACAACATGTAAATAGGAAAATGTTTGCGCTATTTTGTCACTTATTTGGATTAGTATGCTAGTTGCAACCATTTACATCCAGTCTTTGTGCTAAGCTAGGCTAGCGGTGGGTGCGTCAAACAGACTTATAGCACGCACGGAGATGAAAAAGGTATGGACTTATCTAACTATGGGGGATAAGGTGAATAGGCTAAAGTCCCCAAAAGTCGGAGTGTTCCTTTAAGCATTTATATTTAGCACCTTTTTCAAATTTTAGTTGTCATTTTAAACTCTTTCTTCTGGTTCTGTGATTTGTAAGAATTAATAACATCCACAACATGTTCATACAAACAAAAAAATCTTTAGCAGTGCATGTTTCTCAAGCAATTGAACAATTAGTTTATTATGGATAATGCATTAATTTATGGATAATGCATTCTTGTAGCTAAAACAGTAGAGTGTATATATATATACATATATATATTAGTGCTGTGTTGAAAAAATCGATTCACCAATTCTGAATCGATTTTCATATTAATTTCTAAAGATCGATCCGTAACTCAGAGGATCGATTTTAATAGGTTTACATTTTCCCCGTGAACTTTAACTTGCCGCGACTGGGAGATCCCTGTATGCGCATTGAAAGGGTTTCACTCAGCGCGCACATTGTTACGACAACGGGCTTTGAGTGAGTCATTAAACCGTTCATTCAACGAACACGTTCAAAAAAGCTGATTCATTAAAAGAGATGTAATGAAACAAGGTGTTAATTATTTTTTAACTTTGAGTTCCACTTTTCAAGGCTCAGCTGAGCAGCAATGCGTCGCATGGGTAACGCTGAAGCTGATGCTTCACTTATTAGAGACCAATATGGCATTGATTCAATGCGTGACTCGCTGATTTTATTTCCCCGCGGCTTCCTCGCGCAGTGGGATGCTGACCAGCGCTGCTGCTGACGCGCATTTATGGTAAATACCCGTGACGTGAACGTTAAAAGGATGATACGACAAATATTTCGCTTTCCTTTGACACGGCAACCTTTTTCACAAATACATATGACTTCAAAGACAGACGCAGGTAATCGCACGCGCTCTGCCGATCTCTCTCATTCACTGTCTGTGCGAAGCCTCTGTAGGCTACACATCACCACGATAAACAGTCTTGTTTGTTATCATTATGAACTTGTTTAACATTCAATACACATGCATGAAGTTCAAAACAAGAAGGGTATAGTCTTATAAAAAACGTGAATATCGCGGTTGCTGCGGTTACTTGCAATCCTCTGCGGTTACTGCTGCTGATACCTCTGCGTCCTCTGTCGTCTACACCAGTGCAAGTTTGTGAAAGCAGTTGTATCAACACTCTGGAAGGGGGATTGTTCTTTACAACCATCAATACTCCATTAATTTGCAGTTAAATGTCTATAATAATTGTATCAATATGTTGCATAACTACAGTCCTGTAATTCAACAGCTGGAAAAAAAATATGCTTTTTTCAAAAACACTTATCTTAATCTCGAAGATCGGATCGGATCGAATCGAATCGAATCGAATAATGATAATCGATTCAAGATCTTGAGAATCGGAATCGAATCGATTCTTGAAATTTGAATCGAAACCCAGCACTAATATATATATATAAATAATATACACTTTTTTTTACACTTTATTTTGTTGCCTTTCCTTAAAAGGAACTAAATGTGGTATTTATACACAATGTGCCAGGACAACACACGTAGTAGCATACATAGCACAAAGTGCACCAACAGCTATATCTTGTAGATTAACACCAATCATCCAATGAATAATTCCCTTTCGATCCACAGCTCAGACATATTTATTTAACACTCTCCCTGTATGTTCATTGTCATGGAACGCTATCAACTAGGCCTGCATGTGGTTTATTCTAATATCCTGCTTTAATATTCCATACACGGTGGACACGAAAAACGCTTACAAAAAGAGATAAAGACACTTGACAGGTCTGATCTCTCTGAGGCTCTCTATTCTGCATTAAACATTACCTTATCTGCACAACACTATGGCCAAAGCATATTCGGAGCTGTCAAGCAACTCGTCACCTAATGTCAGGACAATATTGAACAAACGATGAAGTCACAGATAAATATTTGCTTCAAGACATGACAGACTTAATATACAGAACGCCAACATGTGTGAAGGAAGCACCCCCCCTTCTCCATTAATTTAACAACATCGGCTGAGGAATGTAAAGGTCCTGACAATGGCTTTGCTGATATGGGGACAGCATTTATCTGCAGGTAAAGTGGCCTGAAGGACCGCAGTGAACGGGGGACTCATGCATAGCAATGGCAAGTCGGAGAGCAATAAGATTGTAGTGAAGATAAGCTGAAATCATGACATTTCAAGGAGAATACTGAATGAGATCAAGAGCACCTTTAAATGCTGCGCTCTTCATAAACAAAGCTTCTAAAACTCATTTCCTTTGTTTTTGTGTATATCACTGTTGGGAAAACTATTGTAGCCTGATACGCTACAGTTTCACTCGTAATGTACACTGCAAAAATTATTTTCTCACTCAATATTTTTGTTTTTGTTACTCACTTAATTTTGACACACTTTACAAAAATAAAAATAAGTTCCCACTGGGGTCAGAAAAATAAACTCAAAAGGGAAAACTTTTTCTTACTGACTGGCAGGTATTTTTGTTTTGTTTTAAACAAACTCACTAAGTTTTGACATTTTTTTAAGTAAACAAGACCTAAAATCAATTGTCATTTTGCTAGTAGATTTTTATAGATTTAAGACTGTTTAAATATTTGTACTGTAAAACAAGACAAATACTGAGGAAGAAAATACTTTTTTTGCAAAGTAATGATTTCCATTACACGAGAGTAGATGTTAAAACTTCATGCTGATTTGTACTCGGCTTTCGCCAAGATAAGCTAAACTAAGACAGATTTAAACTTAAAGATTTAAATTTTTGAAAAAATTGTTAGTTACACTACAAGCTTTTAACAAAAAGAGGATAACCATGAAGCTGCTTACATGTTAGAGCTGCACGATTCTGGATAACTTAAGAATCAATTTCTTTAATAGAGATCACGATTCTCCCACGATTTTGAATAGACAACTAAACAAAAATAACATGTCATTTATTAAAGGGGACCTATTATGCCCCTTTTCACAAGATGTAAAAAAATTATTTGATGTCCCCAGAGTGTGTATGTGAAGTCTTAGCTCAAAATATCCCACATTTAATTTTTATAGTATTTTAAAATTGCCAAATTTGGGCTTGTACACAAATGCACCATTTTAGTGTGTTTCCCTTTAAATGCTAATGAGCTGCTGCTCCCGCCCCACTTTTCCGATGAGAGAGGTCCTCTGCAGAAGCAGTATCATGTAATACATAAACATACCTGAACTCCTGTAGCGAACATGAAACGTCTTCATTGATAACTGAGTACCAACAGACTTGGTCAGAGGTTTTGCGTCTGTCTGGCATGCAATATCTTTGTTTGGCTGCTCTGTTCTGATGTGCTGTCCATTACAAATAAAGATTCCACTATCAGCGCGATAAAAAAAATAACATAGCTGGACGGACTCATGGTGCCATCACATGCTATCACAAACTTTATAAGTCTCACATGTTATTATAAGCTTGACAAATTCAAAGGCAATTTGGAAAACAAACGCGTAATACTTACTTCTAGATGTGTAGCTGGATCACGAACAGTTGGCACTGCTACATCCTTCAGGGGCAACTTTTTAGTAAATAGATAAAGCCATGTGGATTAATACATCCAGCTACACACAACGCCTGGGAGACATTCTCGTCAGTGCAGCAATGGCGGATGTGTACAACTCTCAATTCGCTGTGAACTCGATCAGGGCTGCGTTCCAGTCCAAAATTGTCATGCCCTTCACTTGCTAACTTCCCTCCGTCTTGTTCACTCAGATGTACGTCATTGCTTACGTTGCACGAGTGCCCAGTAACTGGCGGAAACTGCAATTGGCTGAATTGGAACGTCCTAAGCCCTTGATCACTTGGAATCAGCCATGGAGCTGATTTATTATTTACATTTTTTTTTCCTTTAAGAATTTGTTTAATGCAGCATCCAAATGTATATAGGTGTGTTTGGGTTGTTTTAAATTAAATATATATATAATTAATATATCAGAGTTGTTTGTGGTGGTGGATGACGTCACAATCGTGTTGCATTGTGGTATATGGAGCTGCCTGAAGTGTACATATGAAGTAGACTCGCTCCCTCGGACAAAATCGAGGGAACAAGTGTCCGTCCATATAAACTTCCCTTGTCCACTTCACGAAGTGGAATGCACTTCAAAATGGCGGCAGGGATTCCCCCGAGGGGAAGTGCTTAGGGAAGTTCGCAAGTGCATGTCTAAAAGTGGACTGGAACGCAGCCCAGGGCGGTTCTGTCAAAACGGCAGTGTCTGTCAACACTCGTGGGCGGGGCCTGTGGCTGTAGTGATGTCACTAAAGCCGCATTCTGAAAACAGGTTGTTGGGAGACACTACTTATGATTTATGGGGATTTAAAAAAAAAAGGAGTGGGTGGATTTTTATCACTGTATGGTGGTTGTGTACACACACTGCCAACACACATTTATGTCCAAACACCATGCAAAAGTGAATTTTGCATAATAGGTCCCCTTTAAAGGTTCTGACAAAACGTTAATTGCTGCTGTGTTGTTGTTTTTTAAATCGATTTGAATGAATAATTTAATGACTCACTCATAAAGACTTTTCTCGCTTCATTACTGGATGAATCAGTGTTTTTGAATGAATCTCTAAGCAGGGGCGGTTTCTGCATTAGGGCGATAGGGCGACGCACCACCAAAGTGCGAACGGGACTTTTTCCAATCCCATTCACATTCAATCACAGAGTTACGCTAGCAGTCACTGCTGTTCTGCCTCTGCATATAGTCCAATCAGTGTCAAGTCACGTTCTGTGGAGTACCGCCTCTTTTTGGGCGATTTCACTCTGGCCGAGATTTTTTTTTTGGAGACCCCCCCCCCCCCAAAAAAAAAATGTTTAGCACCAGCCGCCACTGATCTCTAGAATGAATAATTCAATGGTATACATTTTCTTAACAGTCACTTGTCGCTAACTACAGGTGTAATGATGTAATTTGACTAAATAGTGGGACGTTAAACTTCATTACACCTTAGAGGAAACCCCATCTACTCACTAGTCCGCTTTTATACCTTTGTTGTGTTTGTACTTGAGCTTACACTTGCAAACTATTTTAACTCAAACTTCCAACTCCTGAAAGTGTCTTGGAAGCTTGGCGGTGATGTTGAAGTCATGCGACCGTGGTGAAGTTCGTTCATAGCCTAATGTTAGCTTTTTGACTTAAAATTGCATAAATGTTGTGTTCATTTGGGAAGATTATCTTGAACAAAACGTGTAGGAATCATAAATTTGTGTTGGTCACAGAGCTTATTTTTTGCAATAATCCCAAAGCCAATGAAAAAAATAATAATAATAATTTGAAGCAACTGCATTAATGATAACTGTAGAAAAGTTAATAGTGCAGCTGCTTTTACCTTTTTACTTCCCAACACCGGATATATCCTATCCAACACCCTATATATCATTACAGCAGGATTTAGCCTCTTGTGCACAGGAGTGAAGCAAACATGGCAGATTTCAAATTGCATACTTCCGGGGGATCTTGCGCCATCCGAGCAGCTGCCATTGAGATGAATGGGAATGTTAATGGATGGGTTTCTCCAGGTGTTACAGACCTCCTAAGGCCATGGCATGGCCATACGCATCGCTAACCGCCAGTAATACTCTGTCATGAGCCGAACTGCGGCTGTAGGCTAACGAACAAGAGAAACTGGAGGTTAATGCCATCCTTGGGGAGTGAACCTGAGGAGAAGGACAAACCTGCTGTGCTTTATGCTAACAGAGCTATTCCTGGAAAAGGAGCCAGACAGACGGAGGAAACACAATCTAATCTGGTACCGTTTCAGTCAGGTCAGAGAATGGGTTTCTAGGTTGTGTACACTCAGGGCGGGAACTAAATGCTGGGGCAGCTGGGCAGGAGATCCAAAAACATAGTGCATGTAGAACGAACAAATGTTACATCGCTCTGATTAGCGATCGGCATGATAAATTCTCTCATCTCCTACATTTGATTAGTCATACCACAGTATGTTCCCCATGGAGACAAAATCTCCATAAAATAATCTCCACAAGTGAGAGATATTTATAATGCTTATGTCTGACTCATAAGTTTTGGTTTGATTTTTTTGGGCCCAAAGGCATGTGCTAACAAGGGGGGTAACGCCAAGCAGATATTTAACGAACTAGTACTCAGTTTCAAAAAGAAGAAATTAAAAACATATGCTCTGCATTAAACATGCTAGCCTGCCAGTAGCTGTCTCTGTGAAGCTAACATGTTGTAATTGCCAGCAGCCATATCAGCCTGTAGCCCAAGACTGGTTGCCCATCGAAGCTAAGCAGGGCTGAACCTGGTCAGTACCTGGATTGGGAGACCTCCTGAGAAAACCAGGTTGCTGCTGGAAGAGGTGTTATGGCGCTTTTCCACTGCTGGTACGGCTCGGTACGGTTCGACTCGGCGCGGAACGGTTCGGCTCGCTTCGCTTTTCCACTGCGTGGTACGACTCGACTCGGTACGGCACGGTTCGGTTCGCTTTAGCTCGGTTGCTTTTCCACCGCAGTTAGTACCCCTTCAAAGTGGGTGGGACTGATCGTTATTTTGTCCCTACACTGTTTGTAGGTCCGGTGATAGCCGTGTGCGGCTAAGAGCTGAGCTACTTCTTGGAACACTTTTTCATTCCGTTTTGCCCCTTCCAGCTCTCGCTGGATCCGCTCCTCGGCAACCAACGAGAGGAACGTCTGCACCTCGTCCACTGACCACGATTCAGCCATTTCTTTTTAAAGTTTAAAAAACAGATGCTACCGTGTTGGCTGTTGTCTACTGGTTATTTAAATCTAGCGGGTTTAGTGTCTCGTGTCGCAAATCCAATGACGCTGGTAGTGACGATTCTGTCTGACCAATCAGTGATCTGCAGTGTTTTTACGTCACATTTTAGTACCGGTACGGTACGCTTGGAACCTCAACAGACCAGGTACCATTTAAAGCGAGCCGAAGCGAGCCGTACCGTATCGTACCATGCAGTGGAAAAGCACCACAAGTGAGCCGTACCGAACCGAACCGTACCGTACCGTACTATGCAGTGGAAAAGCGCCAAAGCGTGCCGTCCCGAACCGAACCGTACTATGCAGTGGAAAAGCGCCATTAGTGAGGCCAGTAGGGGGCACTCACCCTGTGGTCTGTGTGGGTCCTAACGCCCCAGTATTGTGACGGGGACACTGTACTGTCAAAGAGCACCGTCCTTCGGATGAGACGTTAAACCGAGGCCCTGACTCTCTGTGGTCATTAAAAATCCCATGGCATTTCTCGTAGAGAGTAGGGGTGTAACCCGGTGTCCTGGCCACATTCCACCCATTGGCCCTTGCCAATCATGGCCTCCTAATAATCCCAATCCACTGATTTGGCTCCATCACTCTCTCTCCTCTCCAACTATATAGCTGGTGTGTGTTGAGCGCACTGGCGCCGTTGTACTGTGGCTGCCGTCGCATCATCCAAGTGGATGTTGCACACTGGTGCTGGTTGAGGAGAGATCCCCTGATATGATTGTAAAGCGCTTTGGGTGTACAGTAGTACATATGAAAACGCTATATAAATGCCTCATTCTATTCTATTCTTCTATTCTAATTCTATTGAAAGGCAGCCAATGAGATATACACTGCAACAAACACTATCACAGAATTAGTAGGAGTACACATTGTACACTTAATACACATTGCACTTACCTCTATCTTGCCATTAAACAAACAAATAAATGTATTATGTCATAAAAATAAATATTTTATATAATAATAATATTTATTGAAGAGGTTAACTAAAGCCTGAAGGGTACACATATTTTGTATGGATTTGCACAGATTTTTTAAATGGTAAAATCCGGGTCATATTTCTGTGGTTTACAGGGTGAGATTTTCTAAACTGGGGTGGTTAAAGATCCAGGTCATAACAAGAGGATCATCACTTTGAATCAGATAATTACACAAAATTTAAGACAGCAAACAGAATACAATAAGCATTGTGGTTCAGAAGGAACTAAAGTCATAAGCTCACCCTTGCTTACAAAATACAAGATGTGCACATTTTCTGCTGCAAAATGTGTTGTTTGTTTTGCTTATTATTATAACCCCATTTCAAGACTTCAGATGTTGTGGATTAATTTTGAAGGTCTGGCTAATTGGCTCACTGTATTGAATTAAAGCATTAATAGGCAAAGACAGCAGAGACAGTTACTAAGAATAAAGCAAATTACAAGAAGCAGCTATTTAATTGCTTCCTTTTCCGATACAATCTATTTCACCAACATATTGCCCATGTAAGCGACCAGCTAAAAACACCAGATGACCTTGGAATAACCATGTACCAATAACCATTTCTTCCTGAAACCAAGATGGATTGGATGGATTGTAATCTGCCAGTGCTGACATCTTCAACCAGCCTAAGATGGTTTGCTGGTTTAATCTGATCTCCCAGAATGACCAGTGGAAAAGCAAAACCCCTCTAAAACCAGCATACCAGACCAACCTAACCAGTGTAGGAGGCCTGCAAACAAACCAGAGGCCATATTCTCACACAAAAAAATAATCATTCTTAAGGCTAAACGTTGATCCTAACGCGGAAATTTAGGAGCAAATCTTAAAATTTAGGAGCATGTCGCTCTTAAATTTTAGGACTAGGTAATTCACAGCTTAAAAGTCCTTAGAAGTAAATATATTGGAATATTACAATGACAATGACATTGAACTTTTAACCCTTTATATGGCACTCATCGAAATACTTGGAAATTAAATGTTTCAACCCTGGGGTGTTATTGGTGGTTATTAAAAGACGTTTGAACTTGTGTGACTTAAAAAAAAAGTTATGTTGCAAATCAAAGTCAATGAAGTTAGCATATACGGTTCCTCGTCGGTCTATGGTAATTTTTCCCCCCAAAAAGTGTGTATATATATATATATATAACAAATATAAGACATATATCAAATATAAATAAATACATAAAACATATATAAACTTCATAGAAAATTTATTTAGGAAATTTTGTAAATTTTATTTAGGGAACATTTTTTCTTTTTCAGCGTCACAATGGGCTATATGCACGCATAACTTCCGCGTTTGACGCAAGGATGCTCGTGCGTTTCCGGTTGGGGAGATTTAAAGCGGAGGAAAACCGAGGAAAACGGGATTATGGCAGAGTCTTCAAAATTTACTGTCCTCTCGTCTTTGAAACGAAACTTTAATACGTTTAGATGTAATTTTATATATAGTTATGTAATGTTTATTTAATATAATAAACACAGAAGCATAAACAAAATGAGAGGTGTCTGTTTTGTCTGTTTTTGTGACTAACGTTTCTTTAGTATAGCAATAGAGTATAAAAAACAATATAAATTCTCGGTATAGCATTGGACTCTACGATCGGCGGAAGTAATCCAGCATCCTTAGACCTTCACCGGAAATACCGCCGTGCATAAAGCCCATTCCAGTATAATCACTTCGGCAACTGCTTCATGTTACTTGATAAAGCAGTTGCGATCAGCATTGAGGCACAGGTGGACCTTACAGACCCTACAGACCAAGTTTGACCTCAATGTTCCCCTTCCTGCTGCGGTACTTGCAGGTCTGGCGGTTGGTGTAGACCAGGGGTCTCCAACTCTGCTCCTAAAGAGCTACAGTCCTGCAGATTTCAGCTCCAGCACCAATCGAACACACCTGGACCAGCTAATCAAGCTGTTCGGGGTTGCTTGATAATTACAGGCAGGTGTGTTGGAACAGGGTTGGACCTGAAGTCTGCAGGACAGTAGCCCTCCAGGAGCAGGGTGTAGACAAGGGCATGGAACAGGGACATGCCGAACAGCTCAGAAGCATCTGGGGTGTGGCTGCAGTGTCGCCGGACAGGCTTGGGGACATTAGCAGAGGTGCTGGGGGCGCATGGAAATGATGAGCTCTTTCGGGGGCGAGACATGAGTGGCCTCTGGCTGCTGAAACTCCTGAACACCTGGATCTTTAACACCAGTTCTTTAACGACAGGCCATCCACAGCAAGAGCCTTGTTGAGGCTGTACATGATCCAGGCATTCGCGAGGCTGACATCTATTGCATATGCAAAATGCAAAACAAAGAATATTGACATATAAATTGTAAATATACAATGAGTGAAAAATAGCACTAAGTACTGATGTAACCACTTATTTTAGCAGTAATAAAACTCATCGGTTAAAAAAAAAATACACACCAATATATGCCATAATAATATAAACTGGGTTAGTAGTAATAATTATAATAATAATAAAAACTGTTAAACATATTTCACTATTTATGGCTTGATAATTGCAATAAATGGCTATACTGTATATGCCAATATACCAATATATGCCATTTAAATATAATAAAAACTGGTATAAAGTCATAAAACTGACAAAAATTACACATTTAATTATGACTTGATCATTTCAATAAATGGTTTAATTTTCCCACTGGATCACTGTTTAATGTTATACAAACCTGTGGCAACATTCAGTGCACTATTAAATACTATTTTCCTACATTATAATGCATTTATTTGTATACATTTTTCTTTTTAATACCCCGAGTATGGCTTACTACACATCGGCCGTATGTCTAAAAATGGACATCTTGTCACTTGCGCTAGCCTTACCTGAACATATGATCATATATAGTCACACCATTTTTCATGCCACAATGTTCACTAATTTCTAGTAATCCTACGCAAACAACATCCATCTCATCATTTAACACAACCATTCAACCATATAATGTGTGAGTTTCATTAACTTACCATTGTTCGTTTCGATGCTATTTCCATATTTGTGGGAGTAGGTTTTGGAATAAATCCGTACTTCACAAATTCCAGAATAACGCTGAAGTTTGAAATGCCCAGGCCAACTCCTGATTGGTCAGATGCCATGGTGTCACTAACTGTGACATAGTCTGATGTCCGTTGATTGGCTGGGGCGAAATCCACGGAGAGGCATCATAGACAGTAAAAGAAATGGACACAGCAACCCCATAGATTTCAACGGAGAAAAGTGAAGCCAATTAGAAGCACTCACTTCCTGATGGCTGAGCGTACTGCACAGCCTCAAACTGAGCTTGACAACGTAGATGTGACGTGAGCAACCTGTCTGACAGTTGTAAGTGTTCTAGTAGCTGTGCCAAGACAAATCTGAATTGAAATCTGAAACAAATCCATTGTTGAAATATTCTGTCCCGTTGCTTTTATGGACTCTCTATCTATGGGCTTCTCCATTGACTTTATGCCTCCACGTCCCCCCGATTGCCTCACAGTAAAAGATTGCCTGCAAGCTTCTCCTCCTGTCTATACGGTAATTTCTACTGTGCGACAGAGTTGAGTGGTTATGACGCAATCGTTAGCCTATTTTTACAAAAACGGCTTGTGCGGGGCCATAACGTAAGATACAAAGTAATGGAGCCTTTTATACATTGTCGTGTTTCTTTAGAAATAAATAATGGACAAATTGAGTCTATGGATGCCTCAGATGTAAAGTTATTCGCTGTCAAAGTGACGCCAAAATGAATGGGAGTCAATGGAATGCTAACAGCAGGTGAAGTTCTGCTACAATGGCGGCCCACAGAGGAAGCTTCAGTTTCCGGCTGGTGGATTACCCCCTTGAGAGGCATGTAAACGGCATTGTGAAAGATCGATTAAGTTTCCAAATATGGTTCTTCGCCCGATAAAGGGTTAAAACAAGTACCACCCATATCCCAAAGGTGTGAACAGTTAGTTCAGTTTTCCTTTCTTTCAGTTGTCCTTTCTTATGTTTGGTGGATCAGTATCCATTGCTATACATGATATACGTTATAGGCTACACAATACAATTCTATAAACACACACACACACATATCATTTTTTCTCCTGACCATAGATGACACAAAATCTCATCTCAGCACTTTTGATGAATGGCTACGCTATTTTTAATTGTGTCATCTCATCTGAATATCAACATTTGTGAGATTTATTCAGCCGAAAGAGTTTTGAGGTTAATTGATCAAATTTTGTGTCTCTGAAAAATGATGATCTACTATGACACTGTATTATGTTGAATTTCAAAGTTTTTAGTGTCCATCTGTTAATGAGGGATTTGTTGACACATTAATGTTTTAAAATTTGTGGAGCAAAATGTTTTTTTTTTTTTTTTAAGTAAAAATATAAAATTAGACCCTTGAGGATGACCCCCCAGAATTGGCACAGAAGGCCCCAAGTGGCATGTTGTTGAGGTATTATTTTTCAATGTAATAATTATTGTAATTAATAGGGTTATTTTTCAGTATTTCCAAGAATTAGATGTAGGCTACATTTCAGACATCTTCACAATCACTTCATTAAAACCTTCATTGGTTAGTTGAGTGAAATCGTTCAATCTCCATTCATACTGTTGCTATTAAGACACATCTTCAATTAAAATATAGGCAATCACATATGTAAATATTCATATGCCTGTACAAAGTCACAATATAATTGTATCTTTCAGATGAATCTCTTTTACTGGGATTCTGGTTTGTCTGTCATTGGTTATTCAATTATTCAAGTAGGCTATTTATCAAAATTAAATTTTAAACAGAAGAGTTGATTTAATATATTAATGACACTTAAAAAAAAAAAATATATATATATATATAAATATATATATATTATATATATTAATAAGAATTATATCAAAATTCATTTATACATTCTGTAAAAGTTTAGCCAAAAAAGGGTTTATTACCCCAGTAGTGGGGTAAGATGGCCTCTTTGAATAATTGTACATTTATATCCACGGACGCTGCGAATTATCCAAGTCGGACGGGTCAAGTAATAAAAAAAATAACGTGTTGGTCGCGGGTGGATGACAGATAAATCCTTAATGTGTTGATTTTAATAAAGACACTGAAATCTTATTTCACGGTGAAACGCAACAAACATGCGTCACTCTTTTACTTTCATTTTCAACAACAATTTACACTGCCAGGCCAAGTCACTTTTTGGATGTAAATAGGCAAATGCTTAGTCTATGACTGGATAATTATTGCAGTGATTATTATGTTTCTAGCATGTTATATGTTTGCCAAATTTGGATGAAAGTGTCTGACAATTGCATAAATATAAAATCTAAATCACATCAAGTGCAGATGGTTATCTGAACATTTTCTTGCTCAAGTGTATGACACAGCTGATGACTGTTAAAAGCACCAAACAGGAAATTAGTGTAGATGAGGCTTGCTAATGCTTTAAAGTGAATACAGTTCCAGCTGTGTAATACATCATTACTGTAATATTTTGTTGTGTAGTGAACATAATGCACAAGATTAAAAATCTAATGTAGCAAACAACACAGATAGCAACGTTTGCAATTTTGTCACATTCCTAAACACCCGTTTTAATTTTCCTGAAATACTGACAACATAATGACAACTGATATCTGACATTATTTCAAAGCTAGCTCTACATTCTATAAAGCAATTAGCTACTGATAGCTGCACAACAAAAGCCTTTTTTATTTTTTTTATTTTATCTATTCATTATTTTGAAACCCTGAGAAATAAGGCATTAATTATACACTATGACTACTTTAACACTCAGCCCTGTGAGAAACTGCCAAAGCTTACCCCTTTGCCAGACAAATGAATGCTCTATGACTGAATGGGCAGCCGTTCATCTCAAAGAAAAGCCAAGTGTTTACCAAGGACACGGATGTTTTATTTTTTCTCTGGAAAGGACGAGGCCCTGTCAGATGTTAAATAATTTTCATGTATGCTCTTGCCTTCCAAGGTTAATCATGGAGCTAAGTCCATCCACTGTTGAGCCGACCCCATCAAGTTATTCTGCCCTGTGTTCGTGCGCGCCTTCCTGTTGTGATCTTATCTGAAAATGGCTCTATGCAGATGCACCCTGCCAGAATCTCTACAAACAAACAAACGCTGAGGGGAAACAGCAAAGCAAGGAACAATCTGGATTGAAGGGCAAACAAATGCCTAATATAGCTTTTCACAAGCCTAAAAAACATGCAAGGAAAAGCAAGATGCATTCTTGTAAAACTAAAAAAAGACTTTATTCTTATTCAGTATGTTAATGTATTCCTGAAATCACATTGTTCTCGGCTATGCTCAGATTCCCAGTAATTTCTCTAAGGAGCTTCATGGTTTGTGAGCTGTGATGTTCAATTGGGCCCATCGCCTATTCACCGTTTCATTTGCTTGAGCACCATTATATGAAGACAAAACCAAATAAAAGCCCTCTAAGATAATATGTCCACGTCTTTTCATTTTGAATATGTATATTAATATTCAGGCATGGCTTGCTGTAGGGTACTTTTGCTCTACATCACAAGCTCTACTCGATACAGCAGATAATCAGATTTTTTCATTTACTATTTATAAACAGTACTGCAAAAAGTCTTAGGCAAGTTCGTATTTTAACCAAAAAAACTAAAGATATTTTATTTATATATTTTGCTGAAGTGTCAGTTGGAAATATCAGTTTACATTTCCAAACATTTATTATGCCATAATAATCCAGTGAGATTTTTGTATGCACAAGGAGTCTGACAACAGATGGTATGCTCCACACGAAGATCTGATCTCACCATCAGAGTACATCAGTGATTACATGAAGAAACAGAAAAACTGCGACAAACTAAATCCAGAAGAACTGTGGCAACGGCTCCAAGATGCTTGAAGAACCTGCCCGCAAAGCTAATATATAGTATATGCACGGTTCGATACTAGTTTGGTTCAACAGGAAATGCAACAAATCCCCAATGCTATGTTTCTTTTCACCTATTTTAAACAGACAGCAGAGCAAATTACAGTTTGTTCCCAATAGCAGCATTTAGTCCCCCTGAGGTAGTTGGTACAGTACAGCCTCTTTTAGTCTATTAAGCACTAAGCAGTAAACAGAATGCACTTTTTTTTTTGTAGGGCTAATAAAAAAACAAAAGGTATTTGGTGATCAGCTACAAATCTGAAAAGCATCTCGTGTTATAAAAGTAAAAAAATAATTTTTAAAAAGTCAAATAAAACGTGTGCAGAGATTAGCTTTTTCCTGCCTAACTCAGGTGATTGGCACATCTGGATGATGTCGTTTGATTGACGTGTTGTGCGTAGCCTACAATGTCATTTTCTTCGTACATGAGAGTTAACATGCGGTGGCACATGCACAAAGATCAAATTACGCTTTTTCAAGAAATCACGGAAAGATGAGCGAGAATGAGTAAAAGTGCCATCTACATCTGAGCCTATTCACCTTTCCCCAAGGAGACAGCATGTGAATCGACACCTGAGTCGCCCCATTTCCAAGACACGGATTCATCACTGGACTGTAGTGAGACTTCCACGACACAAAGCCAAAATATTTTGTCTCATTATGACAGCGGATCCAACTTTAAATTTATGGTCATATATAAGAGTAAGACATCATTCGAAACTGTTAGGGTCCATTTTTATTTGTGTACACTCACAATAAAAACAAAACATTGTGCTTCTGTAAAATAAAGAAAAATAAACAGGATGCTGCTTTCTGCCATCCAAGTTTCCATACGTGAAGTTTGTGGAGCGTCACAAAAATGTATCGAAACTCAGCGTATAGGCTACTAGCATGTATGCATGTGCAGGCGTGCATGTAATAGATAACAGCATATGACTTTTGAATGACATGATGGTGATTCAATAACTAGGTGGAGAGGAGAGAGTGATCCACTGAATTCAGTTGATGGGGATTATTAGGAGGCCATGATTGATAAGGGCCAATGAAGGGAATGTGGCCAGGACACGGAGGTTACACCCCTACTCTTTTACAGCTCCAGAAACAATGGGAAAATGTCATTAAAAACATTTATGACACAGCACTATAGTCATTTTAAGTTCTACACTAGCTTTGTGTGACAGATTAAATTTCAATTTGGTTAAAAAACCTTAACATAAGTCAGCATGTCCCAATTCTTAACAAAAAATGAACTGTTGTTGTACAGAAAAACCACTGCATGAAGATTCCCAAATTGTCCCTTTGTGTTCTACACGAGGTTGTGAATGACATGAGAGTGAGTTAATGACAGACAGAATGTCAGAACTTGAATTTTCTGGAGTGAATATCCCTTTAACAAAACCACCCCTAAAAAATTGATCACATGCTCTTCATTGCTGTATTTTTGCATGTGGTAAATTGTATGCAAGATCACAGCATCTGCAGCAGACAACTGCTCTTTCATCAGTGTGAGATGATGAAACGTTTTATCATTTCTCTTCATAGGAAACAATGAGGAAAATGGCAAGAGCTCACAGGCACCGACTGCTGTTGACTGTGCATGTTTGATTGTTTCTTCTCAAGGACGGACAGAAAGCCTTGCTGCTATAAATATGCAATACTTCCTTAGGCTGGAGAGAGAGAGAGAGAGAGAGAGAGAGAGAGAGAGAGAGAGAGAGAGAGAGAGAGAGAGAGAGAGAGAGAGAGAGAGAGAGAGAGAGAGAGAGAGAGAGAGAGAGAGAGAGAGAGAGAGAGAGAGAGTTAGAGGAGAGAGAGAGAGAGAGAGAGAGAGAGAGTTAGAGGAGAGAGAGCTTTTTGATATTCATGGACATTCAAGTCCTCTTGAAGGATATGCATCTGTGCAGGAATCAAAATGATCCACTCAACGAGGGAGAATTATACCCCTCGCATGCCATTTGGCTTCCTCAAATTACTGAGGGAAACATACCTCCACTCACACTAAAAGGCTGGGCAGGGACGTATAATTGCAGAAGTAGAGGCTTTCCAGACAAGTGTATATTGCATATTTGTCAATAAGTTGGTAATTTTAGGCCAAATCTTGAAATGTAGGGGTCAGAATGTGGAGCATCTTTAAATCCCACTTGAAATCAATTGACGAGATCCGTTTTCTGTTGTGCATTGACATTTCCTACTCAAGGGCTCGTTTCTTTCTTCTTTTTTAAATAGCCAAAAGACTTAAGGTCCATCACAACCATGAACTATCATTTACTAGGCCTACTTGCTAATCTGATGCAGGTGGAGGAACTGATTTGTGTCCAATCAAATGCTTAACTAGAATAAATCTAGTGCAGAATGAGAATGTTTTTCATCTGTTTTCCAGCTAAAGTAAGACATTTTAAATGTATAAATTTCCACTAAAACAGGGGTTTCCTAACTTTTTTGTCAGCGGAACCACTCATAAATAAAATATTTAACTCTTATTATAAAAAGAAGACTCAAATGTATTACTGTTGCACAGTAATCAATTATACAGATGTTGTACTGATGGGGGGGAAAAAACAGCAAATAAAAAAAGCAATAAAATCGGAGGAAAATTTTATTTAAATGCATTTGCGTTCTCATGAAAATCACAAGTATTGGCAATTTTACCTCGCATTTCTTATTTTTATCCATTACCATGTCCCTTTAGGGGCTCCATACTGTTGTAAATTGTACTGTAAAATAAATGATATTTGATCATATTTTTGAAAATATATACTTTTACTGAGAAGGAAATATCTGTGGCATATGTAGGCAAAATTATTGATTATTGTAGCAACATATACTTCCAATATGAACTTGACATTGAACAACAACAAAAAAACATGTCAGTCAGATGGCCTCTTCCTGATTAAGTGGGGCGGTCCTTGGCCAATAATGTGATTAGACAAAGGTCTGACTACGCAAGACAGATGGCTTCAAAACTAACAGAAATGGACTAATATTCATAAACCTCAGATGCTGATTTCATGGGGTCTTTAAATGCCAGTAATTAACCCTGAAATTTACAGAAAACTTGTAAAAAAATATATATATATTTTAGTTTAAAAGAAAACAGATGGAGAAAGAAAGAAGGATAGACAGAGAGAGAACATTTGGGTTTGATTCAAGTTCGTCGAGAGGCCCATATCTCAAGACAAGCAATTACATTATCTTTGTAAATGTCGCTTTTTTTTTTTTATTTGGCACCAAAAATAATTTATTCATGAATTTTTTTCTCCTCTTCTAGAAATAAATGCTAAAATGATACATGGGCTTTCTACGGTGTAATCTTCTTAATGTTTCCTTTTCTCTGCCTTTTTTTTTTCAAGTTCGAGACGCCATCTCCATTAAATTCCACTGACATTTCGGACATCAATCATCTGCAGCAGGGACTTGTTTACCATCAGTGTGAATGAATGGCCGGGTTTTAGAAAGATGAACATGGTCTAGACCAAAGCGGGGCACTGAGAGAAAAAAAAAAGGAGGCCAAATGAACACATCTGTTCATACGGAGCTCATTGTGTCCAATTATTCAGCCGCTGCGGTTCCTTAGAAATATGGGCAGAAAAGAACCAAATCTTTCTTCCATGCAAATTTTTTGCTCACTGCACTTTTTTTAGATTAATTATTATTTGCTCTCTTTCTTCCTCCCAAATCCTCTGCCTAGGGAGGATTAATTAGGAGTTTTATAATGCTACAGCATTGTCAAAACAAAATCCATGTGTGGTTCAACACAAAAAGAATCAATCTACAGGTTAGAAACCACCTGGCTCACCTGTCTGAATGCAATCCATTATAAAACATGCAGCTGTGAAAATGACTGTCAGGCCATTGCTGTAAGATTTTTCACTAACCATCACTAATTGGGGTTCTTAATACTGGATGCCCATTTAAACCGGATGACAGTGTCATTCTCTCGTGGATCGTGAAGAGGTTTATAGTTCCTGTAACCTGACAGCAAAGCAAAAGAAAACAAACCGCGAACAGACCGACAAATGACTGCTCTTTAATGGGATTTCATCAATGATCATTTTCCCCCCGACAGCATAATGCCAAAACAATTTCCAAAGTGACGGAAAAGGTAATAGAGAACATGTTTGAGTATTAAAAAGCAGATGCTTATAGTCAAACTGGAAAATGACATGTTAATCTGATGTCTTTCTTTTTACAAGCCTCGCCTACCACGTTTCTTTCCCTCCTGCGCTGTTCTCATTTCTTAACTCGATTCGCAATGAGGAAATCAAATTAAAAGCCATTCAGCCTGTCAAAAGATGGATTTTGGCTCTCGGTTTCTCTCGGAGTGCAAAATAACAAAATAAAATAAATGTTCTGATGGATGATTCAGACATGCCGGTGGTTTGGAGGGCAGGGAATTGTGGGAAGCATTATCCATGCACACCGTTCGGGGGTTATTACCTTATTTTCCTGCTGCGCTGCAGAAGCAAACTACAAGACATCTGTGGGACTTAATTTCACTCAAATCATAAAATACTATTTGAATGCAGAATGGGATTAGAACAGATCATCAATTCACTTCTCATTCCTCGAGAACCGTGGCAGATATGGCCAGAGGGCAAATCTGGAGCCAATTTGGGTCTTACCTGCATAATCAGCGTGTTATGAAGCGTGTATTGTGTATATATATATATATATATATATATATATATATATATATATTATACCACAACTTTTGAACTTGTTGGATCATCAAGCTTTTTCATAAGCACAAACATCTATACAAATTAGGGCTGTAACGATACGCGATATAAAATCGAAACTTCCAGAGTTATCCTTCCTGTCCAGAACCAATGCTACCACATCTTTAAATTACTATTAGTATTATTTGAAGTTAACATTATAAAATACGTAGACCTACACCACAAAACTAGTTGAGGATAAATTATTTAAAATTTGACAATTTCAGCGTTATGGACGTGAAATTTGCAGCCAAAACGTGAAATATAAATTCTCAGAAAGTGTATTTAATACCAATATATTGACACTTCTGTTTATATATCCATAGCCTACTCCCTTAATAAAGTCCAGTACATGTCCAGACATTAGAAAAATATAAGTCTAAACATGCATTTTATATTTAATATGAGGGAAATACACACGCGTACACGGACGCGACACAAAACATCTTTAATTTTTAGGTGGCAAAAAAAAAAAAATTATAATTCTGTAAATTACACTGTACAAACCAAAAGTAATAGGCTACTAGGCTACCCACCGGATGAAGAAGGGTTGGCTCTCCCCAGAACATAAAATATTCATTTTGTTTTATTTTTCGTGTTCGCATTTAAGAGGAAAAAAATCGTCTCAGGTTACGACTGTAACCGTAGTTCCCTGAGAAAGGGAACGAGACGATGCGTCACTTGACGCCTTGGGAACGCCCCCAGCGTGCATGCGTCTGAGCATCAATGTCAACTAGTCCAATGGAAAGAATGAGCGTCACGGGCGGGTGACGTCATGACCAGGAAGGGATAAAGGCTCACCCGGTGAAACGGGGCATTAGCTTCAAAAAGTCGAAGCAAGCCGATCACAGGGAAGCAGGAAGTATGGCAGGGTGACGCATCGTCTCGTTCCCTTTCTCAGGGAACTACGGTTACAGTCGTAACCTGAGACGTTCCCTTTCGAGGGAACTCTCGATGCGTCACTTGACGCCTTGGGAACGAGAATACCCAAAACGCCAGAATTCCAAGTACCTGAGTGTCAGTCTGTTGAAACTAAGCACTAAGCACCTGAGAACCTGGGGCAGCATCCAGGTCTAAGCTGTAAAACCTAACGAATGTGAGCGGTGAGGACCAGCCTGCCGCATCACAAACGTCTTGAAGAGAAACTCCAAATAGTAAGGCTTTAGAGGCCGCCATACCCCTCGTAGAATGAGCTCTGACCGCCAAAGGACACGGCAGGTCAGAGTACTCGTATGCAAGTGAAATAGCCTCAACTATCCACTTACTAACCGTCTGTTTAGAAGCAGGAAGACCCTTCTTAGGTGATCCAAAGCAAATAAATAACTGGTCGGACTTCCTCATTGACGATGTCCGATGAACATAAGTATCCAGTGCTCGCACTGGACACAAGAGGTTCAGCCTTTCCTGGTCCGCAGATGTAAAAGGAGGAGGACAGAAAGCCTGCAGCACAATAGGCCTCGGAGTCAAGGTCGGCACCTTAGGGACGTATCCCTGTTTTGGATATAAGAATGCCTTGACCATCCCCGGTGCAAACTCAAGGCAAGTGGGGGAAACCGAAAGGGCCTGAAGGTCTCCAACTCTCTTAAGGGACGAAATAGCTAGCAGAAAGATAGTCTTAAAGGTAAGAAACTTCTCTGAAACCGAATCTAAGGGCTCGAATGGAGCCCTAGACAGGCCTTCTAGTACTAAAGCAAGATCCCAAGCTGGCACCCTAGTGCGAGTTGCAGGCCTTAGCCTCAAAGTGCCACGAAGGAAACGTGTAATCAGGGGGTCTCGACCCAACGATGTACCCCCCACCAGGGCGTGGTAAGCCGCAATGGCCGCCACGTAGACCTTGAGCGTGGAAGGACATAGACCTGACGTAAAGCGCTCCTGCAGGAACTCGAGTACTGTGTTCACAGAACAGTTAACTGGATCCCACTGATGTCGGTGACACCATACAGAAAAAACTCTCCATTTAAGCGCATATAGTTTCCTAGTAGCTGGAGCTCTGGAGCTTAGAATGGTCTCAGCAGCCTCAGCTGAGAGACCACTCTCTATGAGTTGGGCCCCCTCAGAGGCCAAACCCACAGGTTCCAAATTTCTTGTCGAGGGTGAAATATTGTGCCCCCGGCCTGAGACAGAAGGTCTCTCCTGATCGGGATCTCCAAGGGAGGACCGTCTAAGAGATGGATCAGGTCCGCAAACCAGATCCGACTCGGCCAGCGTGGTGCTACTAGCAGTAGGCTTATTCCGTACTGGCGGACTCGTTCCAGAACTCCTGGGAGCAGAGCAACAGGGGGAAATGCGTACAGACGTAGCCTCGGCCACGTCTGCACCATAGCATCCAGCCCCAGGGGGGCTGGGTGAGTAAGGGAGAACCAAAGTGGACAGTGCGTCGTATGCTGAGACGCAAACAGATCCACCTCTGCTTGGCCGTAAAACTCCCAAATTTTCTCCACCGCCTCGGGGTGGAGTCTCCAGTCCCCTGGCCTCAGCTCCTGCCTCGACAGGATGTCTGCCCCAATATTCTGGTCCCCAGGAATATACACTGCCCTCAGGGAGAGTACCTTCCCCAGAGACCACAGGAGGATCTGGTGCGCCAGCTTGCAAAGTGGACGCGACCGCAGACCCCCCTGACGGTTCAGATAAGAGACCACCGATGTGTTGTCTGTACGGACGAGCACATGATGGCCCCTCAGGTCTGGGAGGAATTGCTTCAACGCATTGAAGACGGCCATCATCTCCAGGCAATTTATGTGCCAAGAAAGATGATGACTCCTCCACCGACCCTGAACCGAGCGGTCTTCCATTACCGCTCCCCAGCCGGTGAGGGAAGCATCTGTCGAGATCGTAACTCGATGGCAGAGAGCTCCCAACACCGGACCCTGGGTTAAGAACCAGTGTTTTCTCCATATAACCAAGGCACGAAGGCATCGCCGCGTGATCTTGATCATACGAAGTGGGTTTCCCCTCGGGGAGAACCCTCTGGTCCTGAGCCACCACTGCAAAGGTCTCATGTACAGCAGGCCAAAAGGAATCACGTTGGACGCTGCCGCCAAAAGACCCAACAGTCTCTCGAACTGTTTTACAGTGCGTGACTGGCCTAGCTTTAGCTCTTTGGTGGCTGTCAGGATAGCAGCTACACGAACGGGCGATAGAGTGGCCCGCATCGTCACTGAATCCCATACCACACCAAGGAAAGTGGTTCTCTGTACTGGAGAAAGCACACTTTTCTTGGCATTGAGCCTCAACCCCAACATCTGCATATGAGCGAGAACGACACCTCGGTGCCGAACCGCCAACTGCTCTGATTCCGCTAGAATCAGCCAGTCGTCGATGTAGTTCAGAATACGTTTGCCCTGAAGCCTGAGAGGGGCTAGAGCTGCATCCACGCATTTCGTGAACGTGCGGGGTGATAAAGCTAGACCGAAAGGAAGAACCCGATATTGGTATTCTTTGCCCCCGAAAGAAAACCTTAGGAACTTCCTGTGCTGAGGGAGGATGGAGACATGGAAGTAAGCGTCCTTCAGATCTATCGTGACAAACCAGTCCTCGGATCTGATTTGAGTCACGATCTGCTTGAGTGTCAGCATCTTGAACTTGAGTTTCTGTACTGAACGATTTAACAGACGAAGATCTAAAATGGGACGCAACCCTCCATCCTTTTTTGGAACAATGAAATAACGGCTGTAAAAACCCGACTCTCTGTCGGGTGAGTACACCTGTTCTATAGCTTCCTTTGCTAACAGGGCCTTTACCTCTTGCTCCATTACCAGAGCCTGCTCGGGATGCACCACTGTGGCCAGCACCCCGTTGTAACGAGGAGGACGAGAACCAAACTGGATTCTGTATCCTTTCTCTACAATCTGCAGGACCCAACGAGAAATATTCGGCAGAAGCTTCCACGCTGCCAGAAAATTTACTAAGGGAACCAGCCTCTCGAGGCTGGTCTCTGGTGTTATCGAGACGGCTAATTCCGGAGCCTGAAACATAATGGCAGGAACTACCTGAACTGGCCGCTCTAAGGCCCCCCTCAGAGGGCGCGAAACCGATGCTGTGCCGCAGCATAGCATCAGCGACTCGCTGGAGACCGCTGCGCCCTGAAGCACCGAGGGTGGCAGGGTTGGCAGAACGGTCTCGTGAGGACCCCGAAATGGAACGGGCACCGTATAATGAGGTGTACACCGCTCCACTTCGGTCGGGGCTGTCCTCACAGGCCTGATGCATGAACATCAGGACCTTTTTTTTTGAACCGAAGCCTTCTTCGCCTGAAGAACGGTCCTCAGATCCGGCTTCGACTTAGAAGACTTCGGTTGAGAGGGTTGCGTCCGTCTCCAGTCTCTACGTGGAGGTGCACGAGACGCAACACTCTCTTTCTGATGCACAGAAAGAGCTCGACGGCTGGGGCTGCTCACGCCCAGCAGCCCCAGGGGGCTGGACCCGGCGAGGGATAAACTTTTTAAAAACGTCAGCTTGTTTCTTTGACTCCTGAAATCTCTCGACGACCGCGTGGACTGCGTCGCCGAAGAGACCAGAAGGTTCAAGCGGAGCATCTAATAAAAAAGCTCGATCTTTTTCTTTAATTTCAGACAGATTTAACCATAAATGTCTCTCAGTAGCTACCAAGGCTGCCATAGACCGCCCAATTGCTCTGGCGGTCTCCTTAGTAGCCCTGAGAGAAAGATCGGTAGCCCGACGAAGTTCACGAATATCGTCATGACTGACTCCCTCACTACTATCCAGATCCCCCAGCAGGTCAGCTTGATAAGCCTGGAGCACTGCCATAGTATGCAGACATGCTCCAGCTTGACCTGCTGCCGTATAAGCTTTGCCCACTAACACCGAAGTGGCTTTGAGCGGTCTAGTGGGCAAAGCCGAGGCTTTCAGAGACGATGCGGGACCAGGGGAAAGATAACTGGCTAAATTCTCTTCCGCCTGGGGCATCGCCTCATAACCATACTCTTTCAGCCCTCTTATTCTCGAATAAGTGTTAACTTGAGGGCTGAAAAGACGTGATGAGTAAGGTTTATTCCACGATTTAGATATTTCATTGTGCAAATCGGGAAAAAATGGAAGCCCTCGTGGTGGAGATAATGTGGTGGAAGATAAAAAGCGCTCATCTAATTTGCTTTTAGGACGAGCGCCCTTCTTCTCAGATGGCCATTCAATATTTAATTTCTCTACAGCCCGCGACATAACATCCACCAGCTCATCATATGCTGGGGAAATAAATTGTGAATCTCTTTCCCCCATGTGTGTGCTTTCACTCTCCAAACTCATCGCATCAACCTCCTCGGAGGAAGAGCAATAAAGTAATGGAGGGCTCTCTCCCCGGGCGGAAGAAACCGCAGAGCGTGCTTCCGACACCGGGGGGAGAGCGTTGGATCTCTCGGGTAAGGAAGGAGAAAGAGCCCTCGGACCCGTCTCCAACCCCTCCGAAAGTTCCTTTTGCGATCCCCAGGAATGCAATCTCAGCGCTGCCTCAGCAGACGCGGGTCCTGATCCCTGCGGATCGCGAGCCTGCCCACTCTCTTTATCAAAGAGTGACAGGCGAGAGCGGAGCATGCGAAGCGGTAACATCTCACAAGGCTGAGACCGCATGCTCCACTCCCAAACAAACGACACAAAGCTTGTGTGTGTCCCCACCCGTTAAATAACGCGGGCAGGGAGAAGCACACTGTTTGTACACTTGTTTAGTTTCCATCCTTTTCCGCAACAGACAACAGTAAATAGACAGAGACAAAATGACACAGATCGCTTGCTGAGACACAGAAGCTAATGCCCCGTTTCACCGGGTGAGCCTTTATCCCTTCCTGGTCATGACGTCACCCGCCCGTGACGCTCATTCTTTCCATTGGACTAGTTGACATTGATGCTCAGACGCATGCACGCTGGGGGCGTTCCCAAGGCGTCAAGTGACGCATCGAGAGTTCCCTCGAAAGGGAACAATGTCGTGACAGTTCTCTGAAAGCGGCACTAAAACTTTCAGAGACCTCAAACAGAAAGCACAAAGACTTTAAATTGAATTTTGTTTTGTATAAATTGTATCTCAATTTTAATAAATGTTTCATCAACCAATTGCCTGGATTTAATAAATAAGTAGTAAATATAGCAGACAGATAATCACGACACAGAGGGGCCGGCGCATGAACTGGGGCTCGTCTCATATGAATCGAAACCCAGTGTATAAGCCTATAGACCTGAGAAATATATCTATCTACCGGTATATTGAAATTGGTGTATCGTTACAGCCCTAATACAAATATATACACACCTACAATTGTCTACCCTGAAAAATATCAAACTTTTAAAATGTTTCAGGTCTCTAATGCTCACCAAAGCTGCATGCATTGATTTAATAAAATATTCAGTAAACACTGTTATATTATAAAAAGTTATTAAAGAAGTTTTCAATTTTTATATATTTTAAAATGTTAATTATTCCTGTAAATGTTTAGCAGCCATTACTTCGGTCTTCAGTGTCACGTGATCTTTCAGAAATCATTTTAATCTGCTGATTTAATGGTTAAGAAACATTCCTTACTATACTGTCTGTACTGTTAGTATATTATACTATTATTTAAATATTATATAGTATATATATTATAAAAAGTACAACATATATAAAAATTGGTAACACTTTACAATAAGGTTTATTAGTTAACATTAGTTAATGTGTTAACTAACCATGAGCAATACAGTTCTTATGTATTTATTAATCTTTGTTAATGTTAATTAATAAAAATACAGCTGTTCATTGTTCATGTTAGTTCACAGTGCATTAACTAATGTTAACAAATACAACCTTTGATTTTAATAACGTATTAGTAATTGTTGAAATTAATATTAACTAAGATTAATAAAGGCTGAAGAAGTATTGTTCATTCTTAGTTCATGTTAACTAATGAACCTTATTGTAAAGTGGTACCTAAAAATTACACAATAATAATAAGAAATATATATATATATATATATATATATATATATATATATATATATATATATATATATATATATATATATATATATATATATATATATATATATATATATAGTGTGTGTTATGGCAGACATTTGTGTCCTCACTCTTGCCCCACAAAAGAAATGTATTACCCTAAAAAAGGTGGCTCAAAATCTAATTCTCTCATATTTGATTCATATTCCAACTTGACCATGAAAAACAAGCACGAAACGAGCAAAGTGCATTAAGAAACAAAGATGCAGTTGCATCTGTCTTCCTTTCTTATGCATACCAATAGTAAACAAACAAAAGCAAGAGAACATTTCAAAGTGAAAGATAGTGTTGTTCCATTTCCTTTATTGTGCCAGATGATTTTTAGATGGAGGTCTGATAAGAGGGTTGTGCAGCATCTCGTCTGAAAACAAAGCCAGTCAACATCTGAATGGATGAGCGCCGATGGGCACTCGAGCAGCGCGTAATAGGATGCATATAAATTATTCGGCTTTGGTAATAACATTATTATTATGTCTCATTGCAATGTGCTTGTTACGTGACGAGTCCAAAAAGAACGACAACAAACACTTGTGTGGGGTAATCAGCTTCAAAATAATATAAAAAATAATACAATTTCAAAAAAAATGTGTTTGGGTTCTGAGAACAAGCATAGGCTTGTAATGACTTTGGTGAAAGGATGTCTCAAGGCACAGGACATTGTGCCTGTGATAGCCTCACATACTCCCCGGGCCACTTCCCAACCTTTGCAATTTCCAAAGGCAACTTCGTGTAATATATTGCTGAACATCGACAAGTTGAATCTACGACGCACAACCCAAATTTCTCGCAGTGACATATAGGGTTGTGGCCCTGAGGCTATATGGACTCTTTAATAAGGCTGGTGGGTGCAGTCGAGTTCCTCAGAGTTGAGCTGTTTGTCAGCTTTCTCAATTTGCAAGTGACCGGTCTTGCCACCCATCTTAACGCATGGGGTGGGAATCGCAAGGAATTTAATGAACCCGGTTCAGAATCCTCTTAACAATTCTGGTCCCATTTGTTAACATTTGCCAATACATTAATAAATGCTTAAAAAATGCTCATTGTTAGTTCATGATAGCTAATGTCTGTTAATGTTCGATAATACACTACCCGAAGTTGTGAAGGCGTTTATTTAAAGAAAATAATATTATTTAGCAAGAATGCATTCAATTGATCAAAAGTGACATTGGACACATGTACATTGTACAAGGTTACAAAAGGTATCCATTTCAAATAAAAGTTGTTCTTTCAAACTTTATATTCACTTAATAATCCTGTTGGGGAGGATTGTTTCCACATAAATGTTAAGCAGCACAATAATTCCCAACATTGATGAGGAGGAGAAGGATATGGAGAAGGAAAAGAAGAGAAAAAAAGAAGCACCAAATCAGCATATTAGAATTATTAAAGTAGAAAACAGTTATTGTAAATATTTCACAATTATAGTTTTTTTTCTGTAACTTTTGACCAAAAAAATGTGCCTTACTGAGCATGAGACTTCTTTAAAACATTTTTAAAATCTTACGGACATATAACTTTTTTAACTGTATTGTAAGATTTGCTGTTAGTTCATGTTAACTAATGTAATTGAATTGTTAACACTTTACATTTGTTAAAGATTTATTTGGAAAACCAAAAATATACCAAATGCTAGGAACATTTAAATGTAAAACAAGTGGTAACAATTTATTTATTTATTTTGTTTTACAAAATAGCCTACCATCACAATGTGTATAATGTCATAATCAGTCAGGAACTACACAAGCCTTAGGCATAATGAAATGAATGACATGTGGCTCTTCTACTTCAAATGATTAAAAAGCGATTCACTAAAAAGAACCAGCTCATAAGAGTAATTTACTCTGGAATCTGACTTCACTGGTTGCACTGTACGCTTCTGTTACACTAAAAAAAATATAACCATTTATAAATAACAAAGGAACTGGTTATAAATCCTATATTAGCACACTAATAGAACATGTTTCTTTAGACAATGATCTATGGCCCTAGCATCTTTACACTGCTGAGTTAAGGCTCCTCTGTCCCTGCTCAAAATTCTGTCTAAAAATGTAATGCCACATAAAAACCTGACTAAATTATGCCAGCTCTGAACCACTTCAGCCTCTAGTATCAAAGTATATAGTTATAATGTCTGTGTAAATTTATGCCACCTCTGAGCAGAATTAAACAGTGTGAAAAGACACCTAAATGCCATTTCAGAAGAGCTTCTTTGACACTTTTGCTGTGTACATTTGGCACTAGAGAGGTAGAAGTGACATGCAACAGGTAGGCATGTGTATGTGTGTCCACAATTGCTAATGCGGTTAGTGTTTGAGGACCCCCACTCTGTACTGTCTGCCTGTCAGGAATGTGGACACTTTAATCACCTGTCGTCTGTGCGGCTGGTTTGGCCCACGTCAAGGAGAAAGACAGGCTGACAAGTCCGTGGTGGACGCCGAGAGCAGCGTTTTGGGAAGCCTCTCTGCATCTGTGACAAAATGACAGCAGGCACGTTGACGTACAGAACAGGGACTTCATGTCACCTGTCAAGCCACTCTCATCTCACCCTCCTTTGGTCTTGCACATGACCTTGATGCCTTCAGCATCTCCTAAAAGCTCCCACAAACATCACAGCACAAATAAAAGCAGTTCTTGAGAAGATGCGCCAACTCTTGCCAAGATCTTTAAAATAAACCGACACGTGGCACTAAATATATTGATTTGCGCTTGAGCGGTGTCATCTCAGAAAGATGACAGCCATTCCTGATCTTGTATTCCAACCCAGGTGCATTTTATAGTTGTGCGTGGAACTGAAATGATGGGTGAGATGGATTCTGACACTGCTGCCTTCAGGCTACAATCCTCAAATCAACCTCACCAGAACCCCTCTGCTCTGAGATGAACCCTGGAGCTTTTGGAGGCAATGAAATATGACAAAAATCACACTTCATGTTTAAAGCGCGCTCAGTTATCAGCACTAAAACAGCATCTGAAACATGCCTTCAGCGACACTTTCAGTAGCTGTCTATGCAAGCATTAAGAGAGGCCACAAAAAAAAACATGCAATTTAGCGTTCAAACATAATAAAACTGGCAGAGATGATTCCAGGTGGATCCATGCCTTCAGGTGTAGCTCCTGACCCACTGTGTGACCTTCGCCAAATTGGCCTTGATCTGTTTTAAGTCAATTTGCTCCAGCTATAAGGACTAATGCTGCCACAGACACTGGCTCGTAACACAGGGCTATTTAGTTATTTCCCTCCCGTCCTGCCTTTAAAGAGATAAAAAAGAATTCAATTTGCGCGTGGCCCTGGCGGCTATCCCCGACTGTGTTTGCAAAGTTAATGTAGGAAGCGCTGTCCCTGGGGTCAGCGAGAGGAATATGGCACTCGCTGGAAAAACAGAGGGGGAACAATGGCTTTGAAGATGGCCGCAGAGCTCTGGGGACTAAAGCAAATGGAAAAATAAAATTAAACTATTACATCCTTTCTTCCATGCTCTGCATCCAGCAGCCCCAGTCTCTGTCTTCTCCCTCTTTTTTTTCCTCAAGAAGCCTGCCAACAATCTCTCCTCAAAAAACATTTCAAGTCCATAAATGAATAAATACAGGGAGAGATTTGTCAGTCGGTAAACTCTGTTACACCCTTTATCTTAGTTTGCAATGTTACCATATACAGCTGCACAAAGGAAAATGAAAAGCAGTTTTTGTATAAAATAATAATATAAATAATGTTTCATGCAGCAGTTAAGTAAAATTCGTTTTGTCAAAGTAAATGTTTATATAAAAAAATTGCTTTTAGAAAACTAAATTGCCAATTTATATACATAATCAAGTAAATGATTTGCTAAGTTATGATCCCAAAAGTTTTCAAAAGGACTGTTGAAAAAAGAAACCAAACACTCCAAAAAAATAAATCAAGATTTCATTCTCATAAAGGCATCTACTGTACTGAAGCTACTTTAGCCAAGAGAAACTCAAAAGGAAGGAGCAACATCTCACTGCAACCTTGATGGTTGGAATAAATGATGTTTTAAATGTAACCTTTTTTCTATTTTTTTTCTACCCCTGTAAAAAGTATTTAACAGTACTAAATATGTAAATAATGGTTTTCTATTTTAATATATTAAAATATCAGGATTCTTTGAATATAAAAGTGCAAAAGAACAGTGTTTATAACCGTTTTCACTTTTAATACATTTTTTATTGTTTTCCACAAGTTTTCCACAAGTTGGTATGATTCTTTAGGGTCTTCATGTAAAGTTTGTAACATACTTTGGTTGGAATTCCTTAAAGGCACACTATGCAGGAATTCCGGTTTTTGTCAAACAGCGACCCCTAGAGTAATTTGACCCCTAGCGGCACTTGTATTTAACGTTACTGTCGTAAATACCACTCACGCAGAGCGTGACATGGCGTGACGTGTTACATAGTATACAATAGTACATTGTGTTTAATTGATGTTTTATTAACAAGGTTCGGGAGGAACACGTTCTAATGATCAAACAATCAAGTCATTCCAGCCAGCTATCAGCAATCAGTAATCAACAGGTCCACTCAATCAGCACGAGTAAAGCCTATAAATATACTCAGTCGACTCACCCATATTCCTCAACAGTTTTCAGCATCCCTCCACCACCCCATCTCCTCACACTTGCCTCGTTATCTTCCTAAACAGAGATACGGGGGGAGTACTCTGGGTTCGGGCCCAATTTCCGAGCTCTGAGCCCTCCCCCCGGACAGCACGCCAAATAACCATTTATTCTCTGATCATTTGTAAGTGTGAACTCGTGAATTTGTCGTTTAATGAGATCTAATATATGTTGTTAGTGGTGAGAATTTTCACGTGAATAAATACATAGATCCGACTGTTATCCCCACGTACTTAGTTTAATGGTCCAGTGACAGAACTTTTGCCAAGCGTGTCAGAGGTTCTGGGTTCTAATCCGCACTAAGTACTATAGTTTTTTTTCCTCATCAAAACCGATTGATTATTAGTGGTTGTATATCAAGCAGGGACACGAATTTTTTTATGTATTATGATTTGTGATTTCACCGTAACGAATATAGAGAGTCTCTCCGCAACGGATTGAAGTGCACGTCCGTGTGAAGACTGTGCGCAAGTCAAACCAGAACACTGTATCCGCGCCACTGATCGCAGTGGCAACAAGCACTTTGGTCTCTTGAGTTCAAAAACACCACATACGCCCACCATTCAACCCGGAAAAAGTAATATAACCATTCCAATAACTCCGAAGCTGTTCAGTTAAGCTAAAAAAACTGCATAGTTCCCCTTTAATGGATGTGTTAAACAACACCCTTTTACCTCCTCAAAAACAGCTCTGTTCACAGCGAACCGTTTCGGTGCATGTCTCTTTATATGATAATGAGCAACTGCTCACCCCACCGACACTGCTCACCCCATCGACACAAGACACAAAGTGATGCCTTGGTGAGAATACAAATGGCTGAGGGCGGAAATATGCTAATACGGGACAGTCCGTCAGTGGTCGTGGGCGGAGCATGAGCAATATGACATCATATTGCTCAGAAAATCCAAACGGCTTGATTATTGAGAGTGTTTAGACTTTTTGAGGATTAAAAAAAAGAAGTGAATGGTTTTTTTTCATTGTATGGTGGTAGTGTGTCCACACACTGCAAAGACACATTTATATGCAAACACCATATAAAAGTGAATTTTGCATCCGATGACCCCTTTAATATATCCTTGCTAAATAAAAGTCTTACTTTTTTATTTTTTATTTTTACATGCACTTTTTTTTACTTTGCCGTGTACAGCTAGCCTGGCTAACGCCAGACCCAATTCTCATTGAGACTTGGGTCTGGGAACCACAGGTTCATTTTCTCGTATTTGAGGCGTGGTTTACGAATGCCCGGCGCCGTTTATTGGGTGCTAAGAATGTCTATCAAATGCGCCTGTACGTAGCTCATAGCCAATCGTTTCAATTATACCAGATGACGTATGCAGAGCGACAGAAATTAGACGAGGAAGAAGACGATGGCCGATGGGTCAGAGATTTATGTGTACACGATGGTGTGTATCTAACGGCCGTTTCACACCGCATCCGTGAGCGGCGCATATGTTAATCAATGAGTGCATTCACACCGGGAGCAAGAGCAGCGCATGAGCATCGAGCAGGAGCGTCAGGCCTACACAACTTTCACCCAAACTGAATAATTAAAAACAAGTTTTTACCGGGTAGCCTAAATCTTCTATAAATATTTTAGAGTCTTTATTTTCTTTTATTTGCCTACTCAAGCTTTTGTTAAAACTCACTAGACATGCTTATTCTGTGCATTTTGGGCACTTTTTGTGTGAAATCATATTTATTTTTGTCCATCAAAAGTGTGCTTTCACTTTAATTGAGCATGGAGAAGTGCAGCAAAAACAGATTAAACTAAAAGAACGCTTATATATAATATTTTCTGGCTAGTTTACTTTAGTTTATATATATATATATATAAAAACTAAAGTAAACTAGCCAGAAAATATTATATATAAGCGTTCTTTTAGTTTATGTAACACACAGACAGCTACAGGCTAGCACAACCCAAATCAAACCTGAGTGTGTGGTTTATTTGTGTTTTGTTTTTTATCCGCGGAGTTGCAGTCTTGTAAACATATCGAAAGTATGAGTGAAACTAATAGTTTGGAGCCATTTTCTGGGTTGTTTTGTTGTTTAACATTTAACTTATATGCAAATGTTGTACACCACAACATTACAAACTTTCAAGACTAGCAATGTTATAAAATGCTTCTAAAAACAAACGTTGTCTTTGTAAAGAATTGCTCGCTTATATTATGTAGCTTTGGAGCCGCTGCTGTGACACTGTACAAACGCTTCCAGTGTGAATACTCTCGCGCGTCTGCAGCTGCAGTGACGATGTACTAGTTACGCTGACGCGCTGCTCAAGTGCCGCTCACGCTTGCGGTGTGAAACCTATGTGTGAAACGACCAGGCTGCGTCGAAAGGTAACTTCGCGTCTGCTGCCATGTTGGATCCATAAGTATAAACAAACTGCTTCGGTGTGTCGCATAGAGGTCGTCATCGTCTTGCTGCTCCCTCCCCGTTCTGTGATTGGTTCCCTAAATGAGGCGAAAATCTGGTCCATGGTATCCATACTGCCTTTCAGCGTGAATAAAATCGCGCTGCGGAAAGGCAGCATGGGGAAACCCAGACTAGTGTACAGCACTCTGATACAGAAAGTCAACTAGTGGCAGAACTAATCAACTTTGATTACAGCACCTATAATATGTAGCTTATTGCCTTATTTTTGATAGTTATTCCTTCACCTTTTTCAGTGTAAGACTCATTCTGGTCCCATCTGCCACAGTTGCTGAGGATGGAAGGATGCGTTTATATTGATGTACTGATTGCACAATTTCTCGTCTCTAGATTGCTCTCAGCATCTATCCGTCTAAGAGCTTGAACCCTGTCATCCGACTATAAGTGCAGAGGGGGACTCAACATTAGCAAATGGCCCTCATTCTTAAATTAACAGCCACCAACCTCCTGCTAAGTGCCTGCCTATACTAACACCAATCTTTCTTCAAGGCTCCTTGTCCATACAGATGCAGGTAGAACAGGAGGAAAATGAAGGGAGAGGGAGGAAACGATAGAGAGCGATAGAGTGAGTGTGAAGGAGCGAGTGAGAGAGCGATAACAAGCTATTTATCTGAAAGCTGTCTCCTGCCTTCACCTCAGTTTAAAGTAAACAGGTTTCCATTAATGGCTCTGTCACACAAATGCACTGAGAGAACATTGTTGGGAAAATGATGGCTATCATAATAATCACCATCCAATCCACACAGGCTTTTAGCGTTCAAAAACTCACACAGCAAATTGACTATTACTAAATTTCTGTGAAATGATCCACTGGATGCATGGAGAAAATGCATGATGTGATACATGATGTGAGAGAAATGATTGTCTCTATAACGTTTATTATATCTGCGGGTTATGCTTTCTCACATTATAAAAAAAAAAAAAAAAAAAAAAATGGATGGATGGAAATACAAGCTGGTAAAGTGCACCATGCTTCATTTGTACTTTATGGCTTGTTTTAAGAGTTCTGATGTTAGTATGTAGTTTGTACATCCTTTTTGAAGCCTGGAGGGAAGTACGAAGAGAAAAGAGATAAAACCTGTGATGAAAAATCATTCTAGCTATTTACTTTGCATTCCATCACCAGAACATTACAGTTTTTCTCAAATGCTAAAACACATTTCACAAACGTTTCCTCCATGTTCCCCAATGTCTAAACACAACACCCTTTTCTAAAGCTACATAAACACAACCACACCTTCTCACTTCAAAACTCAAACTTTCACACCAAAAGAGCAGCTCGAAGCTTTCAAAAATGTAAACACTATACACATCATTACACACTACAGCAAAACAATTGAAAACACAATGCTCAATTTGTGAGAAGGTTCTTTGTTTCATAACTGCCAATGCATATTTTTAGAAACTTTACAGTAATGGATCTTCTTAGATCTCTGCAGAGGATTAGGCATTTAGATTTGTGAGTTTCATATGAAGAGTATAAATTCTGCATGTACACTACTGTAACACAACTCAATGCAAAAACAGAATCTATTGCACACAACAGTACTCTTGAAAACATGATCAGGGTGTGAAGTTTTTTATTTACTTTATTCACACCACACACACACACCACAATCACTGTGCGGCATCGGGCCACATCACAGGCTATATTGTCTCTTGCCAGGCACCGTGGGAAAAACGCCCTGGAATGGCGAATCCATCCTTCGAAGGCCTCCACTGGGATGTCAACACAGGCCAGCTCCATTGCCCTTAGGAGGTTCTCTCTAGTGTATGGTTGTCTGTCATAAACCTTCCATCTCCACGATGAGAAGAACTCCTCTATAGGGTTCAGGAAAGGGGAGTAGGGTGGCAGACAGACGTTTAAAAAGTGGTTACTGTTGGTGGTGAACCACTCTCTGATTTGGTTTGTTCTGTGAAAGCGTACATTGTCCCAAATGATCACATAAATGCTCCTCTAGGAAGGTGAGGAGACGTTGGGTGTTGTAAGACCCAAGGACAGCATGCCGGTGGACAAGCCCCTCCAAACCCATGGCCGCACAAAGAGTAATATTACCCCCCCCGTTGGCCAGGAACCTCAGTGATGGCTCTTTGGCCAATGATGTTACGGCCTCTTTGCCTTCGTTTCTGCAGGTTGAAGCCAGCCTAATCCAGGAAGAGGTACTCATGAGATCTAGCCATCGCGTCCAACTGTAATATCCTCTGTGAAAATGTGAAAGTGCACAGGTGTTCAGAACAACAGTCAATCAGGTAGCACAGTATTGTCCAGAAGTACTGTAGGCCACTGAGCAACACAGTATGTCCACTAACTGTACTGTGAACATGGATGTATACTTACTTGCACATACTTGTAACGTAGGTCTTTGTGTCGCGCAGAGTTGCGCTCAAAGGGAACCCTATAGACCTGTTTCATCCGCATCTTTTGGCGCCGGAGAACTCGGTCTATTGTGGCCAAGCTGACATCATCAATGCTCTCAAAGTTGACATTATCGGCAATGACTTTGTCTCTGATCTCCCGGAGTCTAATGAGGTTGTTCTCACGAACCATATCCACAATGAGGGTTTCTTGTGCCACTGTAAATATGGCAACCCTCCCACCTCTATGTGGCATTCTTTCAACTCTAAAGAAAGAAACATGTGTTGACAATACCTGTTGTGTTGTCTGAATGCCCTGATAATGGTGGCCACGGTGAACCTACTCAGGTTTGGACGGACTCTTAGTCCTGCTTCAGCCATTGTCATGCCATGGACAATGACATGGTCAATGACTGTTGCTCGCATCTCGTCCGTAATGATGGTGCGAGGTTGTCTTGCTCTCCCTCCTGGACCTTCTCCTCTTCCTCGTTGGCCTGCTCCTCTTCTTCCATGGCCAGCTCTTCTCCCTCCTCTGACTCGAATTCCTCTTCCCCTGACTCTGCCTTCATCCATTGTGTTTGTTTGTAATCTTCAGCAAACTGTGCACTCTGAACTTGCTTTTATACATGTGGTCACAGCATTAGCAACAAGTGTCTTCAATTTTGAGTCGTTGTGTGTAATGAATGACGCCAGGTGTGTTCATTGTGTTCAAATATTGCTGACTGTGGCAAGCATTTTGCATCACATGAGCTTTCATTTGAGAATATGAGCAGAGTTATTTTGCAACTTGTGTTTTAGCAAGGAAAAATGTGTTAAGATTTATGAGAACGGAGGATTGTGTTTTGTGAATTGTGTCTTCATGTGAAATGTGTTTATGATATTGGAAAATGATGGCTAGATTTAGTAAATGTGTTTAGACAACTGGTCATTTGATTTAGAGGATTGGCTTTTGTGTTTTAGCATTTGAGAAAAACTGTAAGCACCGCCTGATTTTTTTTTCTCCCCTCATGCTGCATTTCCAAATGGAAATTGAATGACAGGCCACTGTTTATATTTCTATTTGATGCTTCAGTTAACTGCAGATTTTGATCAAGTGCACTTTTGAAGCTTGAAGGATAAAAAGGTTGAGCGTTTGAGGAATTGTGCATTACGATAAAGCAACTGTCCCAGTGTCACACAAAAATATCATTTAGCGTGTGCGTCAATGCGTTTGCAATTATATGAAAAGAAATAAGGAATAAGAATGACAATTTGACATTGCGGGATCCATGTTGCTTCAAAGGGACAAACTATTCATTTGCGGTGTTTCTTTTCCCAATCGTGCCGATCAAACCATGTTAGACTGCCACTCGTTTTACTTTTGAATTAAACTCGTCTCAATGCCATTATCACCCCAGTACAATTTAACCCTGGCCTAAAAGCTAAAAGTTGTGATACTAGGGGTGATGCAAAACATCTGCACTGGTAATCTAAAGGTTGTAGGTTCAAAGGCCAGACGGCTGATGCATGAATCAACGGTGCCCTTGAGCAAGGCACTTAACCTAGTTTGTTCCACAGGGATTGTCTGTCATAAGGCTACTGTAGTGCTGACAGAATGACAAATTTTATATATGGTATGAGTTCATTCATTCATTCAGGCCCTTAGCGTCGAGAACGACGATTGGCATTGCGCTTCAGTCTTCTACTGTTAAGGAAGTCTGTGTACTGCTGGCAAGATCTTTTGGCACCAGAACTTATGGTGGTGTGCCACAGTGCCCGGCAAGCGTTTCCCAGGTTTCGCTTTGGAAGACGAACGACTGAAGGTCACACTTCAGGACATCCTTGTAGCGGAGCTTCAGCCGGCCGACTGGACGAGGGGCAGCAGCAATTTCGCCTTACAGAATTGCTTTTGGTAAACGGTTTTCATCCATGCGGTAGGTGTGGCCAGCCCATCGTAAGTGGCGGGTGCGCAACATAGTGTAGAGGTCTGTGCTCTTGGTCGTGGAGAGGATGTCCGAATTTGGAACATGGTCCTTCCAAGTAATGCCAATAATTGAGCGCAGACAACGAAATTGAAAGGTGTTCATGTCTGCGGTAGGCGCACCAAGTTTTGCTGCCGTACAGGACAGTGCTGAGAATACAGGCCTCGTAAACTTTGATTTTTAAGGGGAGAGACAGTGAATTGTTCTTCCATACTCTCTCCCTAAGCCTGCCGAAGGTTGTTGATGCTTTCCCAATATGGATGTCTAATTTGCAGTCTAGACTGTTTGAGGTGTCGACTGTGGAACCCAGATAAACTTTGTGACGTTTGTCAGTACGCTGTTGTTGAAGGTGATTGTGGCTGGTATATGGTATATATACACACACAACACATTAAAAAAATCATTTATACTTATAATTCTAATTGTTTACACAAAAGTAATTACACTGAAAAAAAACTTTTTTACAATTTTAACCGTAATTAGTTGTCAAATTTACTAGCAATTTCTAAGAAATGGTAAGTAACACATTGAATTAACATTTTAAGTAGTTTTTTGGGGGGTTTTTTACTCCAATAATCTTATTTATATTTACAACATATGAAATGCACTGTTAAAAAGATTTCTCTCAATTATTTTATTTGAAACGTGGATGCAATTATCAAAAATCTTAGGGTGTATTCACACCTGCCTTGTTTGGTTCGATTGAATCAAACTCTAGTTCGTTTCCCCCCTTGGTGCGGACCTTTTGGGCAGGTGTGAATACAGCAATCGAACTTGGGTGCGGACCAAACAACCGAACCGAGACCCAGCTGAAGAGGTGGTCTCGGTACGGTTCCAAACGAACTCTGGTACGGTTCGTTTACGGTGTGAACATGAACCGACCCAATTGCAAGAAAGCACTGCGCCTTTGAGTTAACAGGCTTCCGTAGTCGGAGTTGCGTTATGGGAAAGTGATCTGTTGTAGCCTACTACATCTGTTGCGCGTCTTTCTGCGCGTCGTGTGTGCATCATTGGAATGGAATGAATGAATGAGTGTGTGCATCAGGACATTCACATACAGAGCGTTCTCTTTAGTCTACTCGCGCATAGATGCAAAAAAAGCTTTTGCAGTTCATATAATGTAACGATAGTTACTTACAATACAAGGATGATGCTGCGTTAAACTGGACAAACTTTATCGCAAGCGACTTGTTAGCAGTATATACAATAAGAATCTCATTATTTGAATGTGTGAACATAGCCCCTCTCTATGAATGAAAACTTTATACCTTATCCGTCTTCTGCGCAGTTTCTTCATATTGCGTTTGTACAGAATAACACAAAATTAAAATAACAAATATTGCAGTACGAAATATCTCCATGCTGAGCCTTTTTTGCATTTCCTGATTTCCCTACTTGAGAATCCTTGTCCAATGAATGGACGACCTTAGCACACGTGTGATTTTGTTTACAAATTTTGGTTCACTTCCAAAAAGAGCAGTGTGAAAGCGAACCGTACCAAAAAAAAAAAATAATTATTATTTGGTCCGGACCAAAGCAAGTGAACTATCGGACTTTCCTGGTGTGAATACACCCTAAGTCTCTGGTGTCCCCAGAATAAGCATGAAGTTTCAGCACAAAATACCCCTTAAATGCAAATGAGCTGCTGCTCCAGGCCCACTTTTCAGAAGACGGTGGAACCTTTACAGCTCCTGCTTCAGATACTCCGGAAACAACAAAACCAGAGAATCTCACGCATCCAAAATGTCAGAAATTGTCAGCAGTGGTGTCACGTGAACCGTGTCAGTATTACAATTTTGCAGTGGTGGAATGTAACGAAGTACAAATACTTCGTTACTTTACTTAAGTACATTTTTCACGTATCTGTACTTTACTTAAGTAGAATCAATAGTGCATACTTTTTACTTTTCCTTCGTTACATTTTGCAGCAATTATTATACGTTCTACTCCACTACATTTCTACAACGTTTTGTTACATTTTCGTTAAATTTTCTGATCAGTTTTTCCCCTGCCAAAACGTCATCCTGACCGTCCGTTCATCGCACATTTCTGTCTCACCAGTGAAGTTTGGTTGCCATAGATATATCAACTTGGTCACACTAAATGCGTCTCTATAGCACGCAGTGTGTTTATCGTGCAATTTATACGCGAAAGTTAGTTTTTACATGCATAGGAAACGCATTGGTAGGTTTAGTAGTGATGTGGGGTGCGTGTGTATTATACGTTTGCTTAGGATTAATATGGCAAGCCAAGAGGTTCAGAATTACGCCATAAATGAATCGCGTTTACAGCCAAACGCCGTCATATACGGCGTTTTAACATAATATATACCGTATATAGTAAGCTTGATGTGTATATTGCCTAATTGCAAGCTTGTTCAGAAATGGTGACAAAAACTTAAAATATAACTGCTTTTCCATCATATTGAACATCATTATATGAGTATTAGGTTGAATGAGTTAGAATTAACTGTTTTAATAATCATTAGAATATAGACATTAAGAGAATAAATTGTTATGCAAGTACTTTTACTTTTAATACTTAAAGTACATTTAAAATCAGGTACTTTTTACTTTTTACTTAAGTAGGTTTGTCATTGTGGTACTTCTACTTTTACTAAAGTAAATATGTCTCTGGTTATTTGTACTTTTACTTAAGTACTAAGATTCAGTACTTCCTCCACCCACTGCAATTTTGGATACAAAACCTCTGCTAACTGCACATAATCAAAGCAAATTATTGCCAGAACAACCCCAGAAACAGTTTAACATGATGTAGTTGTCTCCACAAGCTGCTTAGCACCATAATAAATGGTTAGATAATTTGAAAACTATTAATTATGGGTTAAGTGGCAAGTATCTATGCCCACCCAAAGCACAGCACTTTGTAGGTAATGAGCTGCTTCAGATGTTTTAAATGGGCATTTGACCCAGCGAGGAGAGCGAACCGAATGCCTCTGTTTATCTCGGCATGCGTGTGTCCTTTGTCTAAGTGCTGATGCGAAAGTTGATTGCGGCATGGGACACGTAATTAATGGGCCCAGCACCCAAGGTCAAGGGAAGGTGTGACCAGCGTAGGACAAATATCTTCTGGAGAGGCAGGGTCAAGCAGAGATAAACACATTCACAGATCAGCTCCAGTCCAGTTGCGGGGATCTGCCAAAACAGATTGGGAGGAGGGGGGTGGTTGAAACACGGACCACACCATAATGATGTCCTGCTCTGCTTGCAAAGTACTTTCCCTGACGGAGCAAAGAATCCCGGGCAGAGACAAATGAACAGCAGTCTTTATCGCCAGGGCTTCGTTCACGAGCCACCGAGGAACGGATCTGAATTCTCGCCAGGAGGAAGTAACTGTCACTCTGCCATAAATATTAATATTAATTAATTTCCCGTTCCTGTCAGGGCCAAAGGCTAGGATAGATTTATAGCAGGTGTAGGGTTTTCAAGTGGTCATATGTTACACTATCAGAGCAGGAATCTGAGGGGAGGAAAAACACGCCAGCCGACACAATCCATATTTATAAGGCAACGTTCCTTCCCTTGGCGAGCCAGACATGTAGAAAGTCTACAAATGTAAAAGCACATCATCAAAAAGGCACAAAAATCACAGAGGATAATAAAGCATGCAGAACAAACATGAGAAATATGGAGAGACAAAGAAAGTATATTAATGCACACTCACACCACACTCTCCCAAATTCATGTGGAAACACAATCCCTGTCTCGATGATATGCAGACGCACACGTACATGCGCACTAAAGGCCCGAAGCATCATCCTTGGCCCGGCTCTGCCCTGTTTTGCCTTTCTGGTTAATAACTACTGGATTTGTGCTTTTAAAAGGATCTTGTATGCAATATTTAGCATGCTGGGCAGGTTTTATCCAGGGTACACTTGGGTACCCAGACCTTCATTAAACTTTCAAAGGCATTCCACATTCTTCTGCACATCTTACATAGAGTACTGGAAAACACATGCAAAAAAAAGCCCAAATAACGAATAAAAATAAAAATACACATTCCAAGAAAGCACTCCACAAACCTACTTCCATTAAAGCAATCATCAACGAATGGACATAAAAAAAAAAGTCCACGTAAGTGCTCGTTTTGGTAAACGGCAGCAGAGATACATTTAATATAGGGATGTAGCAATGTTAAAATTTTGATAGTCATATGAAAATAGATTTATAGCTTAATAACGATAAATGGTCTATATTAGAAAAACGAATTAACAAAATTAAAAACCCAACTAAACATCAATCATTTAAAGCAGCACTCAGTAAGAATTCCGTTTTTGTCAAACAGCGACCCCTAGAGTCGCTGTGGAGTACTTGTACTGTCGTGAATAGCACTCACGCAGAGATGGCTCGCGCTCACGGCCGGATCCCCTCCCCCTGTACACCGGTACCTGTTCAGTAGGATGGACGCTGTAACGAGTGGAAATAAGGTATGGCCCCTTTAATAGCTGCGCGCGCCCAACACCACATGTATATGCCGCCGGGTTATTTCTGTTTGATGCTCATTTTATCAGAATATTATCAGATCTGTTTTTTGCCGTAAAGCAATTCGTTACCTCACGAGACCTGGGCCGTTTCTCAATATGCGTTCTTGTCTGTACTTGTGTTCTTGTGGACTTGTGAAACGTCATCAGTCACTGCCCAAGTACTGTTCCAATTCAAAGTTCACATCTAGCCAAGTCCAGTTCAAATCCCCGGATGTGTTCTTGATCCGCCCCGTTTACCCAAGGGGGTAATCCATCGACCGGAAGTTGAAGCCGGCCGGGTGCCGCCATGTTGTAGCAGAACTTCACTTGCGTTAGCTTTTCCATTGACTCCCATTCATTTTGGCGTCACTTTGACAGCGAATAACTTTACATCTGAGGCGTTTAAAGACTCCATTTGTCCATTATTTATTTCTAAAGAAACACGACAATGTATAAAGAGCTCCATTACCTTCTATGTTACAGTATGGCCCCGTAGAAACAGATTTAGTAAAAATAGGCTAACGATTGCGTCATAACCACTCGACTCTGTCGCGCTGTACAGAAATTACCGTACAGACAGGAGGAGAAGCTCGCAGGCAATCGGGGGGACGTCCCGTCAAGGGAGAAGCCCATAGATAATGAGTCCATAAAAGCAACGGAATACTTACTCCTGCTCACTCACGCCAAAGAACTCTTTGCTCAAGTTCCCCGTCTCTGCAAGATTAACGTTGGCAATTTTCACGCACAGCTACTAGAAGATTAACGTCTGTCAGACAGGTTGCTCACGTCATCAAGCTTAGTTTGAGTCGATTTGAGTCTGCGCGTCAGGAACGGAAGTGCTCAAAAATCGCTAAAAATGGGCTTCAACTGTCTCAACTGAGTTCCAATGAGATGGCTCTGTCCACTTCTTATACTGTCTATGCGTTTGCCGAGGATGCATCGAGAGGTGACTTGTGCGGACTTGAGACAGCCAGGTATCCCAGAATGCATCTCGCACCAACCAGCAAGCGTCAATAGCAGAGAAAACCCGCGCAATATCAAAATACTACTGTTATTGTGTCATGAAATGTAATTTTAAGAGTGTTTCAGGCGAGAATGTGGTTGTTTAAAACTCAAATCTGTGGTTTATTTATAAAGATAGCGCCTATTTGAAAAATGTCTCTGATGTTTTCGGAGTTGTGACATCCAGGCGTTCACCGCGGGTGTTCAACGCTCATCAACCCCGACTGGAACAGCTTTCCCTCGGCTAGTGCTTGACGTTTGCCGCTGGCTCTGATGTCTCTAGTCTAGTGGATAAACTTGACGTATAATTCGTCTTGTGTATAAGTCGATCTTTGGTCTCATTAAACTATTGTTTGTTCCTTGGCAAAAAATCGTTTTGGCTGAGGGCAAAGTGAAGTTTCATAACTTTATATATTTAGGCTATTTAACTTTAACGTTGTAGCCTATTAGAGAGCTTACTTATGTTTGAATTGTTTGCCTTATTTATCATTGTAGATATTATTGATCATTAAAACTGTCATTTAACAAAAAGAGACAGGGTTGTGTAATTTTATTTTATATACTTTAAAATATATATATTTTTATATTTATTTTAACATTCTCTTCACTATGTACAATACAATAAAATGACACAACCCTGTCTCTGTTTGTTAAATGTCAATAAAAATAAATAATGTTTCATATTTTTAAAATGAAAACAAAAAGATCATGTTCATGTTGTAATAAATATATGCAGTGAAGATAATACGCGTTGCCTGAACCACATGGTCATTAGGCTTTAAGATGTTTAAGATTTTTAAATGAAAAGAGGCAGGGTGGTGTTTTATAACATATTTCGTTTTATTGTTGACGAAAAGAGGCAGAGTTGTAGCATTTCTTTTTATTCTTGCCTAAAATATACATAAAGATAACCGGAGTAGCCAGAGCATGCTGAGTGACGCGATCAAGAACGCACTGTTCCATTTGCAGAATAACTGGACTCGCGTCCTCTCGTCCTCGGGAGTTCGTTCTCCTGAGTCAAACTTGGCAAGTCCGAACTACCAAGGACGCAAGTCCGAAGTTTGCGTACTTGGTATTGAGAAACGGCCCTGATATCACACACGATACTTCCTAACACTCAGGCCGGTGTGGTGCCGAATTCTGACCCCCGCCAAATTATTACCCCCCTAGTATTGGTAGGTTTAGGATTAGTTGTGGGGGAGGGGTTAGGATTAGGGGTGGGGTTAGGATTAGGCAATCAGGTACTGACTTCAATGAGGGGGGTAATAATTTGGCAGGGAGTCGAAATTCGGCACAACACCGGCGGCTCGCCGGCCCAAAGTTGCAAGGGTGGTTTTGCGGCTCACAGGCACCAGGGGGGTACGAGACGACCACCAGTCAACACGAAATCAGTAATATAAACATTACAATGACTCCAAAGCTGTTCGGTTAAGGTAAAAAAAGTTACTTAGTTCACCTTTAAATGCTACAAGTCATTTTCGCATCTATAAAAATACTGTTTTATATAATTATATTAAAAAATTGATTTTCATTTTGAGACTATAGTATAATGAGGTTTGACATTTTAACGGTTATATTAAATTAGGATTTTTGATGATTAAACTGTGAAATTAGAGTGAGCGTTAAATTACGTCAAAAGTCATTTAAAATGTAAAACTACGAGCATGGAGTATGAATAATTAAATATCCAAATTAAAAAATAAAATTATGCTGACTGAGTTTAATTATGATAACTGATATGGAATATTGTGCTTCAAAGTATGTTACTGTTAGCCAGTCTTGCAGTGTTGTTTGAAGCTGATAAATGAAGCTTAAGCTTGAACTTTGAAGATAAAATACTGAAACAATAAATACATATATAAATCCGTCTGTCTATCGGTCTTTAGTTCTGACCAGAATTTTATTTTTTAAAGTGCATTTTTCAAAACTACAACCACCCCACGTACAACATCCATAACTCATTTACAAACAAAACCCTATGTATACGCAAACCCAAGAGCTTTCTGATAGCAGTGATTGAATGAGTTGTCTTCCTCCAGTTCACTTTGTCCCTAGTGGGCTGATGTTTCCGCTGGGCTGCTTGTTCCACTGGCAGGGCTCATTTTCAGGGACATTGTTTGCATCATGTGGTCATTTAACTGTAACCGTCACCTGCAGGTAGAACCATCTCGTTCTCTCGTTCTGCATCCATCTCTCTCCATCTATCTATTTGTCTCTCCCTCTCTTTGATCCATCCCTTGATCCCTTTGTCCTGAAGCTGTCACCATGCAGAATATGTGCCTGGCCTGGAGAGGGATGGCTGCTGCCAAGCACAGGGCACCGGCTGCAGTAGCGGCTCCATAAATAGCCCCGGTCCAGCCTGTGACATTACCTGCCTACAACAAGATAATCATGATGAATCGCTCTAGAGCAAATGCACACCAAGGAACAAAGAGCAGCAACACCACAACCCAATTGTGCTTCTCTTTCATCCTTAGCTTTTTTCCCGCCCATTTTCTTCTTCTGTCTTCACATCAAGAGAAAAGCCGAAAAACTGTGACTAAGAGAGACAAATGCTCTGCCTCCTTAGGCATCTTTTTAGGTTTTGGAAGCGAGTTTTAAGACATCGTAGGCAGGCTTTGACGCAAAAGCTCTTCCAAAAGGTGGGTACTTAATTATGCTGCCTCGTTTTAGCCTAAGGCAACATTGCATTTCACAGAGATGGCAATCCCAGAATGCACTGTGAAGAGTTCTATAAAAACATAATTCTAATATGGTGGATAAGACAAGAAAAATCTGGATAAATACACTAATATTTCTTTCAAAACTGAAAATATTGATAAAAAAAAAGTTATCTTATTTAGATTTGCACTTAATAATTTTAATTACTTTAAAGCTTTTTTGGGGTTAAAAATGATCCAAAATACATATTTGAGAAAATACATAAGCAGTGTTCAAAACTATCTGCTTGCCTTAGCTCGATTCAAAGCGGTAAGCTTGTAATAATGTTTTTAATTTCAGTGGTACTGGTGGATTTTCGCGAAAGATTCGAGCATGTCTTTGTGTCATTACGTCACATCTGTACACATAAAGAAGGAGTCTCGGCTAGTAGGCTATATTGCGTGTGAGGATGTTGGAGGTGGAGATTTATAGCCTTTTCTCACAGCACTTGATATAATTAAACTTATTAATTTGAAGTCGGATCCAGAAAGGTTCAAACGACAATCACCAGTGACAACAGATTCACCCGTTGTAAAATGCAAAAGACTTCGTTCGGACTTCGGAGTGGCTAACGTTACAGAAAAAAAGAGACTGCAACCGGACCCAAGCGAAAACAAGGATATATCGGAAGGACATTACATGTAGTCACGCAAAGCTGACGTTGTTAACATTAACAATTTGAGAACAAAGTATAATTTGCACGGTTTTGCGTGATATGATAACTTATAAGCGATTGTTAGATTTAATCAAAGCGATTTACTGCAATGTCAGAACCAGAACAAAAGTGGATGTTTCTTACTAGTTCAGATGACATTTTCCGGTGAAAATTCTTATGTTGGTCATACTTCCAAAAAGAATAATCTGTGATTCTGAATGCCAGTATCCACATCGGCGCGGTGAATGACAGCTGCACACTCTCCTCAAACACTGTGTTCATCCGCGCTGTGCCGTGTCGAGGGTGTTGAAGTACAACTCACGTAAAATTGATAATTCCGCGAATGACTGCAATTGCAGATTTCGAACAGAGATGGCGACAAAGAGGAAAAACTGCGGACTGCAGCTTTAATTAAATGTTAATTAAATAAATTGATTTAATTAATTTAATTTAATTTAATTGGATATAAAAATATTTATTTTTTATAACCATTTCAAATAATTCATATTAAAACAGCACAGATACCATGCTATTATAAAACAGTATTTTTTATAAATACTATAACAATAATTACTTTGATAACAGTGACAAAATAAATAACTAATATATATAGAATAAATTAAAAATTAATTAAAAGGTAAATGGTAATATTAAAAAACACACAAAAAAGTACATAGAACAACTAAGACTTAAACTCAAATAAAATAAAATAGACTTAAACTCAAATAAAATAAAATAAATAAATAAATACTACAATAATACTAGCCTAAATATAGACAGTAGGCAAGAGACAGCAAGATGGCTGATCGGAGCTTAAAAAGGAAGGTACTGTGAGTTGCAGGAGAGAAATGTGCAAAGTGAAAGGGTCGCGGATGTGTCATCACGGGGTCTTGGAGGGGATCGGGTCGGGCTAGACTCAGAGGAGTTGGCAGGATGTTGGCAGGCGCTGATGGATGTGGGCTCTGACTGATAACACTGCGGTAAACTCATTTATGCCTGCATCCCAGGCCAAACAGGCAAAAACACAATCACATCCACAGCTCGTGGCCTGCCTCGGAGAATTCACCAACGCTCTATTTAAATGGCCATTTAAAGTGTCGCTTGTGGGCATCATTTACATCAATGAATGTTTCTAATCAATAAATGCTTCCTTCAATAAACAGTTTCTGACTCCTTACCAATGAAGTGGCCACAGCCTCCAATTAAACGGACAATCAATACAGTGGAATTAAAATATACTGTAGAAAAAGAACTGAAAGGATAATCATATAAAAACAGCAAGAGCTTTAAACTCCCATCTAACCAGAGACAATGACACAATAGGGCTGCACAATTATTTTTTAAAAAGAGATTATTATTACAGTTGCTGCAAGCATCTAATAATAAAATGTTGACAATGTTTAATTTAGGTCAGCCACACACACACCTTTAGAACTCAAGCGAAAACTGCACAAGTTATGATTCTTAACGTAATTGTGCAACCCTGTAAATCAAAATCAGTGTTTTAACAAGACAACTACCTTGTCATTTTGTGATTATGGCATTGTGTTTATCCTGAAGCATGACAAGACAGTCACAGACTCAATTAACCAATCTCACTAGTATTGTGGCAGACTGCCTGACTACAGAATGCTGTTTTACAGAGAGATTTGGTCGTATTTTATGAAGCGGGTGACCCCCTTTTATCAAGAGGCAGTGGAAAGTAGTAAATTCTGATGCAGTGTGGCATAAGTGCAGTTGTGCCTCTCAGGGAAAAGTACTTGACCTAAAATCTGACACAAGTACACTTAATGTTGACACCTTATGGGGAAAGAACCAGACACTGTACAGGAGGAATACTGGTTGTCAATTATGTTTGTCTAAAAGGCCAACTTATTCAGAAAGGTCAAAATTTGGATTACTATTTTGCATGAAGTTCTCAAAAACATGCTTTTATAACATTTCTGAATGACTGATAAGAGACTCCATCAAGAGTAAATGTTAGTTAGTTCTAGTTTCACTGATCTTAGTTAGACTAGCAGCTGCAAATGCAATGCTTTAATTTATGGGTGAACTATCCCTTTAAACTTAGAGTTTTGCCAACATGTAGTTACCCTCAGCCATTAAGAGACCATTTGACTTTCAAAAGCAACATATTTCTTCTGAAGTCATGCAATAGTGTTGAGTGAGGAACAGACCAAAATTGTTATTAGCTGAACATCTTCAGCTATCAATCAGAGGTCAATCCTATACCTCAATAGAAAGTATCGTATCAGTAATTCAGGAATGGTACAAAAGCATTTTTTTGAGAATTAGATTCAATTTTCAGTGAATAAAGGTTTAATTCACCCAAAAACGAAAATTCTGTCAGTAATTACTCACCCTCATGTTGTTCCAACCCCGTAAGACTTTCGTTCATCTTCGGAACACAAATTAAGATATATTTGATCAAATCTGAGAGCTGGATCACTCCTTCATAGGCTTATTAAGGGATCGAAACTGGCCGACCCAGAAAAGTTAAAGACATCGTTAAAATAGTCCGAGTGACTGCAGTGGCTCAATCTTAAGTTTATCAAGCGACGAGAATACTTTTTGTGCGCAAAAAAACAAACAAAAATAACGACTTTATTCAACTATTCATTTCCTTCCCTGTGGGCCTCGAGTGAGTTCACGTAGTGATATTGCGCAAAGCTTCTGTGTTGCACGTCACACGCAGGCTCACTATTGGCCGACGCTGGTCATGTGTGTGATGCGTGTGACGTACAACGAAGCTTTGCGTAGACACTACGTGAACTCACTCGAGGCCCACAGGGAAGGAAATGAATAGTTGAATAAAGTCGTTATTTTTGTTTGTTTTTTTGCGCACAAAAAGTATTCTCGTCGCTTGATAAACTTAAGATTGAGCCACTGGAGGAGCCTGGAGGAGTGATCCAGCTCTCAGATTTAATCAAAAGTATCTTAATTTGTGTTCCGAAGATAAATGAAAGTCTTACGGGGTTGGAACAACATGAGGGTGAGTAATTACTGACAGAATTTTCATTTTTGGGTGAACTAACCCTTTAATGGGTAATAATAATTTTAAAAATAAGTGAAGTTTTTCATACAGACTTCTTTTAATGGGGCTATACTTGTTGTGTCCTTTTTGGAGTTTTGTGGCCTGAATCGCATCCATTTGCATCGTATGGAAAAGATATGCCTGGAGAATCTGCAAAATATAAAATTTTGCATTGCACAAATAAAGAGTATTAAACAATTTGGGGGGCAGCATGAATGTTTGGATAAACTACCACTTAAAAGTTCATTAAAAGAAGCTGTGGGATTCCCAACAAATAGCTGAGCTCTGGGATCAGTGCAGAGAGAGAGACACACAAATCAATACGTGTTGCTTATATTGGCCCCCCTGTCAAGCCCATCTTTTCTTATAGTCTTGGGGTCGGCTGCTGGGCTGCAGCCGTGGGCCATTACCGTTTGCGGGGCTCCGGGTCCATCAGCCTCTAGATGCCCAGAGGGAGAGCGCAGTATAAACAGATGGAGATTTAGGAACCATCAGGTCTCATTTTCCAGGAAGCCGTTTTGGCAATTCTTCAAAACAGTAATGAAATAAAATACACACAAAACCACACACACACACACACACACACACAGGTAATGACATTTTAGAAAGCATATCCGTTTAAGAAAAAAAAAGCCATGGTGCACTAACAAGGGCAGTGGGGCCACGATAGATTATGATATAAGACAGAGACCAGTTCATGTCCAATTATGCCTAAATGGCGGACCACAACTGAGGCCCGCACGGAGCGCTGCACGGCCATTATGATGCATGCGTTTCCTTTGTGGACCGATAATTGGAGTAATAAGTGACAGTGGCTAACAGTTTAAAAGCACCTGGGATGTCTGTGAACAAGGCAACTGATCACCTCTTTCTTCACCACTGCATAAGAGAGAGAGGAACCTGAAGATCTGCAGCTTATGAGAAAAAGCGGTGGGATGCATAAAAGCACTAGGAAAAAGGCCTTGAAGGAAGTTATGAAATATCCAGTGACTATTATTCAAACATTACACTCCAAATCAAAGCAGTATATTCTTGTGCATGACATAATTGTGTCCGCGCAGGCTCGGCGAGGTACATCGCTCACCGTTTTATGCACCTGTGAGTGATGAGCTCCGCCAACACATCGTCAGACACCATCCTATCAATGCAGCATATGAGAATTTATAACTTAATAAGTGTAAAGAATAAGGAGGCTGTTTTCATACACGCATTTCTTTCCATGCTTAAGTGAGGAACGCAGGGGCAAATTGGTCCGGATCTTTACGAACACTGCGGCCGCTAAGCTCGTAAACAACAATGTGCAAAACAATTCTATTGCATTATGCCATGTTATGCTGTAGAATGAGGTTATTTCATACCTTAGTACTTTGTAAACACAGTTGTAAAACAGTTTAACCTGCTAATTTTACACCAAGCCGGTACATATCATACATCATTCATTCTTGATTGGTTGGTTGCAATACAAGTCACTACAGCTGCACAATTCTGGAGAAATTGAGAATCATGATTCTGAATAGACAACTTAACAACTAAACAAATAACATGCAATTTACTATGAATCTGATGCAATGTTAATGCTGTCTATTTAAAAAAATATCTAATAAACGTGGATAATTTTTTAGCAGTTTGAATAGTGAATAGCAAATGAATGGACGATTCAATGACTCACTTATAGGCCCTGTCCCAAATGGAGACCTAAGCTCTCGAAGGTTTCCTCCGAGTACACACTTTCGTGACGTAATGCCGCTTTGACTGTAAAAGTTCAGTGCGAACTCAGTAAAAGTGTGCATCGATGGCGCATATAGGCCGCGAAGGGGGCCTTCACAAGCACCCTTCTGAATCCTAAAATGATAAATGGGACACACTAGATGAATGGGGAGGCCATTGTTAAGTCCACATGAAGTGTGCCCTTTACTGGATGAAGCAAAGTTTTTTAACAAATCTCTTGAATGAATGATTTAATGACAAATAAATTTTGCATAATGATGTAATCGACAATCTTTTTTTTAAGCATCTAGTTACTTTCAAAGGCTGATTTATTTATTTTGATCGCTATCAGTGTTTATATCTGAACTATAAACTGTTATCCCAGAACTTATGTGATAATTTGAATGTTTATAATACAGAAACAACGATACTGTGCAGTTGAAAAGACAGTTTGTGAAGCCTTTTCAAACCAATAGCCTACACAGCAACTGCTCTCTCTGGGCCAGCGCCAACGCAGAAAGGAATGTCCGCTGTGATCGTACTTGTCAAAGGTTTAATAGACATACCCGAAACGTTGCCATTTAGGATGTTTGAAACGAGATCGTGATCTTTTAACGATTAATCTACAAGTTACCAGGTTACCAGATTTTGAATATCAGACCTGTTCTGTCTGTATTCAACCTACATGACCTGCTAGCAGGCAGTGACATGAATAAATCGGAGATCTTTGAAGACTTTAAGACATGCAAGAAATTTGTTAGAAGAGTAATTGTCAGGGTTTATTATTGACAATGTGAGCATCTAATATTGAGAAACAAACAATGAAGCAGGCCAGTGAACGCCTGAGGTTGTGGAGGAATTGGCAGCGGTGGCATTTCAAAGAATATGAATCATCCTCCTCAGGCTGGGTGATAACAAAAAATGAATGCGCTTCTGAAAGGCGTCTGAGCGTTGGTTGAACAGAAACATCGCATTGGGTTACTCCGCCTGAGTTTCTGATTCACTCCATTATTAAAGCCTGTACTATTGTTTATTGACTCCTAGATCTGAAACTTTTATTGAATCCAATTTTGCTGGTATTTTTTCATAAAATAGAGGCTTGTTTATAGTTTATTGTAACTGTCTTGCCACAAAAGCAGCAAAGTAATTGAAAAGTCGGGTGCACTCAAGTGACAGCAGCCTGTGATTCCCACAGCTTTTGGATCAATTTCCATGACTTTTACAGTCATTCCTGATTACTGTAAACCTGTAAAAAAAATGAATGGAAATTCATTTTCAGAAAGATTATTTTTTTAAACCATGTCATGTTTACAACTGCAATCCAAAAAAATACATAAAAAAAATATGATATAATTAAACATTTATTTAATAAATCCAGTGATGGCTTTTTAAATAAATCCTTGTATAATTTAATATTTTATATATTTAATGTATTTTTATATATTCATAATATACACTAGCTCAACTATTTTGGGTCTCTCATGTAATGCTTTTGAAGTCTTATGCACACCAAGCCAAATTATTTGACAAAAAAAACAATAAAAACAATAAAATGTTACAATTGGCAGGGATCCAGTACTTGTAAAATATGGGGAAGCATGGCTCTCACCATTCTCTCTCTCGCTCTCTTTCTCTCCTTCTCCTGCCCAGTCTCCGCTTGTATGCCACCGGAGTGCTGCTGGCTCCGACTGGCATCGGCTCAAGGTCATTGAGCGCATCTGAAAGACTGGGCTGCAGACAGGACTCGGCTTGGGCTAAAGCTGGCATGCTAAATGACTAGAGATTCAAAGCTATGTGCCATGAGCCGTGCATCTCGCTTACCGGCAGACGGGCTCATCTGAGGCCACTGCTGCGAGCTATCAGTCTTGAGATTCCCCATGAAGAGGATGGATATTGATATTTCAAATTCTCTTCCGTGTTGTCAGTGGCCTTGCATTAAGAGTTATCTCTAACAACAGTGAGGCACAGCACAAAAGACGCAGGGTGCTAAGAGCCAGAACTAAGAGTGGAGAGATGACTTCAAAGTCTGAAATGTGGGGGAGAGAGAGAGAGAAGAATGAAAAAGGTACTAAAATGTACCTGGTACTACCATGAGTAAACTTAAAGGAGAACTCCGGCGCAAAATGAACCTTTGGTCTAATTACACATTGTTACCTAGTCAACCGTTATCTGAGATTTGTTTTCATGATTATCGAATGTAAATAGTTTTATCTCTACAAACAGTTTAGCCTATAAAGCTAGTATAACGCTAGTATATTGGGCATAGTGTAATGACAAATAAAAATCGCTTGTTAATACCACTAACAAGGCTCAAAATAGCCCCACACTAGCACGGTAGCATAATGAGGGTCCCTACCTTCAAGCGATTTTTATTTGTCATTGATCTATGCCCAATATACTAGCGTTATACTAGCTTTATAGGCTAAACTGTTTTTAGAGATAAAACTATTTACATTCGATAATCATGAAAACAAATCTCAGATAACGGTTGACTAGGTAACAATGTGTTATTAGACCAAAGGTTCATTTTGCGCCGGAGTTCTCCTTTAAATTGTTTCTCATTCATATTCATTAGATGAATTCAGTTGATGAATTTGTCAAATGATCACCATCAGTCCTATATAATAAAAATAGGGTATATGAATATGATAATCATTACATATCATGGTATATCTCAAAGTACCATGGTATTATCATCCAATACCATAAATCTACCTTGGTAGCACTATAGTACTTGTCTGTGTAGAAATAGAATTTAAGAAAAACAGAAGACAAAGAGAGAGAAGGGGGAGAGAGAATAAAATAGGATTGGGACATAGGATGTGGTCTGGCTGTCAGCACTTGTTTTGAGTTTTTCCTCAGATTTGTATTTGACTGGATCCTATGCCAAAGTAAGTCCTTATCCTCTATCCAGAAAAAAAGTCCTTAAGCACGGAGTGCCTGCTTTGAAAGTCTGCCCATGTAGCTACCTGACAGCAGGCTGAGAAAATGCCACGTGAATTGCTACAAAACTCGGAAACCTTGTGTTCTTTGACTCTTGACTGTTTACCAGAGTTGCTAAAATCTTGGTCAAAACACCTAAAACTCTCCAGAAACTTTGACATAATTTGTTACCTGCAATGACCATCTAAATTTCACATATAAAGAGGCTACATTGTGATTTTCTTCCATAAAGAATAACTGAGAACTCCATGAAGTATTTTGAAGTATAAACTTTAGGCCTCAGATGCCTTAGATGAAAAAAACGATGCTCCTCAGAAAATTTTCTCCGTCCAAAGGCCAAACAAAAATTTCCGAAATGATCACCGATTTACATTGGCCATATGCAGGACATCCAAAACAGGACAATCAGTCATTTAGGATCAATCGGTCAATTGCTTGCTGTGCTAATGTCTCTGTCATGATGATAAATCAGTATCATGTGATCAACAAGAAGCAATTACATTGCTAACATCATTTAGTACTAGAGAGCGTTTTACAGTCTCCATTTTTGGTGGTGGAAAACTTAAGGCATAAACACAAAATCAGAGCATTTCCAATCAAAAACAGTGTAAACGTGGCCTGAGATGTTGAAATCTAGAGAAAAACTCAAGAGAAAAGGCATGATTTGTTTTCAAAGCTAGAGACTTAAGCGAATGTCTCGGTTTGGTCTCCATTTTATCTCTTGCTGCCTAGAAGAAACCACTGTACTGCTTTGCCAGAGCCGCACTGCACAAGCACACACAGTCCTCAAACAAAACTCGCCTCAGCAGAGCAGCTGTCAGTGAAGCATGTCTCAAACTGCCGTTTATCCACTGTTCTGAAATCCAGAGTAGCGGTTTTTAAAAGTGATGTGAGCAGGGCAGCCAGACAAACAGCAAAAATAAACACACACAAATTGAGCTGACCCCACAGAATTCTCTTTTCCGCTGATAGGGGGTAAAAAATAATGCTAACAAAAACATAACAAACTAAATGTCAATGAGACATTGAGACTACTGGATTTTTTTCCCTGATTCCCTTCTGCCTCAGTTTTATCGGTTTGTATGTTGGTAGGGGAGGCTGGCAAAAATGAACCCGAATGCAAAAGATCTGATGCAATCAATTACTCATCGCATGTAAAACAACCGCAAACACAAATTATTAAAAATGAAGTTGCTCTTCCACGGGGGGGGGGGACACACTCTCTGTGTTGGAAAGATATACTGCCGTGGCGAGGCGAGGAAGAGAGGCATACGGTGGGAAAGGCAGGGGGTAAGACAGCGAGATATGGAAACAGGACGACTGAGGAGGAGGAAGTCAACTTCGAAACACCACGCCACCTCAACCACACGCTGGGTTGCAGTGGCAATGTGGTTACGCTTGAGCGCGGCCCACAGCAGGGAGCACTCACTGGAGAGCCCAGCAAGACATCAAAACAGACTGAAATATGCTGGAGAGGACGTCCAAACGCCACTGCCACAGAGAGATAACACGGACATATGCATACACTCCAACAGTCGCTCTCTTTCAGACAAAACAAACACACATCAGTCACTTCAGAGTCAGACATACTGAGAGATTTCTACTGCAAGTCGCAACTTATAAACCCAAAGGAAAATGGATTTTTTTACCCAGTTCTTTGTCATTTGCCGTTTCTGATGTTTCTGATTAAATTCCTCGGGAGAAATACAAATAGAAACAAATGATACTACATACTCTGTCAGTTGTTGAAAAAGCAAGAGTATGGAGCTTAAAGGATTAGTTCACTTTTAAAAAAACTTTTGCTGATAATTTACTCACCCCCATGTCATCCAAGATGTCCATGTCTTTCTTTCTTCAGTCGAAAAGAAATTAATGTTTTTGATGAAAACATTCCAGGATTTTTCTCCATATAATGCACTTTGCTGGGCACCAAACGGTTCAATGTCTAAATTACCGTTTCAGTGCAGCTTCAAATGGCTTTAAACGCACAAATGCTCGCCTTGCGAACTCTCCTGTTCGAACTCGTTCATCAAAATGAACAAGTCTTTTTTCGAGTCAATGACTCGCAAAAAGATTCGTTCATTTTGATGAACGAGTCAATGACTCGAAAAAAGATTCGTTCATTTTGATGAACGAGTTCGAACAGGAGAGTTCGCAAGGCGAGCATTTGTGCCTATAACACTTTAACTTTTTTATTTATTTTTGAAATGATAGATCGTTTCTCTAGATAAGACCCTTATTCATCGTCTGGTATCGTTTAAAGCCCTTTGAAGCTGAACTGAAATGGTCATTTAGACCTTGAACCGTTTGGCTACCATTGAAGTCCATTATATGGAGAAAAATCCTGGAATGTTTTCATCAAAAACATTAATTTCTTTTCGACTGAATGTCGGGGGTGAGTAAATTATCAGCAAAAGTTTTTTAAAAAGTGAACTAATCCTTTAAGGCCAGATTTACTAACAGCTCACACCACAGCAAACCCTCTTTTGGTGATTTACCAAAGGCACGCAGTTAAAAATTAGCGCTGAAAATGCGTGGACAGGGTTATTTTTGCGGCGAACCTTATTGCACATGCATTTGTAGGAGTTTCCCTTTCAGATGCAAAATGTATGGGATTTAAATTAATCATGCAAGGTGATTTGGTTTGCGCTCGTCAATTTACTGGTGTTCGCGTCATTTACCGCCCAAAATAAGCACGTCTTAAACCAGACACTAACTGGTAGATTGTACTGGCTGCGTCTGTTTTCTTTCATTTGTGTCGTCAGTAGATCACGCGCAGAACTTTCCACTCCCATCTGCGCTTTTTTGGAAATGCGCTCTCACGCTAATTTGCCCTGTTTAGTAAATCTGGCCCTAAATGTGGATATAGCATAAGTCAGATAATTTCGTTTTGGGTGAATTTGAGGAGAAATTATTAGATTCATATTAAAATATTGACTGCAGACTCTGGCATCTTGATAAATTTGAACACTTTTTCAGACATTAGATCGCCTTTAAAACTCTAGAGGAAACTTTAATTCTCAGGAAAAAAGCATATTATATTCTACCATATTATCTCACTGTCCATTTCTCACCCTATCTGTCAGCCAACCTCAAACAAACACGCAGACACGAGTAACAGAACCGCAACAAATCATGCCCTAAACGAATACACCAGAGAAGGACTGAGCCGAAAATAGGTCAGATAGTTCCTGCTCTCCGGAACCAGGTTGCATTAAGAAAAGGAGGGAAAGAGGGGGGAGAGAAGGACGGAGAGAGAAAGAGAGTGGGTAGAGCAAAGGAGAAAGAGAGTGAAAAAATAAGTAAGTGAGTGAGTAAAAGAGTGAGTGAGGCCCTCTTTACACCTGGTATTAAGATGCTTTTTGGTCAATCAGATCACAAGTAGAAGAGGGAGACTCATTTCTTTTTACACCTGGTATTTTAATCCATCTCTTTTGTTCACTTTCAACCACTTCTGTCTGGATTTCTTAAGGGGAGGGTCTATGGGCGGGTAAATGTATGGGTCTGCACCCGAAGACGACGGAAAAACATACGGAGAGCAATTTTCGTTTCTGCTCTGATAGCCAACGCGGTGAGTGTGTCAGTGTGTTAGAAATCAGGAATGGTGAGAGAACATTGTGCTTGGTATGTTTTTCATCTTCAAACTAAACTTGGGTCTCCAGCCAACAAAGTTTAAATCCTGTCTGGCTAGCACACTTCCCATTATTTCTAAGCATTTAGTCAGCAGGCGGAGAAGTTGGTCTTTCGTAGCTCTTCGAATGCATTCATCCACATGAGTGTTTACACAACAAAAGCAATCTGGTCGAAAGCGTTTTCGACTACCTCCGTTTTACACCCCGTTTACACCTGTATTTAGCGTCGTCCACCTGTGATCCGATCGACCAAAATGCATCTTAATACCAGGTGTAAAGTGAGAGAGGAGAGGAGAGGAGAGGAGAGGAGAGGAGAGGAGAGGAGAGGAGAGGAGAGGAGAGGAGAGGAGAGGAGAGGAGAGGAGAGGAGAGGAGAGGAGAGGAGAGGAGAGGAGAGGAGAGGAGAGGAGAGGAGAGGAGAGGAGAGGAGAGGAGAGGAGAGGCTGCCTCACTTGCATTCATCTGGGAGCCTCGAGCGCACTGGCACAGGTGTTCAGACAGGGACAATTCAGCTCCAAACATGAGTAATGAGCACTCAGGGGGAGTGTGTGCAGGTACACAACACACACAAGCGCTGATATGGTAACACACGTGTGTTGTTTTCATACTTCTGTTTTCTTGGTGCGGTGCTGCCGAGAGTCGCTGCAGATCCCTGCAGGTTCACCCTGAGTTAAAGCAGCCCGTGTATATTTACCAAAACAGCAAGACTGAGCTGGAATCAGATTACAAAACCAAAATCATTTTTAAAGAATTCATGAAAATGCTAGCAAATCACATCTTTTTGTGAGGTTGTCCTACACAGCTCTTTTTTAGTGTAAATGTCAACCAAAAAAAAAAAATGAATATGAGCCAGTCGACATGAAAACATTGTGGTCCCTCCCGTGGATGGCAGCAAGGAAATAAAGGGCACCTGCGATTGTTTGTGTGATCCGAAAGAGAAAGGCGAGGTGACAGATTGCTCCCAAATCCAATTAGGCCTGTGCTCCTTTTCCCCGCGAGTCTAGCGCGCCGCACTCTCGCTGAGAGGGTAGAGAGGAGGCGGAGGAAAAGGGGGTTTTGGAGAGATAATGACTCAGACTGGAGAAAGACAGGAGAGTTAGGGAGGCTCTGTGTCAGCACCGAAAACCTTCACGTCTAGCAGCCCTGAAAACCCTCTTCAACGCCTCCAAGAGGAGCAGCTGGCTTTAAGTTCGGTCAGCACAAAAGCTGGGATCACTCTGGCTTTTACACAGACAAAGTGAGAGCGAGAAGGAGCAAAGAGCGAGTCAGGCACCTATCAAAGCCCTTTAAAAGGCCATAGCTAAGGTAATGCATGTTTGGATCCAGAGGGTCCAGAGATTGTTTTTTTTGCAGACAATATAGATCACATTGTGCTTTGGTTCTCAACTAGATAACAAGGGTTAAATTAGTGATCAACCTATATGTTTTTTAATTGGCCAATTGTAATGGCAATATGAGATCACAATATTTAAAGATAGTAAATAACAAGTTGCAGTTAAATTTATATTTATTTTACCTAATATGTACTAAATTGTGAATAATTCATTTCAAAATGAATCAATGGGATTCGTATTTTCTCTCAGTGTGTATGTGCTCAGGTGCTGTCAAAATAAAAGCCCTGATTCTGACACTTATCGGCCAATGCCAATAATTAAAAATGCCAAATATTGGCCGATCGGCCTTGGTGATATATCAGTCAACCACTCAAATTCAAATCTGGGTTATGAATTTTCTCATCTCGTCTTCTCCCCATTATTTTCTCTCCACTATATTGTTAAGAAAAAAAACTATTATTTATTTGGTCTTATTTGTTTACAAGAGCATCTCACACTCCAAAGTTATTCGCTCATGGGTTGAGTCGTAAATAGAATAGTGTTGCCCATTAAAAAAAATGTAATGTCCCAACATTAAAATTGATGTCTACCTGTAATAAGTCCAAATAAATGGTCAGCGTATCGCTCTGACATGGTGTGAAAACCCCCTGTAAGGTCAGCAATAACTCTAGCCTGACATCTGTGAGGGGTCCTGAGGATTCATATAGCTCCTCTCCATATTTCACTAACAGATCATTGGCTTCAGTTGGGATGTCATTATGAGTGACTTATGACCCTTCAGCCAAGTCCTGGGCTTCACTTCAGTGCTTTATTTCTTTTTCTTTCTTTCTGTGTTCCATAAGGACACTGAGAACTTGAGTGGTCAGAAAAGAGAAGCTACTCTGAGATCAGTTCAAAATTTTGTATTTTACATTAATATGTTTCATTAAATATATATAGAGCATTTCCTATAACCCTTCAAAATAAATGATTATATATATATATATATATATATATATATATATATATATATTTATATATATTTATGCAGTGCATTTATATATATTTATGCAGTATATATATATATATATATATATATATATATACACTGCATAAATATATGTAAATATACAGTAAAAGGTAGACATAAATGGTCTGTAAGGTAATGCTTTTAAGAATTATAAGTAGCAGCTCCCTTCTTCTTTTGTGCATAGTTGAGGTACATGCAAAACATCTGTATAACTTGAGTATTTCCATGACCAATGGGATTCATGATTGGTTGCGATGCTGTCTTCGTACAATGGACATCAATGTTTTTCTTTTATTGTAATAATCATGTCTTTGGCTTGTTCTCTGTATTTTCCCCCTGAAATAGGAAAAATTGATTAAAAATATATATAAATAGCCTAGTAAAAGGTGGATGCTGCAAATACAACACCGGATTTGTCAGACTGATTCAATCATTAACACCTGAGCTTGAGTGTCTTTTGGAACAAATGTATTAAAAGACTCAGTTCATAAGAGTTATTAGTTTGTAAATCGGCCTACACTGGTCACATAATGATCCTTTTAGCATGCAACCTGTGTGAGACGTGCTTCCCTACCGTTATTTTGCAGAAAACTGTATTTATGCTGTCATACATTCAAAACTTCATTTTTTCTGTCTGGCGCTGGTGATTCAGCAGCGTATAAAGCAGTGCAGGAAAGACTGTGTAGCAGCCTATATATTTTTATCGCAATGACAAAGGAATCGTTCATTGTAGCCATTTCTCCCTTGCCTATGTGCATCAAACTGTCACAGTGTCTGGTTATGTTCCTGGTGTCCACTAGAGGTCCTCGTTCTCACGGTGTCATTCACATTATGAACTACATTCCCCACGATCCTGTCTCATCATTGCACTCAGCTGTTCCTTATCACTGATCATTGCACTCAGCCTATTCCCCATCATCATGATTGTCTTGTTCTGTGTATATATACCCTGCTTGTTTAGTGTTTGTTACGGAGTCCTTGTATTATGTTACACCACTTCCGAGTTCTGTGTTCTTGCCTGTTTCTTGTGTTTTGGATTGCTTATATGGATTTTGACCCTTGCCTGGACTGTTGTGAGTACGGATTACCCCATTAAAATACTGCGATTGGATCTAACCCCTGTTTCCCGTGTGTGTGTCGTGACAGAAGGACTCCGTCACAACTAGATCCAGCAGTATGTTTTGCAACATCTCTTCCCCAGCCACCGAGCGGGAGAGAAGGGAGTTGTTTAAGGGGACCCGGTTGGTAAAGTTCCGCGGGACCCGTGGAGGTCGTCATAGAGGAGGAGATAGAGAGATGTTTCACCTCCCGTCTGCCCAGCGAGAGACCGTTCACGTCCCGTCTGCCCAGCGAGAGACCGTTCACGTCCCGTCTGCCCAGCGAGAGACTGTTCACGTCCCGTCTGCCCAGCGAGAGACTGTTCACGTCACGTCTGCCCAGCGAGAGACTGTTCACGCCCCGTCTGCCCAGCGAGAGACTGTTCACGCCCCGTCTGCCCAGCGAGAGACTGTTCACGTCCCGTCTGCCCAGCGAGAGACTGTTCACGTCACGTCTGCCCAGCCAGAGACTGTTCACGTCACGTCTGCCCAGCGAGAGACTGTTCACGTCCCGTCTGCCCAGCGAGAGACTGTTCACGTCACGTCTGCCCAGCGAGAGACTGTTCACGCCCCGTCTGCCCAGCGAGAGACTGTTCACGCCCCGTCTGCCCAGCGAGAGACTGTTCACGTCCCGTCTGCCCAGCGAGAGACTGTTCACGTCACGTCTGCCCAGCCAGAGACTGTTCACGTCACGTCTGCCCAGCGAGAGACTGTTCACGTCCCGTCTGCCCAGCGAGAGACTGTTCACGTCCCGTCTGCCCAGCGAGAGACTGTTCACGTCCCGTCTGCCCAGCGAGAGACTGTTCACGTCACGTCTGCCCAGCCAGAGACTGTTCACGTCACGTCTGCCCAGCCAGAGACTGTTCACGTCACGTCTGCCCAGCCAGGGATTGATCAGGATATGCCCATTTGTGTGGCCGCCAAGGCTATGATGGATTACCTAGAGCGTCTGGCTCGGATCCTGGACATGCCAGGGTCTGCCGTTCCAGGATCGGAGCCTGTTCTTGAGCCGGTGCCCGTTCCTGAGCCGGAGGCAGAGCCGGTGCCCGTTCCTGAGCCGGAGGCAGAGCCAGTGACTGTTCCGGAGCCGGAGTTCATGTCGGTTCCGGACCCAGTTTTTGTGTCTGTGTTTGTGTCTGTGTTTGTGACTGTTTTTGTTCTAGTGTCTGTTCCCGAGCCGGTGTCTGTTCCCGAGCCGGTGTCTGTTCCCGAGCCGGTGTCTGTTCCCGAGCCGGTGTCTGTTCCCGAGCCGGTGTCTGTTCCCGAGCCGGTGTCTGTTCCCGAGCCCGTGTCTGCTGCTGCTCCCGAGCCGGTGCCTGCTGCTGCTCCCGAGCCGGTGCCTGCTGCTGCTCCCGAGCCGGTGCCTGCTGCTGCTCCCGAGCCGGTGCCTGCTGCTGCTCCCGAGCCGGTGCCTGCTGCAGTTCTTGAGCCGGTGCCTGCTGCAGTTCTTGAGCCGGTGCCTGCTGCAGTTCTTGAGCCGGTGCCTGCTGCAGTTCTTGAGCCGGTGCCTGCTGCAGTTCTTGAGCCGGTGCCTGCTGCAGTTCTTGAGCCGGTGCCTGCTGCAGTTCCTGAGCCGGTGTCCCCGCCACGGCCGCCCGAAGGGTCTTCGCCGCCCTGGCCGCCCGAGGGGTCTTCGCCGGCCTGGCCGCCCGAAGGGTCTTCGCCGCCCTGGCCGCCCGAGGGGTCTTCACCGCCCTGGCCGCCCGAAGGGTCTTCACCGCCCTGGCCGCCCGAGGGGTCTTCACCGCCCTGGCCGCCCGAGGGGTCTTCACCGCCCTGGCCGCCCGAGGGGTCTTCACCGCCCTGGCCGCCCGAAGGGTCTTCACCGCCCTGGCCGCCCGAGGGATCGTCTCCGCCCGAGGGGTCTTCACCGCCCTGGCCGCCCGAGGGGTCTTCACCGACCTGGCCGCCCGAGGGGTCTTCACCGACCTGGCCGCCCGAGGGATCGTCTCCGCCCTGGCCGCCCGAGGGATCGTCTCCGCCCTGGCCGCCCGAGGGATCGTCTCCGCCCTGGCCGCCCGAGGGATCGTCTCCGCCCTGGCCGCCCGAGGGATCGTCTCCGCCCTGGCCGCCTGATAGACTGTCTGTCTTGCCTTGGCCGCCGGTTGAGCCATCACCTCCTGTTCTGGTTCCCCTTCATGGACCTGGCCCCCCATCCCTCCCCCTGATCCTCTACCGCTTCACCTCCCACCTGGACTCTTGTTTGTTTGTATGGTCTTGGAGCGTCTGGTAGCCGCTCCGTAGAGGGGAGGTTATGTCACAGTGTCTGGTTATGTTCCTGGTGTCCACTAGAGGTCCTCGTTCTCACGGTGTCATTCACATTATGAACTACATTCCCCACGATCCTGTCTCATCATTGCACTCAGCTGTTCCTTATCACTGATCATTGCACTCAGCCTATTCCCCATCATCATGATTGTCTTGTTCTGTGTATATATACCCTGCTTGTTTAGTGTTTGTTACGGAGTCCTTGTATTATGTTACACCACTTCCGAGTTCTGTGTTCTTGCCTGTTTCTTGTGTTTTGGATTGCTTATATGGATTTTGACCCTTGCCTGGACTGTTGTGAGTACGGATTACCCCATTAAAATACTGCGATTGGATCTAACCCCTGTTTCCCGTGTGTGTGTCGTGACACAAACAGCACAAGTCATTTATCACTCACAGCATCATATAGCCAGCCTCTATGTGTCTTGTCATCGGTGAAATGCCACGTCTCACAAAAAAACGTCAGCCCACTTCGATTTTAATCCTCATAATGTAATTCTGGAGTTACAATAAGGTAAAACTGATTAGAAGGCATGCAACAAATTCTTAGCAGAAATGTAGAGACAGTCTCTGATTCACTCATATTGAGGAAAGCATTCACACATTGCTATTTAAATAAAAAGTTATCCAATTACTAAAAACATGATTCAACTAAAAATATACTATACTTATTTGAGATTTACTTCTCAAATAAGACTTTTACAAGTCAATTTTACTTGAATTTGACACTTGGTGCTTGTTTATTTTGAACCCTGGCTGAGAACTTTCTAAAAACCCTCTTATTACTCCTACAAAAACTGCCACACAGAAACACACAAGATCAAAACTCACACACAAAAAAGAACAAAGAGCATGATGGTGAGAGGGAACGAGTTTAGGTGACTGAAAGCACCATTTTCAGCTCAGGTGCTAAGAACCTTCCCCATTTTTTCCTTTTATCTTCTCCATCCCTATCTTCCTCTTTTTTCTTCAATCCAATGGGGGATACCATATTTTAACGGACATACTTAAAGAGAATCAAGTGTATCACTGCAGGGGAAAAGGAAAGATAATGCCTTTGACTCCAGGACGCACCGTGAAAATTAATAACTGTTTTCATGAGGACAAGCTTCCACTTCCTCCGTTCTCGCAGGGCGGCACCGCTTGCCACTGAAGTGGGACTGCTCGCGGACAGCCTCTGACTCCACAGGAAATCAAGCACTGAGGAGAGAGACATATCATATACAACCTACAAATACACACCAAAAAAATAAAACATTTGATCTCTGCTTGTGCGTTTGTTGCACGACATAGCATTTTCATTCCTGCAGCAGTGGCGAGAGGACCGTGGCATGCACTATTGATTTCAGCTTCAGTCAGCACAGTCATATGACAGGCGCCACATGTATGGAAACACTCATGGCTGTCTCTTTTTCATCTCTCTTTGTTCCAGTGCTCTCTCTCTCTCCGAGAGCCAACAACTCACTCACAACGATCCACTGAAACACAGAGAGACGTCGCACCTGCATTAATATTTTACGCTGATCTGTGCAGATTCTGGCTGTAATTAAAACTACCCAGCAAAGTGGGTAATTCACATTATCTCTGTTTGAGTCCCAACAGTCACCACGTGTGTGTTTGTGCAAGTGAGAAAAAAGATCAGGAGCCACACGCCCCGACGCTGCGCTTTTCCACCTGGGAGGAAGGAGTGGGCGGTACCGCAGCTGCTCCTATCTAAAACAAACACCTGCAGTTTGACAGCCCGGGTGTCTCCTGCACCCGCAGAACATTAACATCCTCCTAACTCATTTATGAGTTGAAGATAAAACTCCAAGCCTTCTCGAAGCATCCAAACAACACAAAGGGCAGCACCTGCGTCTTGCAATCCCTCAGCGTGTTACAAGAATATCCACCAACCGCTCATTTAAAAATAGGCTCTGTTGGTATCAGATCGGCACTGTGTTCGATCCTAGCCAGAAGAACGAAGTAGATCAAATGTCCGAGAGTAAGGTAAGGTTTAAGATACCTCATGGAAGGTAATCATGGAAACCTCTCGAAATTGTTGCAGGTTTAGCCATGGCAATTAAATAATACAACTGCAAGGCGTCCATATGAGGGCACATGTTCATATTATATAGGCATTGTATAATGGTTCAGACAAGGAATTACAGAAGGAACACGTTGCATACAAACTTCAAATTGAAAATGAAAAAGGGAATGGTTTAGAAGTTGCTTCTTCTATGAACTGCTTCATCTACCATCCCTATGGAAGACCAAATCTCCATGCTAGACCACTGACATCCAACTGAGAATGTCAAGGAGAAAAGTACTGGTTAGCATGCTAAAAGTTACATTTAATTTGGTATGGTGTTAAATGGTGTAATAATTTCTCTGTAACGGTAGCACAAATCAAAAATCTGTTCAGTTATTTTTGTGTTGCCTAGTCCAACAATCATCTGAGCCGATTTTCAGTGAGAATTGGACAAAAGTAGGAGTAGCAGTGAAAAAAAATATATAATAATAATAATAATAATGATAATTACAGCATGTTCCAAAATGGCAGCCAATAATCAGAAGGGGGAAAAAAATCACTTTGTTTCTAGACAAAAAGGTTTAAAATGTATAAACACTAGAATGTTTTTATTATTATTATTATTATTATTAAACTATTAAAATGGTGGTTGAGCTATTGGGTTTGTTCTGAAGACCCCAAAGTTGGTCAAGGGACCAACCCCAATTATCATTTTCCCCATGTACGGTTAATAGGACTGCCATTATAGACTACCACCTAGAAAAATAATAACAAAACTAATAGATCAGGGCTCTTCAACTCCAGTCCAGACTCTCCAAGGCTAATCTAAGCATAGTCTATGATCTAGACTTCGAAGTGGAGTCTTGGCAGTGCCCTGCACCCAGCTCAGAGTTCTATTGAAACCACTGATTTGCTCTCTCTTTCGGCCATCCTGTCACCATGCAAGGTCAGAGAGAGTATTTCCACAGATCAAGCCGGAAAGATGAGATGTATACCGTTTTTTTTTCCCAAGATGCAGAGGAAGCTGCCAGCAGCTTGAGGCATGATCCAATCATTGCAGGTCATCAGACAATACTTTTACTCCAGGTTGTACAAATGGCAAGCTGACTGAGATAAGGTTTAGAGTCCACTTTAATGAAACATGGAGTATAGCACTTCCCTACAACGGCAAAAGGTCAGAGCAGCATATACTGGGGAGATGTTGCCCTTAAAAAGGTGCTATGGTAAGGTGTACCTAAAGGAGGACAGGAATGAGTTATGTTTGCTGCTTCCATGCGGTTAGCTTCTTTGCAGCACAGCGCGTTCAATGCAGCACAAAACCCGAGGTCAGTGAGTGACAGCGCTGCAAGGCCTAGACAGTAAGTCTTGTTTAATAATAACATGGCATAGATGTTTCAGAGAACTCTCTGGGTTTTCAAAACTCTGGCTGAGAACGTTCGATAGAATGGAGGACAAGATCCAAACACTGACTACGCTACATTCAATCTCTCACACAGAGAGGCGGGTTCTGTCTCGCGGTCTACTGGAAGTAATCCATCTTGAAGCACGCCATTGTAAACACCGTGATTACATCCATTCATTCGCATTCACTTCTAAAGAAAGACATGCATCATAAAGGGAAACGGTCATGATCCACCGCTCTGTAACATACGGCCATGGAAACGCCTATACACGCTTGTACCCAATCACCATGAGCTCCCTGTTCACCCAATAGCAAGTTGTCAGCTCACCAGCACCCAGTGCAGGCAATTAGAAGGAAAGCTGGAGGACAACGTCCCAGAGTCCCTCTCTCTCTCTCTCTCTGGAGCTAGAGCAATTTAATTGAGACTGAATCTCAGGGACTAGCCCACTTCTCAGAGACGGTCAGCAAATACGAGCAGGGTCCCAGCGCTCCAACACCAGCACCAGGCAATCAGCCGCAGCGAGGAGAGAAAATACACTATTTGTGGGTGGGAGTGTGCTTGTGCAACTATGACTTTGCATGTATAAGTTAAAGGGCTAGTTCACAATACTGTAATCACCTGCTCTGCCGTTCCAAACCTGTTTGAATTTCTGTCTCCTGTGAATCACAAAAGATATTGAAGACTGTTTTTATCCTAAATATGGACAAAAACAGGAGACATTTTTCAGAAAATATTGTGTCCCACAGGAGAAAGACAATCGTACATGACATGAGGGTGAGCAAATGAAAAATTCTTAAATTGTTGGGTAAACTATCCCTTTATATCTAGGGTTCTTTCCTGCAGAGTTGAGCTCCAACTCTAATCAAACACACCTGAACAAACTAATCAGTAGCTGGGTTTCCATCCAAATGTGAAGCAAATCTTTTCAAAGTTTGCAAAAAAACAAATGTGAATTAGGTGTGTTACCATCAAGATGACATCATCGAATGACAGTGGTGGTAACCTATCAGCGGTAACAGATGATTAGTCACGTCACGTGTGTTTAATGTTCGCTACATCAGAATTTATTCGGCAAATGCGTTTCCATCTCCCTTTATTCGCATTAACTCCTTTTCAGTCAAGTCAAAAAGCTGAAAATACGAGACAGTTACAAGCTGGTGAGTTTGATCAAGGTTTGAGCAAAACTCTGCAGGAATTTGGACCTTAAGGACCAGAGTTGAGAACCCCTGCCTTATAGTGTGCACACTTGCTTTGATCTTCATGATTTGGAAATGCATCCGAGTGGAACAACAGTTCCGTGTGAGTGTGTGTGTGTGTGTGTGGAAGAACATCCAGTGTTATTCCTGTGCAGATTGGCCAGAGCTGACCCCTGGGACAGACTGGTGCCATCTGACCAGCTGGCGAGATAACGCCACTGACAGGGCCCATCTTCCCTCCAAATGCAGTTCTTTCCTGCCGTTCCCTCCCTTTCATTTTCCCTCATCTCTCCCTGCCGCTCATCACATCGACGCTAATGATGCATGCTGGGTAATTAAAGTTTAAATTAAGTTGAGCATTTGCATGGCATTCTGGCTTGAAGATTGGCATGCTCCTTGAGAAGCCACATCGTGACAAAAAAAAGAAAAAAGAAAGCTAGATCTCTCGAAACAAAAGATGAAGACAGATCTAACAGCTGTGGTCCACTTAGCGGAGTGTTTTCAATACCTCCCGAACAACGGCAGCGAGGCAAAAATAAAAGGAGAATGCCTTTGCTTTCCCACAAGCTTGATGTACTTAGGTCGCAGCACGAAATCCTAAGTTATGCATCTATTCCAGATCAGCAACCCAATTTATTTAGCTCTGGGAGAACGCTGTGCCTTCTCTGAAAAGGCCAGCATAAATCTCAGCCTGCTTTTACACAGTCCTACACTTATTTGTCACTGCTTTTCTGTTTTATCCCTTTCTTGTGTTCTCCAGTGTGTTGAAGCCAATCTCAGATTCTCTCTGTGAGACTCAGAGTTTTAGTAATACTCTCCAATTCTCCGACACAATAACACACAGCATTGCCAACATCAACACAAGCTGATTGTTAAATAAGGCGGTCAAGCTCTGCATGTTACGAAATCATCTGGTAGCACATGGCACTAACTACGCCAAGGTCATTGCTTTGGTTCTTAAACATGCATAATGACAAAATGTATACTCTGAATGCACAATCATAAAAGTAAAGACAATGCAAACAACCTTGTGTGCAGAATAAGATTTACAAAACATGACATTCAATTAATTCAACTGGACTGATTGAAATTCAATCATCTTTTTTGCACTCAGAGATAAGACAGGCTCCTAGTGAACTTAGTATTACAATAGCACTCTGATGTAATTTTGATGAAATCCTTTTTTGGAGAGGCAGAGTTTTGAAGGCAATCTGCAAGACATATCAGAAGGTTTGGAAGGTTTTCAACTGTCATATCATACCTATGAAAGTGTTGAGTCATAATGTGAATGGCTTGGATTTAATGATTGGTTTAGATTTGCGATTCTGCCTCATATTTCTATTATATTCCTTCTCTTCTAATGGCATGCTCACCTTGTGCAGTTTTCCATGCATAAAGGAGATTAATTTTCAACTCGTATTCATTGCATTCAAAATTTTATGGAGTGCTAGAATCCATAAAATTGATATGCAAATATTCAAGGTTCCGATTCCCTGATTTGCCAATCTGTTACACTGAAAGAGCCCAATCTCAAGCAAGGAGTTACTTCTAAGGAAAGTAAATCAGGGCATGCAGGTACAGTAGGCCTACTGACAGACATTCCACTTGTGCGCTGACGAATAATTGAGGTGTTCCATATTCATCACTGCCCCAGAGACACAATTAGATCTCTTATCTCAATGTTTGTGTTCCTACAAACACATTAGCACCTTTTTCCATGGGAGCGACCAAAAAAAAAGAAAAAATCCACTACACTCTTGAAGTCTTAAGTACTATGCAGCCATTGAACGCCTCATTGAACCTTATGGAGAAGATTAAGAAGAAATGCAACTACCACAAGCGCAGTAAATTAAATGGATCACACAGATAGATTATTTACTAGAAATGTGCTATAAAGGTCAATGAAATAGTGATGATAGGAAATAGCTATAAGGCTCATGCTGGGAAAATTTGCAGGCTCTATTATTGGTTAGTGCTTCAGCAAAGCATCACATTTATTATTATTATTCGTCAAGTGTATTATTCTTTCACCCAAAACCTAAACGCATAACTCATTGTGCTACTGTTTGTGCAACGAACATGAATGATAGCTTTTTGAGTAGAGGTGATCTATGACTTTTATCAAGGATTGGGTGAACGATGTATGCCTGGCTGGTGACATAACGGCCAGAAAAATTCCCTTAGACATAAATTGAAATGGGGTCAGAGGGGTTATGTCCATATCAAAATGTCATAGAAACTTAGGGGACTCAGAACTGAGGATCACCCCCATACAAACCAGTCAGTTTGCACTTTAGCAACCAAATAGCAATATTCCCTAACAAAATCTCTACTTGGGACACCTGCCATATCACAACACCAAAATATCATAACAACATGGGGATGTGTCATTGATTCATGTCATCTTACAGAGGCACATTAAGAAAATCTAGTTGTTAAATGTATTCTTACAGCAATGAAAACATCCAGATGTAGCCTATTTCATAATCACTACTTAAATGGATGCAATGCACACCACACCTCAACAGATGCTTGTTTTTTTTTTGTTAGGTGTCCTACAAGAAGGGTCATCGTGCATTTTAAACTCATGCTGATGGGAAAAGAAAAGAAAACAGGAAATAGAAGAAAAAAAAGTTATCAACTCTAAATGGAATAACATTTACTCGATAACGAAAGATTCATTTCCAACCTCAAACGACATCTCAGCCTTTCATTGTCAGTCCACATGATCCAATCTGACTGTAATTTATCACATATCATCTAAAGCACTTGTGCACTAACAAATAACTGAGCTGCTCCATATTCATCACTGCCCCAGAGACACAATTAGATCTCTTATCTCAATGTTTGTGCTCCCAAAACACATTAACAGTTTTTTTTTTTTTATGGGAGCAATCCAAAAGCTAATGTTTTATGCTCTTGACGTCTTAAGCACTATGCAGTCATTGACCAGAACAGATAAGATCTGTAGAAATGTGCCTTAAAGGTCAATGAAATATTGATGAAGGAAAATAGCTGTAACATCGATCATGAGAAAACGTAAATATATGAGTCACAGTCTGTATTGTGGTAAGAAATCTTCATATAGTAATGAAAACATGAGGATCTCGTGCCATAAATGAAGGTTCATCATTAAGAAACGGGGAGAAGAAAGACAAACTTGTACTACCTAAGGACATAATGCGTTGCCAACCTAATGTAAAACACTCTCGGTCTGTCATTCACGCTTTGAATTCTACAAACTGATAGTAATTGATCACATATGACCTAAGACACTGATCTGACAGACTGCTCCAGGCGTTTCTTTTTATGCGGTGACATTCCAAGTTGTCCGATCTGCCTTACCTTTCCCAGCCAGGATGCCGCACTGCCCGGAGAGCACCAGGGAAAGCATCGCTGTTATCACGCACATCTTCATGATGAGCCCAACACTTCGAACAGAATGCGATGACCTAATTCTTCCTCTGTTAATCTAAAAAAACACCACTCTCTCGCTTTATCTGTCCTTGAGCGACGGTGAACTGAAGTCTCGCTAGTGAACTCCCAGCAGCGCGAGACGCGGTCCGAGCGCACGAGGTAACGCGGTCTGTGTGTCTGCGCGTTGCGCGAGTTAAACCCCAAGGATCAGGCTGCTACGTCACTCCTCGAGCAATTAATCTTGACCTATGATAAGGCATTTATTCAAGCCCTGTTTGAATACTATGCTGGTGAATTTTATATTTTGATGCTTTAAATGTGATATTAGAAACTGATTTACATTTGTGCTTATTGGTCGTTTTAAAATGAGTTTTCCAATATTTTATTTGATCAGACTGAGGCAGCACAGTCTAAACACACAGCATGATTTTATCAAAACATCCTTCTCATTTATTATTGATATGCTCATTATCTTAATCCAATGACAAGACTTCTCCCAAGGTGGGCAGCTGTTGTCCTGTGCCTCCCAGGCACATTAAAAATTACTAACAATAACAAAAACAACAGTGCTGGTAATTTTTCTTTATGGATTAGATAATCATGTTTGCATTTCATTGGCTATGGTAAAAAGTATCTAAAACATTGCTGTAAATCATCATACAATATGAAACACTTTTAGTATACAACAACAACACATGAGTGTGTATAAGTGTTGTATGAGTCCTTGAGATGCAATTTATGACATTTTATTAAACAATTCTTTTGGTTAACTGTAAGTTACCTTGTCAAATATAATGCATGTAACAGGTGGTGTATTATCTTTGTGTGGGTAACTGTGCTCTGTCTATAAACTGTATGCCAATTTTGATGGACATTAATTTTTTCATGTAGCCTTGCATTATACCACATATATTTGGTGTTAACCAATATATTTAACAGCATAGTGCACATCAAATGCTGGAAATCAAAGTTGTAAAATTTTCACGCTGTTTGTTCACACTTGGAATTAACAGAATTTCTTATGATTATGTTACATTTGAAAAGTCAGACTGATTTGAAATGCAGTTTTCTGAGCTGCAGTAGGCTAATCTGTTTTCTCTAAGACCATTTTCAATCCATATTAATTTCCTTTTTTTCATGGTTGTCCTTGAAAATTACCTTTCCGTGTCCTCCCATGCATTAACCATGTGTGTACTAAATCATAACCTCTTTCCTGTAGAAACTGCCATTTTACATGCAGAGTGTATTCTCAAGATTTCTGTATTCTCATTTCTGATGGCGACTCATGGCCTACCTAAGTTTTCCCCTCAGGTGAAGAAGTGAGGTTTGTCAGCTACTGTGAAAAAGAGCAAATGTGTGGACTTCCCATGTGCCCAGGTTGACTGGAAAAGCTTTTAATGAGTGTTCAGCCATGAACTGAAGGTCTTCTCATTTCCACATACTCTCTTGAGAGCCCTCCCTTGGTTCAATGAAAGATATCAAAAAAACGGTAAATAACATCTTACTGTAGGCAAAGTAATAAAGCATTTAAAATACTACACAAATTGTGATAGAAAATAATGTGACTTTAGATACGGAGATATAAAAAATGCAGAACACTATGAATAGATTAAGATCTGCGTTATGTAAATATGACAAGTCAATTGCAATGAAAAAGTCTAATGTTTGTAAAAGTCAGTCTTTAAAAAAAAAAGAAAGAAAGAAAACTTTCGGAAATCCATTTAAAATTCTAACCCACAACTCATTCTTTCGCTCATTTCATTCCCTATTTTTTCTTAGTTAAATGTCAATTTCGCCAAAGCCTGCGGGAATTTCTGATAATCGTTTTAGTTGCTTGAAAAAAAAAGGAGCTGGTTTAAAATGCCATATTATTTCCCCAGTCTTCCTGAAACCTAATTTACCTGCACAGCTGATAGATTGGAAAAACCATTTGCGCTCATTCATTCCAATCGTTTGGCTTGTTGCATTTCAGGGGATGCATTCTGCTGAGTAAATTTGCTCTAGGTGAAAGCTTCTTCACTCTTTTATCAACACATCTGCAAGTCTAAACATCCCGCACAGAGCAGACATGAGAGGAAAGAGCTAAGTTCTCTATACGGAAGGAATCCCTGAAGCAGGTTAGCTATATTATGGATGATGTAGGCTACTCAGTTTCGCTTAAGTTTTGCAGCGATATCCTCGGTTTCGGATTGCGATCTTTAATTACTCCACCAGCAGGATCTTAATACATCAACAGAAGCAACACCATTGTATGGTCACTTGTTCGCCGTTCAAAGCTTTAGAGCGAGAAGTTCTGCACCAATGGTGAGCCATTATGACCTTACAAAATTGGAGACAATAGACCTTATTCAGAGCAGCACCATGACATGTACTATGAAAGCGAGGCTGTGAGGGATAAACTTACCGTAGGCCTATATTTTCAATGGCATCGGCTTTAAAAGCAAAGCTCCTTGATCACTTATACATTTCCACCGCTCAAATTTGTCTGGGGTTATTTGTCTACTGAAATTTCTCTGAAAGATATTTCGCAGTGTTTTTCTTCAGCAGAACAATTAAAAAACAAAAACACATTAAATAACAGTACAGCCTGAAGAGATGTAAACTATACCTCACAGCATTGCTTTCATTCCCGTTAAAAATCAAAGATGGCGTCGCTGTGAATAAGGTAGCCATATAAATAGTCTCTGATAAGGTCCAATAGGCCAAATGTGGAAAGTACTCGACTTCACTGAAAATACACGGTTTTTAAATTCTGAATCACTCATAGTATATGCCTATATGTTCAGACTACCAATAATCCCAACTCGAGAGAGTTTTACACTTTCTAAATATATATTGTGTTGATCGTTTTGTAGGCCTACAGAATATACACAGCAATAAACAAAAAGTTATTGAGTAACTTATAGAAGACACAGCATTGCCAATTTGCCAGTTATTTTGTCCCTTCTTGCGACGTCAATGTAAATTGATCCAAACAAAACCACAGCAGAAGGAACGCGAAGCAACACCCAGAGGGATGTTTCTATTATGAATGCGCGAACGAATGAACAAATCTTTTAAAAAATATGAGTCAATGATTCACTCATAAAGACAATCGCTTGCTGGCACCTTCTGGCGTTACAGTAAGCTATTTATTGATATATTAAATCAGCTTTTATTTTTACATTTGCTGTTTACATTTTAATTTAATTTTAAGTTTCAGTATTTTTGTTATGTGCTTTTGTCATTTCTCTTAGTTTTTTTTTTATATATATTTCTATACAAATGTAGTTTTTATATCCGTTTTAGTTTTAGTTGGCTAATTCAGCTTAAGCCCATTTATTTCTAATATTTATATTTTACTTTATTTACTTTATTTCAATTTTTAATAGTTTTCGTTTTAGTTGATAACAACACTTGTCTGGAATGCACAAACACAGACAAGCAAAATTATACAGTGAAAGTTCCAAGTGTGGCCGGACGCCTCTAGCGCTAGACTAATCAGATGCAAAGACAGGAACTATTGTTGTATAAAAATCCTCAATATATGTACATACATTTATATCAGCATTCCAAGTCACTTGACACAAAGGTTAAATAGGCCTACCTATTTTTATTATTGATATTCAATCTTTGTGACTTATTCCCACATCTCTCTCCAGTCTCATAATATAGCTGTAATATGTCTTAGCTGTGTCTTTTGCTATTATGGAGCTCTCTAAATAATTAATTCCAATTCTATTTAAAATCTTATGAGAGCAATCTGTTCAAATGAAGTCTGAACTCCTCTCTAGCAGGAATCACTTATTTAGGATCCACAGTGGAGGTGATGCATCATCCACAGATATTACATTTTTTATTTGCTTTATGTGTTTTTCACTGCCTCGGTTAGACTCTGAATCCATCATTTGCTCGTGGAGTCAATCTTTTCAGAACCTTGGAGAGTTCTCAGCATCTGTGGCAGTACTACCTACCTCCCAAGAGGGGTCACCCTAGAGTCATCTGCGCTTAATTACTGCATAGTACCTACTGTGCCTAGAAACTACTTGGTCGCCTTGCAAAGGAGTGAGTGAGACAGTAATAGAAATAAAAAAGAGACATTCTCATGGCAACCCTGTATAGGTGACCGATTTGTGCTCTGAAATTTTCTTGTTTGATATACTTTAAGGTAGATCAATCTGTAGGCATACATGATGCAAAAATGCAGACCTTAAAACAAATGACATTGTGAAGGCCAAACATTGTAGGTTTATAAGCCCATCACCTCTGCATGATGCAATGCAAAGAATATGACTCCATTCGTGTGGCACAACATTAGTCACATTAGCTAGAGCAGCTCAAAGTATGGATCTTTACAGCCCATTTCCCCTTTAGTAGCTGTAATTAGGGTAGTTTTGTGCAAAGTGCCTTTTTGAAGGGGAACAGAAAGTCCCCTTGAAGGGTGATTAGAAAAGCTTTTTTTCTCTCTCTCTCCCCCGCAGGTTAGATATTTATGTTAAAAAGGTAATACATAATGCATGAAAGGCTACGAATGGAAAAAGTTAAGGTAGATGTGAATCTATATCCTTATGGAGTAACTGTTTCAATAAGGATAGAGTCGTTATCAATGTCTTTTGCGCCCCATTAGAGTCTGCAATGTACAGAATCTCAGTTCCACATGAATATTATTCACTTCATATTAGGTCTTTAAAAGGATAATAGAGTGTTTTAAGATCGCCTTGCTTTCAGAATTGTGCCCATTGAGAATTTTAATCATCCACAAGACTTGCTCCATCAGATTAAGAACCGACAGTTCATATCATTTGACTTTGAACGAGTCTTTGTCATTAAAGATACAGTTAGAGCGAAGGAGGTCGGTCATTATGATTAAATACATGCAGTGTGAAATCAATAGTCTATTTCTTATTGAATGTACTGGCCTCTTCTGTTTTCGCCACTAGTGGCCGCTGTCACACGCTGTAGATAGGAACTGTGTTTTTATGTCTTAATGTTCTGGGGGACATTAATAGTGTAACACACGGCTGTAGCATTTGCATAAACTTGGTGGAGATCTTTGGATGAGGTACACATTTACCTTAAACATTTTGTTTGATTGCATATTTATCAGACAACGGCAGCTGTCTCTTAAATTAAATAAATACGTTTCAAATCCGTTTTAAAAATGTAACGTTACTAGCAGCTAACCTTAATCCAAAATTAAACAGCCAGAAAATAACTGTTACTGGAACTTACTGGAAGCTCTCAAGTTTAGCCACCTCATTTTATTGTCGTGATTTTGCTGCTCTCTAAACTGTACTGGCCTCATTTGTCCTTATGTTTTGAATATGGTAGTGCCGTATTATATTATGGTAACTTACATGAATATAGTAAGTAATCATTCAGTATCAAAGTATATCATATCAATGCGCTATATTGTGTCATGGATACCAACTGCTATAGTTTGCCTTGTATCTATCTTTTGACCAGCTTTTATTGATTTATTTTATGCATGTGTTTTTAAGTCACATTACGTGTTCTTGTTTGGTTATTCTGACCTGATCACATTGTGTTATGTGCTATTTTGTAAGCCCTACACATACTTGTCATTGCAGGGTTTTTTTTATTGTCGGTAATTTATATTATATATATTCTGCTTCCATCCGTCCATCTATTTACCTATTTTAATAAATAATAGGTGTATCTTTGTTTACAGAGTATGGTTTAGACAGTGTAGTTTTGTCAACAAAGTGTGCCTTGTCCAGTGTGTAATTTGCACTCGTTGCTCTGTATACTTTGGCAACAAAAAAATAATTATGCTGAGTCCAATGCTTATAAAACAGTCAATTTATCACACTATCTATAAGCGTGTTTTACATTTAGCTAAACTAAAGCCTTTCAGTGATCAATGAGGCATTCCTCAGAAATGTGTTTGACAGCATAATTACTAACTGTCACCGTCTCGCTACCGGGACGCCTAACTTTACTTCACTATATTTCTATTAAATCCTAATCTAATTATGACAAATTATATATCGTTGGAAAGGTCAAAGACTTCTAAATAGATATTCTACCCCTGTTTTGTGTTACAAATTATGTAGGGAGAGTAATTGATGAATTTATGACAAGAGTGCACCTCAAAAAATCTGCATCATAACAGGAGGTCTGACCTTTGTCACAAAAAGTCGATGCACCCACTTTTAATCATTGAAACTTGTATTTTTATGCTAAAAGTTCATAATAAAACATATAATCTAGTATTTTTCAATAAAAAATTATAATATAATATTATCCTCTAAAAATTATATTATCCTCTAAAATATAATATTATCTTTTTTATCACCTTTTTTATTATATCACATATTTTAGTAGTTATCATAAATTAGGTATCATTTGAAAGCTTATAAACTCAGAATTCATCCTGTGAAAACCGTTTTATAATTGAACGTTGCGTTACCATAGAAACGGTACTCTAAATTATTTTATCAGGCTCCTCCCCTTTTAGGCATCATTATATTTCATAATTTATGATCAAAACCTTTTCTAATCTTGACAAAACACATATTGTCAGAAAGGTCTGTGTCTCAAGGTTCCATTTGGACTGGTTGATATTTGGTCATAAATGTATTAATTTGTTAAGGCAGAATGTATACAACTAAATTCAATGGAATTCAATGGCACCCGGTGGCTATTTTTGGTACTACGCCTAAACAAAATCTCATGGGAACTTCAATTTTTGTGATATCAACTTCAAATTTGGAACATAACTTGGTTAGATTTATGGCTTTGATTTTATAGTTATTTTATAAAATATATATTATATAAAATAAAAAATATATAGTACAGTATATTTGATTTACTGTAAATTTAAACTTCCATAACTTTTTCATACTTTAATTTTTTGAAGTGTTCTCACTTCAGCAATAATCTGCTGAGTGTTTTCTTTAAAACAAGACCAAACTTGGGTATATATTCCAAAGCATTCTTGAATTACAACCATTTAAGTTTGAATAGTGCATTTTAACCCCCATTCTCAAAAAGGGGGGTGACAGCTAAGGGGTTAACATACATCACATAAACATCACAATGATTAAATGTGAAGTGCCTAATAATAAGGCACTTCACATTTAAACAAAGTCATAATGTTGTTATAATATAATACTGTTTTGCTATTTGCAATAGTTACTATTTTTCATAATGTGATTTTTTTTTAATGAAATGTAGCCTCTTAAATCCAGTCAGGTTGACCTGAAAACATCATAATTATTACTTTATAATAATAGTATAGGAACTAAAACAATTAAAAAACAAAAACAATTTCCCTGTTGTTGTTTTTTTATTCATATATAATAACAAGTGATATTTTTGTGATATGTTGACCACTGAACTAGGAAAGGTTTACATTTTAGAAATCTGGTCACCTTACTACATAATAATCAATAATCCACAGGCTAATTCATTGCAGAGAGAGTAAAGTCCAGTTCAGGCATACTACTGTAACTTATTTGGCATTAAATATTGCGCTGTATGTTTATCCCTCATTAATCCCGCTTGGTTAAAGTGTGAACATTATAGAGTGTCTTGAATATGCATAGATCACATAATTTGTTCCCACTATAGTTCTTCCATTTCATTGCAAACCATTTAGTTCTGTGCTCATATTGCAAATATTTGCTGCTTTGTGATTAAGGTTTTTCTTTATTGCAGTGTTTTCCAGAATACTATGGTGTGAGACACTGAAATGGCTGGCCGTATTCCTCTGGTGTTGCTGGCCTGTGGCTCCTTCAACCCCATTACCCACCAGCACATGCGTCTGTTTGAGCTGGCCAGAGACCACATGCACCAGACAGGTTGGCGCCAACTGTTCATTTACTTAAAATTGGCAATCATCTGTTATCTGACAAAACTGGCCTCCTTTTCACTGTCCCTCTGAGCCTGTCGCATTGAAGTGATTTCTGTTGTTATAACTGCATTTTGATTAGTTTTTTGTTTAATTCTAGCGTGAAGCCTAACGCCCGTTTCACACATACTCCGTTTGCAGTGCGTATGCGGTGCGTATTTTTTTCCGTACCCATGTTAACAGGTTAGAGCTTTCACACTGCACGCGGGTGCGGTCCGTCCATCCGTTCCAGTTGCGGTGCGTATACAGCAGTGCAGAGATCGTTTCCGCACCGAGTCTATTTTTGCTGTGCTGCAAACGCTGAATTAAAGTGACAGCGCACGGTTCGTGGTCAAAATGAACACAGACTGACCTGAATATGTAGTAATTTCACCATAAATCCATTTAATTCAATAAAATGTAGTAATCTCACCATAAATGTATTTAATTAAATAAAATGTAACCATAAATGCATTAAATTAAATACTACTATTTTTCATAGTCATCTTACTTTAAGACCGGGATAAAGCAAGGAAAGGTACAATTTACTTCAACAAGGCCACATAATGAACGACACTCGTCTCATTCGTTGAGGTGGAAAAACAAGTTCTTTGTGACATGCAAGATTTATTGTATTAAGATTTAAATTATGCAAAAGAAAAGGTATGAGTCTGCTGTTTTTGTCAATTTTAAGTTTTAATTTAAGATGTTTGCAATTTTAATATAAGTACATGGTTAAATATGTTACCACTTGCTTGAGCAATTTAATATATAATCTATATAAAAGTAATGCATTGAATAATACGTTGTTTAAAATGTGTTTAAACGTGAATACGTCTATTAAAGAGTGTATATGTGTAGCTTACAAAGAGAATCGCACTGGAGGCAAAGACTTTTTTTAAATAAAAGTTGCTGATGACTTGATTTGATTGATGATTTTTTGAAATACAAAAAGTGAGTAAATGTGTTTGTGGTAGGCTACAGCTGCGGATCAGTTGCGCACTGCAAACGCACGCAGCATATGTGAAAGCACTATAGCGCGTGCTGCTCCTGTACCGCATACGCACCGCAACACGCACCGCATACGCACTGCACACGGAGTATGTGTGAAACGGGCGTAAATCAGTTATTTTAGTTTTTATTTTATTATAGTTTTTTAATATTTTGAATTACCTTTTATTTTTAGTCTGAATTGCGAGAAAAATAGTAAAACTAATATAAACTCGAAATTTCGAGTTAAGAAATCAGAATTGCGAGTGAGATAAACTCATAATTGCAAGAAAGTGTCAGAATTGTGAGCTGACATTGTTTTCTCAGAATTGGACTTTTTAACTTGCAATTTCGAGTTTATATCTCACAATTCTGACATTTTCTCAAAATTGTGAGTTTATAAAGTCAAAAGATATAAAAAGAAAAGAAAAATAAAGTATAAAAGATATAAACTTGTAATTGCGAACCATACCGAAAAAAAGAAGAAGAAAAAACGTTGCTAAAAAAGTCAGAATCACGAGTTTTAATCTCGGAATTCTGATTTTATTTTTATTATTCGTTTTTATTTTATTTTAAATATTGCTATTTATGTTTTATATGTTTATATGTTTATATTTATGTTTTTCTCATTTTCATTTAATTTAAGTTTTTCAACAAAATATTTATATTTTATTTATTTCAGCTTTATTTCAATTCAGTTTTAGTTTCAGTTAAGGATAATAACTAAATCTGTGCTTACATCTTTTTTATGCAGAGGCTTTCTTTTGTATAAGGCTGTAGGGAATGAGCGACAAATGCAAAGTGTGTTTAATGCTCTTAGCAGTGCTTTTGCGTTAGATGCATCAGCTGACCTGTGAAAATGTACTTGCATAAGCTAATACCCAAAGTTTACGAGCAAAAAAGGCTTTGTAGCAGCTGTAACACTGTGTCTACAATGCAAGCAAGAATTTCAAGTTGTGTTGATTAGAATTGGAACAATTTGTTGTGTTGCACTGCTAGCTTACAGTACAGACATGGTATAACTGCTCGACATAGTGCTGCACACTGACATTTTTGCTTGTGTTTATTTACTGTACGCAGTGTACTCCAAAAACTACTTGCAGAGATAGCTTGACAAGTAGCCAAATAGTTTGCATTGCATATTATATTACCTCAAGAGTGTCTTGAGACTTGTTTGTGGTTTATTGCCATTTTTATGAAAGATTAAAACTGACTTTTAAAAATTAATTGTATTGATAAATTCTGATTTATAATGTCTTGCACATGCAGCTAAATGAGAAAAGGCAAAAACAATTGTAGTCTGATGTGAATTCATCTTGACTATGCAAAATGAAGGCATTAAAACATTAAGCATTCAGCAACTCATTAGAGTCTGCCTGTGTATGCAAAGCTTGTGTTAATTTGTGTGCAGTGACTTAGAAACTTTTGCAGGGCTGTTGCACTTAGAAAAGCAATCAACGTCTATTTAATAAGCCACTTATTTACATTTTAAGGCAGATGCATTATAGGTGCAGTAAGTAATTTTTGAGAAACACTATTGATATTTGAAATCAACCCAAACAAAGACACCCCCTCCCTTCTTTGCTCCGCCCGCAAAATGCACAAACACACAATGGAAAATTGGATGTCTCTACCATAGCTGAAGAGAATCAAAATAATGCTTTGCGAAAAATTCTGATACTGGATGCTGTGAAACATAGCAAAACCAATGTCATTCATGTATGGAGCGGAAACAACTTAAAGGGATACTCCACTTTTTTTGGAAATAGGCTCATTTTACAACTCCCCCAGAGGTAAACTGTTGAGTTTTACCGTTTTTGAATCCATTCAGCCGATCTCCGGTTCTGGCGGTACCACTTTTAGCATAGCTTAGCATACATCATTGAAGTGGACAAGACCATTAGCATTTCTTTAAAAAAATTACCAAAGAGTTTAGATATTTTTCCTATTTAAAACTTGACTCTTCTGTAGTTACATCGTGCACTAAGACCGACGAAAAATGTAAAGTTGCGATTTTCTAGGCTGATATGGCTAGGAACTATACTCTCATTCCTGCGTAATAATCAAGAAACTTTACTGCCGTACCATGAGTGAAGCAGGCGTAATGATATGACGCAGCGCCTGAAAATAGGCTCCCTGTGCAAGCAGGTTGTCACATTGGTTATGTTGGCGGAAGGTAGCCTATTTTCAGGCGCTGCGTCATATCATTGCGCCTGCTGCACTCATGGTACGGCAGTAAAGTTTCTTTATTATTACGCAGGAATGAGAGTATAGTTCCTAGCCATATCAGCCTAGAAAATCGCAACTTTACATTTTCTGTCGGTCTTAGTGCACGATGTAACTACAGAAGAGTCAAGTTTTAAATAGGAAAAATATCGAAACTCTTTGGTCATTTTTTTTAAGAAATGCTAATGGTCTTGTCCACTTCAATGATGTATGCTAAGCTATGCTAAAAGTGGTACCGCCAGAACCGGAGATCGGCTGAATGGATTCAAAAACGGTAAAACTCAACAGTTTAACTCTGGGGGAGTTGTAAAATGAGCCTATTTCCAAAAAAAGTGGAGTATCCCTTTAACCTCTGTGTCCGTTTTCATGCCTTCCCTCTTAGGTCTATCAAGCGCTGGAAAGCTTTTCTAATATTAACCTGGGTCCTAAAACTCTTGCCTGATCACAACCCTTCTTTTCCCATTGATATTCCTCTGACCTTTTCTCTTTTGTAATGTCTCTCAGCCATCTCTCTTTCTATAGTCTTTTTTCAAATCTCCCTCTTGCTCACTCTCACTCCTCCCCCATCATGAGTGTATAAATCCCCTACTGCTGATTGGCTACAAGTGTGTTGTGGTGCTCGGTCCGATCCACTTTCAATAACGTTTCTCAGAAATCACTTACTTTAATCCAAAAGTCTCTGATTCATGATATCCATTTTATCATTGCATTCCCTAGGAATCGAACCCATGTTGTTTGGATTGTTATACTAGAGCTACAGGAACTGTGGTACGCTTTAAATGTGACATCTGATAATGATGTATTTGACTCAATTTGGGTCAGATATGTTGCCTTTTTCTATCTCGCAGGTCTGTATCGTGTGGTGGGTGGCATTGTATCTCCTGTCAGTGATGGTTATGGTAAACAGGGCCTTGTTGCTTCAAAACACCGACTTGCTATGGCAAGACTGGCCCTGCAGAGCTCTGACTGGGTGTCCGTAGATGACTGGGAGAGTCAGCAGGCGGATTGGACAGAGACTGTGGTGACCATGAGGTGAAAATATATATACAGTATACACTATATATATATATATATATATAGAGAGAGAGAGAGAGAGAGAGAGAGAGAGAGCGATTTTAGCGAAGAATGAAGTATGCTGCATTGGCTTCTTACCATGATTAATGTGTATCATTTATCCAGTCAAAGGTTTGACAAGACGAGAAACTTTTTTGAGTCTTTTAACACAACTGGGACACTTTCTGTAAAGGAAACATTAACTGGTTTTGACAGATGGGGTGCTAAATGCTGATTATACCTCCATTATCAGAAAATGCTCAGAGGTTTATAGCTAGAGTCATCTTTGATAGAAAAGTTGCCCTTTTTCTTTACTTCAAATTTTAAATAAACTGGTGTTATTAATATCAAATAATATGAAGTTTATGATACGCCATACAGTTACATGATGTTGACTTTAATGAACTGATGATGCACATTAGGACTTAAAGAGTCTTATATCTCACATATGAATTCCCAGAAGTCTAATTTATACAGTGCAATATATACAAGAATATAAAAGAATAAGACTGAAAAGCAGCTATAGAATATAGATATTCAATGTTGCCATTATATTTTCATATGTTGCTTTTATATGTGAATTCACCTTGCATTACCCTCTATGAGGGACTTTACAAACTCACTGTCATCTTCGAACCTTCTGAGCTGAGCTAAAGCCAAAACTTTATAGGAGCCGAATCCTTAAATTCCCTGTGTATGAGATATCAAATAGCCAGGCACTGGCGTGACTCATTCCAGCCCGGCTGTCCATCACAACAGCCACAGGTTCCATTCTCCTCGGATTCTGCCACAGAAAATATGAGACACCCTGTCATCCTTTAGTATTTGGTTTTCATTTTGTACCCATGCCAAATTCTTGTCCCCTCTTTTTACCTTAATGGGCCATTCCTCCTCTTGAATCCCTCAGATAGTAACAAGAGACTTTTTAAGGACCCCTCTGGGTACTCAAATTTTTTATGGCAATTGTTAGCTGTCCCCTTAGGTGGCAAATTAATACTCCGATGCCAGGGAGGAGGATGGCTGTACTTGCGCCAGGGTCCCGTGCCAGGACTTTATCTTTCTAGGTTTGCAATTTACTTCCTGGCAGAACTGGATGAAATACACAATTGCTTATAGCCCTTGCAGTTGACCTATGTGTTGAATTACTTGGTTGAGTTTTCGCTATTTTCAAGGACAAAGTGCCACACAGGCTCTGTTCTAAAACCCAGTGAGCATTTTAAGGTACACTCCTTATGAAAAGGCTGTTGCAAAAAGTAGACGTCAACATTGCTTGTATCCTTCACATAGAAAATGCATAACAATGATCTATTTGTAGAGGGGAAAAATCCATCTATATGTCTTCATCTGTCCATTTTCCTTTCAAACGTTTGGGATCAGAAAGATTTTATTTATTTATTTATTTTAAAAAAAACTTGTATTCAGCAAGATTGCATTAAATTGATCAAAGGTGACAGTAAAGACTCAAATAAATGGTTTTCTTTTAAATTTTCTATTCATCAAAAATAATCCTGAAAAAATAATAAGCAGCAGCTGTTTTCAACATGATAATAATAATAATAAGAACTATTTCTTGAGCCCCAAATCAGCTTATTAGAATGATTTCTGAAGGATCATGTGACAATGAAGACTGGAGAAATGATACTGATAATTCAGCTTTGCCATCTATCAGTCCGTCCGTCCATCCATCCATTCATCTATCCTATAAACACTCAAATTACTTTCAAATTTAGATGCAGGAATGCAAATTTTTTTTTTGGCTCCACCTCAATTCAAATTCTTTAAAAGGCATTCGCAATTCAATTCTGTATGACAGCCCTGGTTGGTTCACTATAAAAGCTCTTATACCCTAAAATCCACTATTCACTATTCACTTTATACATTAAACACTAACATGCAAGTGGGCGATATATAGATTTAACAACTGTTGTTAGCTCAATAATTATCTCCTTGTAATGGTTCCACACTCCTTCGCAACACCAAAGCTGACTAAAGCCTCTTGTGAGAGATTGGAGAAGTTAAGATGCAAATCTATAGGCTCATGCAATTCAGTGAGAATGTAAAGCTTCTCCCATGTTCATAAGCTGATTACCTAAACAGTATGGCCATTCATGCTCTCTGTTGTTTGTTTCTAAACACAGGTACCACTATAGCCACATAGCCGCTCAGTACGACCACAGCAAGGACCCGTCCACAAATGAGCGACCAGCCTTTGGTAAGCCCCGCCCACCTCTCAGTATGTCTTTGTAAATTGCCACAGAAACCTCTCCACACATTTCGGTTTCTTCTAAGCCTCCTCTCTTGCCTAACAGAGCATTTTCCGTCTTTGCTAATCACTTTAGATACTGTAATTCCGGTGCATTTAAAACAGGCCGTTGTCTTCTTTCTGGCCAGCACAAGCGCTGTTAGGCCTCTTTTCAAAAGTGCTTTTATTTGGGGGTGTTGTAGAGGTGCATGCTAATGAAGTCTAATACCCTCCACGGGATGACTGGGCTTAAGACACGCGTGCTCGGACTATTAATGAAGCTGAGATTAATAGCCAGGACAACTTTAAAACAAGACAAGTGACAAGAATGATAGAACACAAGCACACGAAAACCCTGTTATCTTAAAAACCTTTCACAGGATCCCTTGATTCTTTGCAAACCCTTTGTTCTGATACCATTTATTTCATTTGTATTTTCTTTTGCTTGACAGTAGACTGAAGATAACAAAGGAGCTCATCCTTCTATTACAATAATAAATAAACACATCAGTTGGAAATAACCTAAAAGATGTTGAAAATCATTGACTTTTTCAGAAAGAGATCTGTTTAATTTTATATTTCATGTTAAATTAGAACAGGGATTATTTTTTATTAAAATTGCCTTCATGCAAGACCCATTTAGGCGATTCAGAGAAATTTGGCACTTGCTGAATTACGTAAGCCATTTATGATTTTCTGGAAATATTAGTGATTGGATTAAAATGTGCACAATGCTTTTAAAAACTGTGTTTTACATGAATGTATGCATTATTAGAATAAGTTTGAAAAGGGTGGTATTTCTCCAGCCCCTTGCAGTGCACATACGTTTCTTTAGGTCTATGTTTAGTCACGTGGAGTAGAAATAAAGAGCTTTAGTGGGCCTGCGAGGTTCATTTCCTGCCCCCTGCCATTCATGTCTGATTAAACAAAAGCCATTTCTCTGACACCTGTTATAGAGAAAGAATTAGAGTTAAAAGCACACTATTGATTCTTTCATATGCTGTAAATATCACTGCTGAGGGCTAGACCTAGCATTGCTGGCCATAAAATGATTTCTAATGAAGCATTGAGAAAGGAACAAGTGAGATTTCTGCCGGTTTCATGCAAGGGGTCCAGGAGTGTCAAATATATAATTGTGTGTATTGGATGCTTTGAGCCACCATAACATTTTGAAAGACTGGGAAATTCACTAACTATTTTGTTTTATTGTATTAGCAAATGTTACATTAAAGGAAAGATGCAAATCTGTTAACAGGCACAAAATATGTGCTGAACGCTATTTCCACAGTGTAATTTACAGTATTCCAGAGTTCTAGGTTAGGGAGGATGCAGAAGGTTATGATAATTTGACATACGTTGTTGGGACTGTATAGTATCGCTCTATCACTTCAGATGCTATTATTATACTTCTACTAATTTAATTAATAATTATATGCTAATAATACTACTAATTGTCTCACCATTGACACTGCATTAAGGTGAAGATTGACACTATTGTCTTTTGTAGAGCTGCAATTGAAGTCGTTTCAAAGTTGATGAATTTTTGCAACTTTAACATTTGTTATTTTTCTGTTTATTACTGTGAATCTGCAAGGAAACAATCTCCATTGTATAAAGCGCTGTGTAAATAAATTTGGCTTGACTTGACTATTCTAATATTTATTCATATTTTGAATTAGCTTTTATTTTTATATTTTCAGTTTTCTTTTTTAGTCAGGTTGTTATATGCGTTTGTCATTTTTATTAGTTTTTGTCTTTTTTAATTTATATTAATAATAAGAATTGAATGCCTTTATTGTTTAGTGTATATATAGTATTAATATATAATATATCATATTTCTGTATAGCGCTAATACATTTTAAATTTTTACTAATATTTATATTTGATTTTTTTCGGCTTTATTTCAGTTATCAAAAATGATTTTTAATAGTTTTAGTTAAAAAAAAGTGAAAGAAAACTTGAAAGAAGAAATGTGAAGAATTTATGACATTGAAATTGAAATTTGAAAGATTTGAATGAGCAATCACATTTATATTGTTCAGAAACACTTGGTTCCTTCCTTTTATTACAGGAAAAAAGGTGCTGCGAGCAATTTTGTATGGATTGGCACTATGAAAATATCTCTTAGATATCACTGATTTAGGTCTTCTAAATTATCGTGTCAGTCTCTGTGACAGTCCCTTAGGCTCTGCACACTGCCATCGTTCAAGTTAAGCACCATATTCAGCTTCATAAGCAGTTGTCAGTTTTCTACCGCTCCTTTTGACAACTTTGACAGAATTATGATGAAGTGCTTCTGCTGCCCTTCTGCTCCATTTTTGATAACAGTTGAATGGTTCCAAAACAGGAAACAGTACTTATATCATCTTTTGAATACATTGAAAAGATGAAAATGACAATAATATACAATCAGTAATGTGATCGATTTCCCCCCCTCCCCCCTACAGGTGTCCCACAGTTGAAGCTGCTTTGTGGAGCTGATTTCATGGACACGTTTAAGGTGCCTGGTTTGTGGATGGACGATCATGTAGAGGAGGTGGTGGGCCGCTTCGGACTGGTCTGCGTGAGCCGTGGTAACCTGCAGCCAGAGCGGGCTATACACGAGTCCGATTTGTTGTCCAGGCACCGGCAGAGCATTTTCCTGGTTCGGGAGTGGGTACACAATGAGATCAGCGCTACAGAGATCCGACGAGCCCTACGTAGAGGCCACAGTGTTAAATATCTTTTACCAGACTCTGTCATTGATTACATAAGAGAGCACAACCTTTATACCCAAGACAGTGAGATGAAGAACAAAGACGTTAAACTACGACCTCTTGCCATGCAAGCAATACAAGACTGATGTAGGCTTTCGGGAATTCAGAGCCTGAGGTGGTCTAAAGGCCAATTCACACTGAACCGACAAATGACAACCAATGGCAACACACACTTCCCAGACAGCAACATAGTGTCGGCCCACATCTGGTACATGTGGATTCCACAAGGCCTAGATGTGGGCCGGATCTGGGCCCTCGCTATGTTGCTTTCTGGGTTTGTCGGGTTTTGCCGGATCAGTGTGTTACCTCTCGGCATCTGTTTCCATTGGTTGGTGCTTGTTTTTGCCAATTGAACATGTGCAATCCACCTCTGTCGGTGCAGTGTGAATTGGCCTTTAAGGTGCGGTCACATGTACCGTTGTTCAAAGAATTTTCTCGCGCAAAATCCAATCGGAATCCACGCAATTAGAAATATTGAAAGATTTCCGCACACAGATTTCTCATTAAGTTCAAGTTGGTAACCTGAATTTGCAACGTTGACCAATAGAAAACTCTCTGTGAGCAGTGGACCTTTTTAAAAAAGGACCCCCCACCCCCCCCCCCCCCCCCCCCCCTCGAAATTTTGTTTAAAAGGTTAGATAAATTTCAGTGATTTCAGTGTAGAGATGTATGAAGCGCAGCTCATACAGAAGTCACTTTCAAACCAAGTGTCTTTATGTTGGTCAGCGCGGCAAATTCGTATGAGCTTCAAAATCAAAACCCCTTTCGCGGAACTCCCGATCACATGGATTCTTTTTAGGATCTGTGCGATTCTGATATGAATTCGCCCCGCAAAATTTCGGCCAGCAACTTTAAATGTGACCACCTGTCACAAAAATTAGCTAAATATGTTTCAAAAGATTAAAATTCCCTCTTGCCTGTGAAAGCAGCTTTAGAGGAGTTTCATATTTTGTCTTGTGTAAAGTGAGCATTATCCATGACCATGGTTTCCTAGTGTAATGTGTGGAGAGGGATTTAGACATTTATCCTCTCTCTGCAGGAGTTAGATTTGCCAGATCACTGCAGAGCTGTAGGTCCATGTTCAGCAGGTCTGAGATTTGTTGACTTTTGCTGAATGTCACGGGGAAGATAAATAACAGAGCCTTTACACTTTGGAGAGCAAACATTGCTTCTTCCATTTCCATTTGCACAGAAAGCGTCATTCATGTTGTCAGGTCCCTAAAGACGTTTCATCAAGCTTTGTCGGTGGGGGGAAAAGAGTTTCTGACAAAATAAAATAGAAGAATGAGGTTTGGGATATTTGAAGTGATGTCTATCTAAATCATTTCTTTTTGTCCTTGTATCACCAACAGTGAGTTCTGGCTCAAACCAGCTAGTAGCTTTAATAAGGGTGTTTTTTTGCTATGTTGAAGCCCTCCTGCTGACAGTCTTTGAGTGTGGAGTTTGTGTTTTAAAAGAATGCCTTTGTTCATGCTGTCTCAAAAGAAAAGCTGGAGGAATTAATTCGACAGAAGCAGTCCCTCTCTTCTAGATGGCCCCTGCTTTGCATAGAAGGGTTTCATGCAGGTTTGCTGATTCAAAGCATCAGGCAGATGAAAGGAGTGACAATTGAGTTCAATCTTTTATCAAGCACAAAACATACCTTTCTTAAATTTCACGAACAAATAAGACAGATGTATAAACATAATCTATGGAATAAAAAGTTCATCCCCTGTAACAATGAAAGGTTTCAAAAAGACTGCTGTATTTTATGTGCGAGTGAATCTAAGAGAACCGAAATTGTTAATGTTGTTTATTAAAAACATTTTCAGTGTTATGAGTAAGAGTTTTGTTTTTTTGTGTTTAGTTTCAGTAGCATCATGTTGTTCCATTATATGGGGTACGTTGTCAAAATGGAACAGATGATAATCATTTCAGTAACATTTAGAAAATTATGAAACAACATTAAGCTCCAAACATGTAACGTACAAAAAGCATTGTTTTGGCCAACAAAACTTACTTAATGCGTATTGATTATTCATATTAATTAACAAATAATCTAGATAAAACCATGTGACAACTTGTCACTCTGAGAGACGGTCCTTGTGACAACTAGCCCCTGTCGGTCTCTGTTCTAGTGTACTTTCCTACAGCTCTTGATCACCGAGTTTATGTGACGTAATTACATGGCGGGGTATCGTATCCAAGTTTTCGTGATAGAAAAAAAAAAAAAGTTTTGTTGGATCCATGCTCTAGGGGCGGAGAGACTGTTTCCATAACAGTATCCAACCGAAGAAAGTTTAATTCACAAATCGCCGGATTATGATGACCGTTTTAAATAAGGGGTTCTTTCAGATGAAAAGCATTTGGTCGCAGGGGAGCAGCGATATCGGATCATCTTTGAACAAACCCATCAGTAGAGTTTATCAGAAATGGTTGCTGATTATAACGGCTACTGGAAAATGATCTCCAACGAGAACTTTGAAGAGTACCTGAAAGCTCTGGGTGAGTTTTACAGCATTAAGATGCTAGCCTATTCCTCATTTGGGGTAACACAATAGCGTATTAATTTTAATTGAATATAGGATATAGGCTATTTTGTTTCAATAATATTTATTCTTTAATATTTTGTATTTTATTTAATAGACTAGACAGACAATATTCAGTTCTAGATTATGCACCATTTATTTCTATGTAAAATGATACAAATATTAATACAGTAACTTAAACATACTACAGTTTTAAATCCAATGCATGGAAGGCAGATTGACACCATCTGTTGGAAGAAATGTGTAATCATATGTAATATCGCGGCATAGCCACTAGATGCTAGTATAGCATAATCCCTAGTTGCTTATAATAGTATTATTAGACATAATTCCTTACTAGGTTTTGCATTTGGATAAAAAATAGACATTATCAAATACTGACTCGTCGTTGCTGATTTGTACCCCAAAAATAGCTCTGTATTTTCGTATTTTTCTTGTTTCCCATTGATTTGTAATGGCGGTGATTTTTGACCAAGAAGATTGTGACCATGGCATTTAGCCATTTATAGTCATTCATATGGCATAAAAGTTCCACAAAAATCAACAAGTTTAGTACCATTCTAATAAAGCAAAAAAAAAAAAAAAAAATTTGGTCTACAATGACAAAAGACCTCCAGAGTGTTAGATAAATAAAAAAAAATATGTGGAAATTAGTTTAGCCAGATGCCATGTAGGCCTACTTTGTGAGTTTACCATAGGAAATTACCATAGGATATTACCCGTTTTCTCAGGTTGTTGGTTAGTTTCTTTTTCTCTCTTTTATGCATTTGACTATATTTATCACCCTATTGCACACATGAAGTCAGTGTTAAAAATAGATTATGTACTTTTCTTGCACAAAAAAAAAAATATTTGATCCAGTATTTATGTGTTCCATAAATAGAAACAAATATAAAGTTTTTAATTTAAATAGTTTTCAAGTGAAAATCTCTATGTAGCCTACTGTTTACCATGGTAAATTGTTGTAAGGGAAACAAAATGGCAGTTTTCTACTATTTTTTTTTTTTTTTTACTAGATGTTGCTTAAACTAAGAAAAAGGTAGCGAAAAGTACCACTGTGTTTTGGACATGTACCTTTGTATTCCTCAGATTACCATGTAAATAACATTGTGCATATGTGCATGTAATCATTCAGTACCATGGTGTTGAAGTACCAAGTTATTTCCATCTGACTGTAACCATCACTGTACTGTGGTAATCCTGGGGTATCTTTTTATAAGGGTATTCTGGGAAATTCACATTTTCACATGGGGTATAATTTCCTTTTCCAGATGTAAATGTAGCTATTAGAAAGATTGCCACCCTGCTGAAGCCTGATAAAGACATCAGTCAGGATGGAGATCACTTCATCATAAAGACTCTCAGCACCTTCAAGAACTACAACATGGACTTTGTGGTTGGTCAGGAGTTTGAGGAGGATCTGAGTGGAGTGGACGACAGGAAATGTATGGTGAGCAAACTTTCAAGGCAAACACTCTGGCGGCTTTAGATCTTAAAAGCATACTTTAAATTTTTTTTAATTGTGAAGCACTACTCAAAAGAACTTTAATGCTATTATCTAAACTTTGTAATTTGACTTAAGATGAACTTGCAACATTACACATTTGCTTCTTCATCGATGCTGCCTCTTTGTATAGACACTAGATGTTGAAAGTAAGTTTCTCAAAATATTTCTCAGAATTTTTGCGATTTTTCTTACCTTTAAATAAATGCGCAAATGTGGCCCTGCAAATGATGGTTTATTAGATCTATTTTCACAAAAAAAAATTATAACATTCCAGTATCAGTAATAATTCTCTTATAAGGTTGCCATTTGTATAATTTCATTGCCCTTGAAAATCACTAACTGCATGTCATTTACAGTTCACAATCTCAGCTAATAAGAAAAGGGAAAAGTGTGAAATGAGAGCAATAATTGGCTCTTTAATCTAATAAGAAGCGTTACTTGCTCTCCTTTCATTTTCCCCTCACTTTTCCTTTCACTTGGAGAAACTTGGTATATCTAAGACCTGTGATAAGACAATTGCAGATATGTAGAGATAATCATCTGTTTTTTGCCTGTATGCATTTCTTTGTTCTGTAGAACACAAAAGAAGATATTTTAAAAAATATCTTCTTTTGCGTTTAACAGAACAAAGTTACTTATACAGGTTTGGAACAACTTGAGGGTGGGTAAGAGATGACAGAATTGACATATTTGGGTGAGCTATCCCTTTAACCCCTAAGGTGACATTCATTTCCAATGGATAGTAGTACGGGACAGTAGTATTCTTTATTATAGTTTTGTTAGTTTCCATTGCATGAGCAATTTGTTAGTTGTGTTGCACTAGATGTGAACGTGTCTCCTCTAAAGAAAATTTGCATTGTTCAAGTTCACTTTTTGACATAACTCAAAAAAGTTTTGGAGTTGCAGTCAATAAAAAACACTTGAAACGCAGCATTTAGTAAAGATGTTGTGACCCGGTTTGTCCTGAACAAAAATCACTCGCCCCATTTAGTCCACACAGTGCCAGACATTGTTTCTCTTCATTCCAGCCACTGAAAGCAGACAGAGGAATAGGCATTTTCAACATACTTCTCTTTGTGCAGCATGTAATCACAGTGCAATCACATTTGCAAACATGGGACAAATTAAATTTTATCTTTGTGTCGATGAATTATAGATTCTATTGCAAAATCTGTTCTAGTTCCGTGTCTTTGCAGTCCTAATGCAACTGTGTATTTTTTCTGTATCAGTGTAGGTTAAAAATAAATCACCTTCTCTGTTATGCATTATAGACCACTATCACGTGGGATGGAGATAAACTGGTGTGTGTGCAGAAAGGAGAGATCGAGGGGAGGGGCTGGAGCCACTGGATTGAGGGGGATGAACTTCACTTGGTAGGCCAGTTCTCATGCATTTCATTTGTAAGGTCCTTGATGGTATTCCCTAACAGGTATGGTAGTTTCGCATACATCTAGTGTAATATCAGAAATATAGCCGAAGGCATATGCAGTACAGCATCGCAAAAACTGTTTAGGCTACGCGGCAGATGGTGGGGGAAGAGCTATTCTCAAATCTCAAAACTTTCATCCCCGTGATGATGCACCTGAAAAAGCACAACATTGACAGACTGATTATTAGAATACATTTGAACTTGTTTTAAATAATTCTAATGGGCGTCAAACACCATCATTATGATTTGATAGGATTTTTAAATGAAGGTGACTGGAATATGATGGGTGGAGGTAAAAACAACAGATGTTTGGCTTCAGCTGTGCGTTTGATCATGCATAATAAACCAAACCTCGTTTCTGACTAGGTTGCTGTAGCATTACCAAAGAACTGGACATTGCTGAAACCATCTGGTTAAAAATGATACACAGTACCGGTCAAAAGTTTGGAAACATTACTATTTTTAATGTGTTTGAAAGAAGTCTCTTATGCTCATCAAGCCGGCATTTATTTGATCAAAAATACAGGGAAAATATTATTATAATTTATAATAAAGGTTTTCTAATTTTAAAATATTATTTATTTCTGTGATGAAAAGCTGAAATCATTAGCATCATTACTCCAGTCTTCAGTGCCACATGATCCTTCAGAAATCATTGTAATATGCTGGTTTATTATATTATATTATATTATATGTGAAACAGTTGTGTTGCTTAATATTTTGTTATAACCTGTGATACTTTTTTCAGGATTCTTTGATGAAGAAAAAGTAAAAAAAAAAAAAAAAAAAGAACACCATTTATTTGAAATAGATATCTTTAGTAACAATATACACTTCCGTTCAAAAGTTTGGGTTCAGTGATTTTTTTCTTTGCTGTATTTTTTAACTTTTTTTTTCTCATTAATAAGTCCTGAAAAAATGTTTAAAAACTGTTCCCAACATTGCTAATACATTTTTTCTGTATTTGTTTCTTTGATCAAATAAATGCAGTCTTGATGAGCATAAGAGACTTCTTTCAAAAACATTAAAAATAGTAATGTTTCCAAACTTTTGACTGGTACTGTACATTGTTGTATTGTTCTAAAAAAAAGACCACTGTTAGGGAACATGTACCGTGTTAATTATAGCAAAAACAAAACCTACATGATTTACTCTTCTGTGGAACACAAAAGAAGATATTTAGAAAAATGTCTCAGTGTTTTTGTCCACAAGACCCTGCTGACTTTCATTGTAGACATTCTTCAAAATATCTTTTGCGTTTCCAAAGAGGAAATAAAGTCATGCGGTTTTGGAATGACATGAGGGTGAGTAAATGATAACAGAATCTTCATATTTAGGTCAACTTTTCCTTTAAGTATGTTTTCTTTGCTTGCAGGAGCTGAGAGCCGCCGGGGTTGTGAGTAAACAGGTCTTCAAAAAGGCTTAAACCTGTACCGACATTATAAAGTAACACCCCCTACTGAACACTGGCAAAGAGATCCAAAAAAAACAACAATTTAAACTCCTGCCACATTTTCCAACATCTATCAGTCTGTCTGTGTGCACCATCATCTCTGCTATTGTGAAAACCAGTCAAACACCATCTGTGATAGTCTGTCACAATCTATATGTGCTTGTTTATTCTGATCCTCACAGAGGAAGATCTCCAGCGACATTCATTCTTAGGTGCCGCCGCTTGTCATTTAGATGTTATTTACATTAGTGGTATAGGGAACACTGGGATAAGCTGCACTATAAGTGAACCATCAAACAACAGGTGCGTCAGGATATTGTCTTGGACGCAACAAGAACCCTCCTTAAATTGGGAGCTTCTGTGTACATAAAAGTAATTAGACTCCAGAGAGGATGTGCTGAAGGAAAAATGATGTGACGAGTCGCAGTGCCGCCCGGCTGCTGTCGCTCTGATTGAAGAGCCTGTCAGTCTCTTGGGTTCTGAGAATGCCAGGGTTTTGCTTTCCTTCCCATCATGCCTCTGTGACTGTGCACACAAAAGAATACATAAATCAGTGAAATAAAGAGAAATGCATTGCGTTCTGCTGTTCATATGCGTCTTAATGTGTTCGTTTGAACTTTCTATCCACACGCTAGTTTAATAAAGGCATACCAGCAGGAATGTAAATGAAATATTGCTGCCGGTTTTGTGTGTTTTGAAAAATCCCGGTTGGCATGTTCACTTTTCATTATTGCTGAGAATATGCTTCACCGGTTCTGAAGTATTACATGAATATTAACTGAACTAAAGCAGGACACTTACATCCACTTAAGAAGAAAACGAAAGGCATATAATTGGCAGAGTGTTGATAACTGTAGACCGCCGACCAGTAAAGTCTGTGCACTCATTCATTTTCCAAATTTGGCCCAGAGTCTATCAACGGCTTCCTGCCAGGTGTTCCTTTTAGCTACAAATGTGTTACCCCACATTGGCAGTCCACTCAGCATCCACTTTTTTTTCATGCTAATGGCTCCAAATATATTTTTGGGGTCTTAATTTACTTAAAATAGTGATCTGTTTGTTCTAGTAACCTGGACCGTGTTTAGCACACTTTGAACTTGAGACAGATTATGCAAGCAAAATAATACATTTTATGCTGTTTCACATTTATCAACACGTGAAAACATATGACACATACTTACTAAAAATCCCTTGTACCTTCAGAGGAAATTAACCATTGCAAAACTCATGCAATATTCTTAGGTGCAAATTTACTTGTAAAGGTCATAATAGGATGTATTATGTATAGGATGTATAGGGAGATTTTGGGACTTGTAATGTAGGAATTAATGCAGACATTCTCTTGAAGAAAAGCAGCGGCATTGAATCTCCTCAAATTTTCACCAGTGTCAAAGAATCCTCACACTCTAATTCATAATGCCAGATGATTACAACAGCTATTGGAAAATGATCTCAATTTATAACTCTAATGAGTACCTGAAAGCTCTCGGTGAGTCAATTACGAGTTCAAAAAGCAGGGAATCTTCTGTAGGCTTAATTAACATTATCATCGCACTGGCTGCACTATAAAACCTTTGGAACATAATTACATTACTAAGGTGGGCTGCATAATCCTACTAATTATTAATTAAATTAAAGAGTAACAGATATATTATCCTTTTTATAATTGAATTTGCACTCATGTTATTCATATCTATCGACATGTACACACTCACTGGGCACTTTATACACTGTTCAACTGCTCATAAACGCACTTATCTAATCAGCCAATCACATGGTATTAACTCAATGCATTTAGCATCAGAATTGAGAAGAAAGGTGTTTTATTTGACTTCGAACGTGGCATGGTTGTTGCTTCCAGACGGGCTGGTCTGAGTATTTCAGAAACTGCTGATCTACTTGGATTTTTACGCACCATGCACCATCTCTAGGGTTTACATAGAATGGTCAGAAACAATTTCCAATGAGTGGCAGTTCTGTGGGCAAAAATGCCTGGTTGATGCCAGAGGTAAGAGGAGAATGGCCAGACTGGTTTGAGCTGATGGCAACAGTAACTCAAAAAACCACTCATTACAACCGAGGTCTGCAGAAGAGTGTAAACACGTCGAACCTCGAAGCAAATGAGCTACAGCAGCAGAAAACCACACCGGGTACCAATCCTGTCAGCTAAGAATAGGAAACTGGTTACAATTCACACGGGCTCACTAAAATCGGACAATATGCCATAACCACATGAAAGCATGGATATTTGGCAGACGTTGGACCCCTTAATAACAATTGATCATCGTTTAAACGCCACAGCCTGCCTGAGTATTGTTGCTGACCATGTCCATCCCTTTATGACCACAGTGTACTGATGGCTTCTTCTGATGGCTACTTCCAGCAGGATAACATGAAATGTCAAATCATCTAAAAACTGGTTTCTTGAATATGACAGTTCACTATACTCAAATGACCTCAACAGTCACCAGATCACAATCCAATAGAGCACCTTTGGGATGTGCTGGAACGGGAGATTCGCATCATGGATGTGCATTTGACAAATCTGCAGCAACTGCGTGATGTTAATATGGACCAAAATCTCAGAGAAATGTTTCCAGCACCTCGTTGAATCTATGCCATAAAGGATTAAGGCAGCTCTGAAGTGAGTGTATATATGTACGTGTAAATAGTGTATGTAAATATGTCATTTAAATGGCCTGTTTTCAAACAGTCTTTGAAAATGTAAACACAGAAGTAACAGAAAATAATAAATATAAACACTGGGAGTTAATTCATCTCGTTTTGATTTTGGCTGTGGTTCCTGGCAGACACAAATTTCGCGATTAGGAAAATTGCCACTGTGATGAAGCCAACAATGGCATCTCTGAGAATGGAGATCGCTTCATCAATAAGACAGTCACCATTGACAGCGTGACATTGACTCTGTAGTTTGCCAGGAGTTTGATCTGTCGGGAGCTGATGAAAGCATTGTGATTAGGCTACCTATTTCGTATTTCGATTTAAATGTATAATAACTTCTATGTAAGATTAATTTCAACATTTGAATCAGTGCCCTTGTTTTCTTTCTCTATTGATATGCTATGGAAATTGGTTAGAAGCATCAAATCATAAATCTAGCATATAAAATGTAAAGGCCTACATTATACACTCCGTCTGTAGTGATATACTCTGCATAGTTATGATTAAAATACTAATCTTCATAATCATGGGCCTTATTCATCATTGTCATCATTATTGGGCTGACAAGATTAACCAGATGTGCTAAAAAGATAAGAGCAGATGGTTGCTGTTGTTTACTTTTGTCTTGTTTATCTCTTGTTGTAGCAATAGAGCTCCTGGCACAATAGAAAAACAGGTCTTCAAGAAATCCTGTACAAAGGTCTATAAAACCCAGCGAAAACCGCGTTCCTGTTCCTACCCCAAAACTTCTTCACTTTCTTCTTCCCTTTCTCACTCCCCACAGCACCTAGTGTCAAAACAATAACAGTAACATCTAAATTAACTGATTTTATTCAAGTCAAAAAATATTAGTCAACATCACTGAATCCAAATGCATTGATTTATAACAACAAAGCTATTTTTATGCATTAAGTTGGGTATAAATAGGCCTAGCTCTTTAAAGGAGAACTCCGGCGCAAAATGAACCTTTGGTCTAATTACACATTGTTACCTAGTCAACTGTTATCTGAGATTTGTTTTCATGATTATCGAATGTAAATAGTTTTATCTCTAAAAACAGTTTAGCCTATAAAGCTAGTATAACGCTAGTATCAGGGTTCTCAAGTCTCACGCATTGGCCGTGAGACACACGCAATTCAACCAGTTCACACGCCACACCGTGTATATCTCACGCTGAAAAAGGCAATGCCAACCAAGTTGTCCTGCAAGCTTTATATATAACGTTGTATACGAGGCGCATGCACACAAAGATACGTTTCCTGCCGCCAGCGCGTCCGCGTCTCGGCCAGATTGCGTTCGTTACTAGGCAACTTATAGGCGCGCGAAGTCCGCCAACACACACGGAAGTTCGGCCACCGCGACATCGCGCGAACACACGTCGTGATGGAGAAAGTAAGTTGGAAGAAAGCTCGCCTAACATTTTTAGACTAGAACATTTAATATATAGCCCATCGTTCGTATACATTATTGATGCAGTCAAAAACTCTACAACTGCTTTGCAACCAGGCCAAAAGCTTTGGCTCAGTTTGGCTAAGGGAATGTTATTGGGTATGGGAAGGAATGAAGATGTATTTCTTCAGATTATTTTAAATTCTATATTATACTGTATTAATAGTATTTCTAGTTACATTAAGGCTAAAGCAGAGTGCTCTTGGTAATATTGTATATCCTGTCAAAACATACATTAGCCTAATCATTGCCATTGCATTTGTATTTTTCAAAGATGTCAGGGAAAAATGCAAAAATATTTGTTTTTCCAAACATTTTGGAGCAATTTGTTATATATTTGTAGCCTAATTTTGAAATATAACATTAAAGAGTAGGCCTATATTTGATGTGATGAATTGCTCTGTCATTTATCAGATTTACCAATTGTTATAATTTAAATTTTTGCTGGTTAATTATGAACAATGGGTAAAATTGGGGGCGGGGCTAGGCGGGGGCGGGGCTCCATTTAGGCCCCTCCCCTAACCGCATGTGATCTCACTCCAAGCTTTTGATAAAACTTGAGAACCCTGCTAGTATATTGGGCATAGATCAATGACAAATAAAAATCGCTTGTTAATATCACTAACAAGGCTCAAAATAGCCCCACACTAGCACGGTAGCATAATGAGGACTTTGTCAGTGTCCAGACAGTTTAATAAGAAGATATTTTATACATACAGTCAACTTCGTGTATACAGGCAGAAGCCCTCTTTGAAAAAGAGTCTCTACCAGTCGATCTACGAACGCCGATCCAAGCCTGCTGTTCGCGCTCACCTTATCACAACTTATAGCTCGTTCACATCTCACCAGCGCACTTGGATCGGCGTTCGTAGATCGACTGGTAGAGACTCTTTTTCAAAGATGGCTTCTGCCTGTACACACGAAGTTGACTGTATGTAAAAAATATCTTCTTATTAAACTGTCTGGACACTGACAAAGTCCTCATTATGCTACCGTGCTAGTGTGGGGCTATTTTGAGCCTTGTTAGTGGTATTAACAAGCGATTTTTATTTGTCATTGATTTATGCCCAATATACTAGCGTTATACTAGCTTTATAGGCTAAACTGTTTTTAGAGATAAAACTATTTACATTTGATAATCATGAAAACAAATCTCAGATAACGGTTGACTAGTTAACAATGTGTAATTAGACCAAAGGTTCATTTTGCGCCGGAGTTCTCCTTTAAGGTAGCTATTGCAAGTTACCTAGCATTGAAAGGTAATTCAAAAAGCAAAAAAATAGGTGTGTGTTTAACAAGAAATGTGGGTTAGGTGTATCTGACTTCCTTATATGAAAGGCAAGGAGAGCACAGACCAGAAGAAAGATGATGAATGTAGTCTGGCTCCTGCCGCTCTCATAGTTTGATGGAAAGGATGTTGGACCCTGTGTATATTGTCCCATGTGTACTAAAAATGTGCCAACAAAATGAAAATGAAAAAAATAAAAATAAAGAAAGATGGAATGGACCTGTCTGTGTGGTGGTGGTTTTGTGTTTGTTTGTATGAATAGTAGTCAGAATTTCCAATTACCAAGTGCATTTCTATGCATCAAAACTCCACTGTAAAATATCATATATATAACATCAAAATCTGGCATGAAGATAAGGTATAAGTTTCTTTAAGTTAAGATGTATGACATATTCAGGTAATAATATAGGCTACTTCAAAAATCGTATTTTAACAGACTATGATGAAACAATAGCTTATATCTAAAGTACTGCATCACAACAAAATGTCTATCCAAACTTGCAATTCTTCATTAAAACAGCTGATATGCAGGAACCTGTTTTGGGTCAAACTTATGCAGCATTGGTTTGGTGGACTAAAATTTAGGGTTATGTACGTAAACTATTTAAAAAATGCTACTTATTTGGCAGGCAATGTGCATTGAGTATGTTCAAACTCAATTAATGTTTTGGTAAAGGTAGGATATATCCAGGATTACCTATTTACAACATAATCTTTTTCTCATGCCACAGCCGCTTAGTGGCCTTCTGGGGCTAATATCTTCAGTTTAAATCCTCTTTATTTTTTATAGCCTATACTTTCTTACTTATCATTTAGGCCTGTAGCATTTAAGGATAAAGGGTCAAAGAGATTTCTTTATTGCTCTGCATGCTAGCATCCATATTATGCACGAGTTAGATTCATACTGGATGATTTAGAAATAACGCCTCATGCTGATTGAGATTAATTGGTAAAGGATGGAATGTGTGCTATCGTGAAGGTCATGTGAGCAAAAACATGTTCTACTCATTTTTTTAATGTGAGCCTGAATCACAAATTAATGTCACTCTCTTCAAGATGCTCTGATCCTAGACTTCTAATTTACATGTCAACGGAGAAATTAGTTTTCAGTTCATTTAATCTAAAAGTTAATGTAGCAGAACAGTGTAAATCCATGTGAATAATGCAACGATTGTCCCCTACCATTAATCCATGTGTTCCGATATCTTGTACTTTGATCCTCGAGTGTTATGCACAGGATTGTGCACATTGTGTTTTTAGTTGTACTGAGCACATGTGTCGCGGTAATGAGCTGATCCGATTAATATGGTGGTAAATAAAATGCGGTGCTGATAGAGCTGCACAACAGGAGCTGGGGAACGATCAATCATCAGGTCTCCTCTAAAAATACTTTCAGGACACGAAGAAATTCACATTTCACAATGCCTGCTGATTATACTGGCTGCTGGAAAATGATCTCCAATGACAACTTTGAGGAGTATCTCAAAGCTCTCGGTATGTTTTTTTTATTAATATTCTTATTATTTGAGATAAGGGTAGGCTATGTGACTGCATGAATTCTTGCCTTATTAAAAAAAAAAAAAAAAAAAAAAATTACAAAACTTCCGACTCTAAATTCTTGGATGAAACCATAGGATGAAACCGAAACACGTGATGCTGGTGGTGTGGAGTTGATGCATTAATGCTGCGTTCCAGGCAGGTTTTTGAGCACGTAAATCACGACTTCAAACCACGACTCACGACTTTGTAGCATTCCAGGCCAGTCATGCCAAACTACCTGAGCGCAATATACATACTTATTTTTTCAGACACATAACATTGTAATACATAATCCTGTGTGTATATACATACTTATTGTTTCAGACACATAACATTGTAATACATAATCTTGTGTGTATATCATTATTATTATATTATTATTAATTTGACTGCAACGTTATATTGTCCTAAAGTGTATTCTCACTGTGTACCGCCTGCAGAAACACTGCATCCGTAGGGGCTGCCATTGTTGTTTTGTATGGTTTTGCGGGCTATGTGACTTCAGAACTCGTAACTGGGAGTACATCGATCTAGTACGAGTTCACGGGTGGGAAGTCACGGGTTTGACTGCCGTTCCAGTGTACTTTCACGGGTATAAGGTTGGAAAAACACGGGTTACAGGTTGCCTGGAACGCGGCATAATTTACAGTGGCTCGAATTGTCGGTAGTAGTTTGCGGTGTTCAGATTCGTTCAGTGGCCGTTTCTACAAGTTGTTACGCCAGATGGCGACCTGAGTGTTGTTGAATGAGTTAAATTATTCACACTCAACCGATTTTTACCGAAATTGACTCTCAAATGCCCTTCAAATCGGACATATCCTTGATCACAAACGAGACCTACCGCTCCGACTCATTCAGTGAAAGGGGCGTTTTCGTTCTGTACTTCCAACCAATGAAATGCTCTTTTACAGCCCGCACTTGCATGCCATTGGACGTGCTAATTGTCAGTCTTTAAATCAGAACATCAGTCACAGGCTTATTTGTTTATAAACGAAACTCTATATTAGCAGGAAATGTAGCCTAATGGGCTCTATGCACGGCGGTATTTCCGGTGAAGGTCTAAGGATGCTGGATTACTTCCGCCGATCGTAGAGTCCAATGCTATACCGAGAATTTATATTGGTTTTTATACTCTATTGCTATACTAAAGAAACGTTAGTCACAAAAACAGACAAAACAGACACCTCTCATTTTTGTTTATGCTTCTGTGTTTATTATATTAAATAAACACAACTATATATAAAATCACATCTAAACGTATTAAAGTTTCGTTTCAAAGACGAGAGGACAGTAAATTTAGAAGACTCTGCCATAATCCCGGTTTCCTCGGTTTTCCTCCGCTTTAAATCTCCCCAACCGGAAACGCAAGAGCATCCTTGCATCAAACGCGGAAGTTATGCGTGCATATAGCCCATTAGATCATTTAAAATATATTAGCGGTAACTGGAAAGTCTAGGTCTATATTCCAAAGCATTCTTGAATTACAACCATTTAAGTTTGGATAGTGATTTTCATGTCTATGCGAAAAAAAGGGGGGTGGCAGTTAAGGGGTGAATGAAAGTATTTAGATATCTAAGTAAACAAGTGTTTCCATAAACACTTAACTTGCATTGATTTATAAACAGGTCTGTTAAACCGGGCTACTAATTGTTATTTTCTTTTGTTCTTTTTTCTCTCATAATTCCTGAAGATATTAATGTTGCTATCAGGAAAATTGCTGTTTTGTTAAAACCTGACAAAGATATCACCCAGAATGGAGATCACTTTGTCATCAAGACTGTCAGCACATTCAAGAACTATGACATGGACTTTGTGATTGGTCAGGAGTTTGAGGAAGACCTGGGTGCAGTTGATGGCAGGAAATGTATGGTGAGTGTACCAACATTTTCCTTTCGTGCAATAATACAGAAGTATGAATTACAGTGATGGAGAGAAAAAAGATTACTAGACATAAATTATAGTGTTTGTCTGCTACTGCTTTTTTCAGTCTTTGGCCTATAGATGGCTGAAATAGCTTGGCTTTCTCATGTGATTTCTGTTCACTTGAATGACTTATTTGATTGTAATCCCCTCATGTGTACGTGGAATGCAGTTGCGCACAGAAAGCCATTTAAAACCGCAATGACTGAAATATTAAGTAAAAGCACCAAAGTTTTATCCTTGTGTTAGTAACTCAGATGTTCAGCTTTTGGTGGCTCCTGTTAGCTGACGTACTCCAAACTTGAGATTTTTTTTTTTTTTAATGTTATGCTTCAGTGTCATAAAAATATTTAAAAGGCATGCATTTATTTATCTGATTATGACATGAGCGGAATAAATTAAACAAAAAATATGATCACAGAAATCGTATCTAAGCAGTTTTTTATGGAATAATAATCCAGTACTTGTTATAAATGATTTACCCATGCACTTCATTATTTTTTTAACTCAAGTGCCCTTGACATCAATAATCAAAATAACTTAGCCTCCCACTTGCAGCAACATGTCCTCTCTTCTCTGATGATGTGTTTCCTGGCGTGAGGGCGGGACAACCTGTCACTCACATGACATCACAGCAATAACAAAACACAACCATCCAATCAATTCCCGATGGACAAAGTCAAGTCCCGTCCTACATTTGTTTTTTTCTCGTTGGAGAATCCGTTTTACTTGGATAATATATGTCAAAATAGGGAAGAAAAGACTATCTCAACTTCTGTTTTATGCAGACTTTAAATTACATTGGCAACTTCCATCCATTACAGTTTCACTGGTGCTTTGAGCTGCAATACCCAACATAAAACCATTTAATTATTTTTTTTATATATAATTTATGTTATAGATTAAATATCAAACCGTAAATTCCACTTATTTAAGCATGTTGTGGTAAACTTTGCATCTTTGCATTGTTTAATCCCCAGACTACCATCACCTGGGATGGAGACAAGCTTGTGTGTGTGCAGAAAGGAGAGATTGAGGGCAGGGGCTGGACCCACTGGATTGAAGGAGATGAACTTCATTTGGTGTGTAATGTATTAAACTACACTTGAAAGATCTTTTCTTATACACTCTCATTTGCCCCCATACAACAATTACTTTGTTTTTGGAAACAGTTAGTGTAAAACATATGGTAACTGATGATACAAATGACACGTGCTCACCAGTGTGTATTAGGGGCTCATTGTGCAGGGAACGTTATTATCGTTTCAAAGCTATTGTGCTATTGAACTCATCTAAAACATTAACAACAGATGTTCGACCACATCTGTCCAATGTTGCGCTTAATTACCCCAAGCAACCCCTTTGACAAAAAAGTGTCTACGGTCTGTTGAAGAATCTAAATTTAGGCACATAGCACCACCTGCTGGTGAGAAGTGCCATTTGTAGAGACACAGTCAGGAACATGATTTCTCTGAAAAGGATGTGGTCGTCTAGTGCGAAGGATATTGATTCTGGTGACCTTTGTCCTGGAAAATCTGTTTTGTTTTATAATTCTGTTCTGTACATTTTTCTATGTAGGAGCTGAGAGCAGCTGGAGTTGTGTCCAAGCAGGTTTTCAAGAAGACTTAAGCTTACGTTGTTTAGTTAAGCCTCCTAGTGGAAAAGACAGAAACAACCATAGACTGAGCTGTGCATCCATTCATCCTCTCATGCATCAGTCTTTCCGTTTGCACTTGCATTTTTCATATATGCATCTGCTTGATGTGCCTTTCTAGAGTCCTCACAAAGTTTATTCCAAATGAGCAATTACTTTAGTGGATATTGCAGACACCTGTTAAATTTCTTTTGTGTGTGGGTTTGGTATGTTATAGTGCTGTGGTCACTAAGCCTCCTAACTGGGAGCTTTACTGCTGTCTAAAAATACCGCCTTTACATCTGAGGGTCTTTCTGAGAGAAGATGGGTCTTGACCCCACAGCAAATTGAGCTCTTTTCAGAAGCAGGAAGAGGAGGATGATATGAAGAGGGTCTGTAAACCTGCACTGCTGCATCCATCATGTGTGCTGAAAGTGTGACAAATAACAACTAACAAAATAAAGAAAATTGATAAGAATAGTGAACATGCATGTTTTCGTGTTGCCTTTTATTTTATTTTGACAAAGTTTCACCACACATTGTTTACATGACATAAATAAGTTGAGGGATAAAAAAGCCAATATCTACTCTTAAAAATTACTATTATACTATTAGAAATGACTATTATTAATAGGCAGGAACTTTCACTTTTATTCACAGTAGATTACTTGTGGTTCAAGGCATATCCGTTGAGAACTTGTTTCTTAAAAACCTGTTTACACACCACTCCACAGACTCGCATTTCCTGTTAATTATAGTTATATTTTTGATCAAATAAATTCAGCCTTGGTGAGCATAAGAGACTTCTTTGGGGGGGGGGGGGGGGGTCTGGGGGGGGGTTTGTTGTGCCAACAACCCCAAACTATTGAACAGTAGATCAATTATAGAGGTTAGTGGTCATTATGCACACATATTGTTGAGTAACAAACGAAGAATCCCAGACAGTCATATAATGAAGTCACTAAATAGATTTCAGCTTATACACATTTGAAACATGTTTGCTATTGTAATGTGTGACTGCCGCGGTAATGATGTTATCTCATTAATTGCACTGTTGACTATACACCAACAACAAGAATCAGCCAAGTGTGACCTTTCATTATACAACAGACCATGTCCTAATATGAACTGCGTCCTTATACAAACTTACCACATGTAACTCATCCCCTTTCACCCACTGTGTCCAGCCCCTTCCTTCCTTTTCTCCTTTCTGCACACACACCAGTTTGTCTCCCTCCCAGTTTACCGTGGTCTACAAAACAAGGATAGATACACGCCACTGAAAGAGATGAAGCTGGAACCGACTGACAATTCACACAGAATAGAGAATAAATAGTGTACTTTACCAAAAACATAAATCAGTAACACAACCTTTTAAGCGTCAGTGCAAGGTATCAGGTGTCAGTCACTTTCAGTTATTTTAGCTGTACATTATTAGTATTATTTTAATTTATTAGCAGAATCAAACAGACTGGTTTATAGCGCAAACAATTTAATCATTAACTACACTTTGTTGTTCTTATTATTTGCCTCTCTCTAAAAAAGTCTAGAAACTTAAAGGGTTCTGTCAGGTTCTGCATCGAACATTTCCCATTATGGGATCATAAATATAAATTGAATTAAATAAACTTCACGCGGAATTGAAAAAATTAAGTTATATGAACTTAACAATTCCACATAACTTATTTTTTTCAATTTCGCATGAAGTCTATTTAATTTTAAGGCAATGGGTTTCCTTACTTTTTGTAAGTTAAGCCAACTGATCACTTTTTACAGTGTAGAACCTTTTTGTATTAAGAATTCTTTAAAATTGAGTCAAGAACTAGGGTTAACCCCAGTGAACCTTTTTTTTCTGAGAGTGAATTGGAAGAATTGCAGTCTCTCACATTCACAAGAAATAGCTTAATTCCGTGTAAAAAAAAGTAGTTAGAATAGCAACAACAACAAAAAAAAAAGATTTAACAAAACAAAAAAACATTTAACCCCAATAAAGCTCTCATTGTAAACTGAACACAAACTGAACACAAACACTGTACTAACATGCCTAGTTGACCTCACGTTCCCGGAGCACCAGGTGTTTGCGGCATTAGCCGAAAACCTCATGGATTTAAGATTCAGTCATTGTAGTAAATCTCTGTCTAATCCTATTAAATGGCATAATCACTGAGTCATACTTGACAATAGGAAATACAGGTCAGAATACTACATATAGAATCTTTTTCCAAAAGAACCTTTTGTGCAATGGAAAGTTTCCATGGATATTATATAGGTCTCTCGTGGAATCATAAAGAGCCTTTATTTTTCAGAGTGTAATACACAAAGGGGTTTTGTTTTCCAGTTCTGATCTTACATTTCTGTTGCACTTTAATCTGTACCTTCAAGGAGGTCACTTACCATACATTTCCTGTCATCTACCCCAACCAAATCCTCCTCAAACTCCTTCCCAACATCAAACTCCATATGGTAGTTCCTAAAGGTGGTGAGAGTCTTAATATTAAAATGATCACCATTCTGAACAATCTCCTTATCAAAGATGAGATAGCTGGCAATTTTTCTGATGACAAGATTCACATCTGTAAGTTGAATACATATAGAATTGGTCAACCATATGGTACATGAGCCCATTTTTACTGTATCTATATGTAAAACAACAAAATATAATGAGGTCTGCCAGAGGTATAAAACTTTTCTCTTGAGTACAAAATACAAGCACACTTACAAAGTAATGATGACAACATATGTTTTTTTAAGTTATACAAGATTCGCCTCATTTTTTAAAGTCAGTTTAATGTAAATTAAGTTGAAATTACTTAAACACCCAAGTTGATTGTATTTAAAAATTGAAGGTAGCTACTTGACCATTTTCAACAGAATATATAAACTTCTCACATACCTCGTTCAGGAAAGGAAATTCATTTCACAGGGGTATAATAAATAAATAAATATAAAATGAAGTATCAGCCTACCTAGCACTTCCATGTATTCATCAAAGTTTTCATTACTTGTCATTTTCCAGTATCCATTCATGTCCACAGGAGACATCTTTGCTGCTTTTTTTGCGTTTGTCTTCATGCACTGATGTTTCGACATCAAGGTGCGGTGTGGTGTCTCAAATCACACGGCAGGTTGTAATCCTAAAGCCAATTAGGGCCTTTGGATTATCTCAAAGAGCATTTACACATGTTGTGGGACACATGTAGAGGATTTTTTCCTCTTTTTCTTTTTTTTTTTGTACATGAGCTCTGTCAAGGGGAGTGAATTCCAATGCGTGATGCATCTCATGACCTCATGTCAGTCCCTGCATGTGAACAGACAGTTATGTCTGTTTGTAATTGTTTTGATTCTCTGTCTGACAGCAGCACAACAGTCAGTCAAAGCAACAATCACAATGCTGTCAAAAGGCTTTATGCTTAGAGACTCTAGAGCAAGAGAGAGAGAGATGGGAGAATTGTTCAGGTGAAGACCTGTCAGTAATGAGGTCAGTCTTCCTGACTAAATTACTCTGAAGTGTCGTGAAATGTAGAATAAAATATACATGAGATTCCTGAGATGTTTATTTTTCCGAACATGGCCTATTTTCTTTTCCATCAACCACAAGTGTGTGCTTTTGCCAACCAAACTTGTCTTGGTGTATCTACACAACCATTCCAAATTTGGTTCAGGATTCTTTGATGAATAGAAAGTATAAAATAACAACATTTGAAATCTTTTGTGACATTATAAATATCTTTACTGTCATCTTTGTTGTGTTATTTTCTTTAAAAACCCTCGTGTCATTCCATGTAATTTTGTTTTTCCAATGGAACAAAAAAGCAGATTTTTGTTGTTTTTTATTTATTTATTTATTTTTGCTATTTATTTATTATTTTGTTGTTGATTGTTTATTTTGACAGACAGATTGACAGACAAGATCCATGGAAATTTCATACAAAAATGTCCACTTTTGTGGTCAAAGTTTTAGAAGTTGAAGTGTTAAGAGTTTTGGCTATTTAAGTTTGAATCTACATCCAGATCTTTTCCCCTTTCTGCAATAGCAAAAAAAGCCTTCCAACACATGGTAAGGAGTCATACTAAAATAATCTTCCTCTGTAATTTCATATTCGTCCTATACTTTCTTACAGGCCTGTTCTGTTTAATGACACACTGGATGGAGCATTCAAGATAAAGTCTGACTCATAAAAGTGCTGGAACAGTGGTGACAGAATAAAGTCTAGCCTTTGGATATTCTGATCTTCTGAACATCAAATGCTGAAAATGGTCCTTGTTCTTTCTGACATATTTCCTCTTATCTTGTCTTCCATGCTTAACAATAGAGTCCAAAAACAGAGTTTCTCAGATCACAGGAATGAAGATCAAAAAATGTTGTATAACGCCCCACTCGCCCCCTTTTCTGCAGCAGCATCTCAGTGGGTGGAGATTTACAATATTGTTTACACTATGCCATTTGCATTGAAATAACTTTCTATTCATTAAAGAATCCTAAATAAAAGGTATCACGATTTCCACAAATATTTTAAGCAGCACAGCTATTTTCAACATTGATTATAATAAGAAATGTTTCTTGAGCACCATATCAACATATTATTAGAATGATTTCTGGAGGATCATGTGACTCTGAAGACTGGAGTAGGCCTAATGATGCTGAAAATACAGTTTTGCCATCACGGGAATAAATTACATTTTAATATTAATATTAATTCAATGTATTCAAATAAAAACTGTTTTTTGGCAACACGAGCGACAACAACCATTCTCAACGCCTATTCAAATGAACAACGACATGGTGACATGGCAGTGCAGATAGTGCAAAAGAGTCGGAACACCTCAGACAACAGCGACACTGGGAAAATTACAAACCCTGACTATCGTGAAATCTTATTTACTGTATGTATCCAGAACATATTTTAATACAAGCTTATGTAACGGAGTGTAAAATGTTAAATTACTGCATAAATGGGGACAACGCCATATCTGGCTGATGCGTGATGGTAGTGTACGGATTCTACGGAATAGGGACCGCGCCCACAGCAGAGATGACATCCCAGCTATCACAGTTACGTTGTGAAGACGTAACAGGACCGGCCCATATTCGTCGTAGCGACGTACCACATAACGTTCCAGCAACGTAACTTTGTGATTCCCATAATCGTCGTGGCGACGTTATAGTGTACGTCGCAAGAACGTGATGAGTACGTCTTAATGACCAAACTGGCATGTTGCGAGGACGTAACATCAAAGGACCATATTAGTCGTAGTGACGTGCCAAATAACGTTCCAGCAACGTAACTTTGTGATTCCTGTATTCGTCGTGGCGACGTTATGGTGGTACGTCGCAAGAACGTGATGAGTAGGCCTACGTCTCAATGACCTAACTGGTATGTTGTGAGGACGTAACATCAAAGGACCGTTTTAGTCGTAACAACGACCAAAATACCACGTAAAAAACAACAACAACAACAACAAAAAACACTGCATACATTTAATCAGCATTTATTCAGTGTTACCTGTTCCAGTGTTACAATACACACATGTGTGCCTCAAGAATCAATCAACTAGAAAACATTTATATCATTTAATAATCAGCAGTTAGTTATTGACATTTTCCACAGTAAGATAATAAATAATTAACATAATTTTTAACATATATATATATATATTGTTACGACCCGCTAGTATCAGGCCGCAACACAAAAGAGGATTCAAACAGCACGTTGCAATTCAAAAGAGTTTTATTACATTAAACATACAATCGGAAACAAATTAACAGAAGTCTAGGGATAAAGGAAAACAACAGGTTAACAAACAATAATATCTTTGACGCTACATGTGTAAGACAAATACCCGGAGGAGCCACTCCTGAGGAGAGTTTCTCCAAAGAGTGCCCTCCCTTAAGAAGGCACAGTACTCTTTTATACTCTAAGCCAATTAATAATTAGTATGGGGAAAACCAATCAGGAACTCCCACGGCTGGACCAATAGGATCAGAGGACTCAGGGACGTCACACCTCCCAATCCAAAAGGAGGTTCTCTGAAGAACCGACAAAAAGAGAGAAAAAAATAATAATACGAATGCAAAACCATCATTCCAAAAAAAATGTAAATGTATAATAACTTTAATACTCATCTCCATAAATCTCACTCCATTTCAATCCTGAAATCCTGGGCCCTAGGACATCAGAGAAAAATAAAGGAGAAAGAGAGAGAAGAAAAGATACCAGACACTACTGGGACAGTTTACATACGGGAGAGAGCATCAGCAATTATGTTATCCTTGCCACGTATGTGTTTAATCTGCAAGTGGAAAGGTTGAAGAATAAGGCTCCATCGCATTATTCTCTGATTCTTACCGCGCATTCGATCTAAGAAAGTCAACGGATTATGATCAGTGTATACCGTAATCGGACCACATACCGAGCTCAAATAGACCTCGAAATGTTGAACGGCTAAAATAAGAGCTAATGCTTCTTTTTCCACGGTAGAATACACTTGCTGATGACGATTGAATTTCTTTGAAAAATAACTGACTGGATGTTCAATTCCGTTAGAATCTTCTTGTAGAAGAACAGCACCAGCACCGTAAGCGCTTGCATCAACTGCAAGTAGAAAATGCTTGTCAAAATTAGGAGCAGACAACACTGGAGCATTTGCTAATAAAGATTTGGCATTCTCAAAGGAACACTGACATTGTTCTGACCATTGGAAAGGTCTCTTAGGGCTTAGCAAATCAGTCAGAGGGGCAACTACACTTGCAAAATTATGACAGAAACCCCTGTAGTAACCCACCATCCCAAGAAATCGTCGCAACTCACGACGGGTAGTTGGTTTGGGAAAACTACAGATGGCATTCACTTTAGCGTGAATCGGCTTCACACAACCCCTGCCAACCACCTTCCCTAAGTATGTCACAGTGGCCTTTCCAAACTCACTCTTAGCAAGATTTACAGTTAAATTGGCTTTGGCTAAACGCACAAAGAGCTCTCTAATTTGATCAAGGTGTTCAGACCAAGAAGAACTATACAAAACAACATCGTCCAGGTAAGCTTCACAACCAGTCATCCCAGACAAAACGTGATTTATTAACCGCTGAAATGTAGCGGGAGCATTTCGGACCCCAAAAGGCATAACTGTGTACTGCAGGAAGCTATCAGGTGTAACAAAAGCAGATAGTTCTTTAGCACGAGATGTCAATGGCACTTGCCAATAACCCTTCAGGAGGTCAAATTTGCTAACGAACTGCGCTGAGCCGACACGGTCAACACAGTCATCAATTCTTGGTAAAGGATAACAATCAGGCTTTGTCAGAGAATTGAGCTTTCTGTAATCAGTACAGAAACGATACGAATTATCAGGTTTATTCACTAAGATACATGGGGAACTCCAAGAACTAAAACTAGGTTCCGCTAAATCATGATCGAGTAAATAATCTACTTCTTTCTGAAGTAACTTCCTTTTAATCGGGTTGACACGATAAGCATGTTGTTTCACTGGTTGAGCTGTACCAACATCAATATCGTGCTCCACGACGGAAGTTCGAGTAGGAACATCAGAAAAGATTGAGTGAAACGAGCTTACCAACTCAATATCAGCCTTCTCCGACTCGGACAAGTGAGATAAAAGGTGAGCTAAGTTAGCAAGAACTTCAGAGTTATTCAACCGCCCTTCCACTTCTCCTCGAGAGGGACCTTTCATCTCTTCTGGATTGTCATCCATCCCTACAGATGTTTCCAAAACTCTTGGATCTGCAATTCCAGTAGCTGTCACAACATCAACAGACAGAAGGAACAGGAGTCACATAAGATTTTAGTAAATTAACATGACAAAACTGTATTTTCTTTCGACGATCGGGTGAATTTACTAAATAGTTGTTATTCGGGAAACACTTCGCAATCGTGTAAGGTCCAGCAAACCTAGCCTGGAAAGGAGTATTCAAAACAGGCAACAACGCCAGCACTTGGTCACCGGCTTGAAAATGTCTGGACTTCACTTTGCGATCAAACAGTCTCTGCATCTTTTTCTGAGATTTAGCTAACTTCCGCAGAGCAATAGCTCTAGCTTCGTAAAGTCGATAACGGAAACTACTTACATAATCTAAAACATTCTCAGGAGGATCCAAATTAGTCCACTCATCTGCCAAGACAGCAATAGGACCCCTAACAGTGTGTCCAAACACCAACTCATTAGGGCTAAAGCCTATGCTCTCCTGTACAACCTCACGAATAGCGAGCAGCATCCAAGGAAGTCCTTCCTCCCAGTCACAGTCAAGTTCGACACAATAAGACCTCAACAGTGACTTAAGAGTCTGATGGAATCTTTCCAGACATCCTTGACTTTGAGGATGATAAGCACTCGATATATTATGTTTAACTTTAAGTTGTCGCATGACCTTAGAAAAGTTTCGGGACATAAAATTTGAACCCTGATCGGATTGAATAGTTTCCGGAATGCCAAAAGTTGACATAAAACTGGTTAAAGCCTTTAAAATAGATTTGGAAGTTAGGCCATGCTTAAAAATATTCTTGTTTGCCGTAACCCGACCGACCCTGTCAAATTAGGACCGACCCAATTATTTATTTTTTTCCCCTTTTAGTCCGACCGACTTGCCGGTTGTAAACTTGCATTAAGACCGACCGATTTTTTTTTTACTCTTCAAACAACTAATACAAATGCAATAAAATACTATACATTTATTATAGTAAGTATTGTGAATATAAATTGCGTAGGCTACGTTCTTTCTTTTAAATAAAAACCCGTGGCGTCATCTATTATGATTATGTTTACACCATTGGTTTACGCATGTCACACTATGGCCTGTGCGTTCGCTTCGTTTCATTCACTGTCAATGGTTCGCGCTCGGTGATGATGGCTGCGGCGCGGCTGCTTGTGAAATACGTCTGTATGAGCCTACATTTAGTCGCTCATTATTCGAAATTCTTAATGGTCAAATAGGGAATCGATGTTAACGGCCTTTTCTCGGAGCCCGTCCAGCTCGTCATGACATGCCCACCGCGAACGCGCGTCACACAGCAACTGCAGGCTCTGACAAACAAACACACATAAGTGTGGGAAGCCAAACACACCGAAAGGGGGACGAAACGGCGCGGTGTGTTACAGAGTTCGCGCTGCGCTGACTTGTAATCTGCGTGGCTCAATGGACCGAGACGCGCGAGCGCGACAGACTCGACAGCGCAGGAGAAGTGTTTGCTTGCGCCAGCCAATGGTCAGAGCGGCGCGAATTAATCTCACCAGCGCCGCGCTGACCAATAAAACAGCACATCCCATACCGAAATGTACTAAATTGCACAAAAGAAAATCGACCATTCCATAATCTGTCAGGACTACTTAATCGGCCTATAGTTTCCTACAATGCGCCTAGCTATTTGACCACACTGATCTCCGTTAATAATAGCAGATGTTTATGGGTCAAATCTCTCACTCTCTCCCTGCAACTTTTTGTTACCCTCCTTTCCTGCCCCTAGACCAGAAAGGGGGCTTGTAACAGTATGGGTCAAATGTAAACGAATGGTGCCAAACGCGCTGTTTTATTGGTCGGCGCGGCGCTGGTGAGATTAGTCATTTTAATTTATTTGTTTCCCTCTGAAAATCCACTTTCATTGAAATCTAGTGGCTCCTTTTTTTCTTTTGATTCTGCCTATTTTTTTCCAAATGAATGCAGCTGGAATTAATGCAATAAATATGTTTTTTTTTTTACAAAGATTTCAAATTGTTTGTGGTCTATAACCAGTATCAGAATGAGGTTCGCAATGGTGCGCCCGAAGGCATGGGGGTTGAAGACCCAGTCAGTGACGTCACGATATGCAAATTTGTTTAAATTCATACCGACCTAATCACCATGACCAAAATTATCCTTTTTTTTTTTACATTGAATCTTGAAAAAAAAATATATAGACCTACCTACCGACCCTTTTTTTTTTTTTTTTTGCTGTTACTGCAAACCAAAATATTTTTAAGGATGGCCTTATTGATCTCAGGGGATAAGCTGCAGGATAACGTGTAGTCTGACACATTACGGTGAATAAATATGCATGTCCAGCCTTAGATCTTGGTAACGGACCAACACAATCAACAGTCAAGTGTGCAAAAGGTGTTGTAACTGCTGCAATAGGCTGTAAGGGAGCTAATGGAACCTTTTGATTCGGCTTACCTGTCATCTGACAAGTATGACAGGTTCGGATATAATTAATCACATCTCGCTTACACCTAGGCCAATAAAATTCTTAACACTCTATCATAGGTCTTCCGTACCCCCATATGACCAGCCATGCCCTGATGTGATAATTGTAAGAGGTCTTGACGGAAATTAAGTGGAACCACAATTTGAATTCTAGGATCGAGTGAAAAGTTAAAACTCATAGGTTGTTGTCTATGCAGCAATCCATCTCGAAGAAAATAGAAAGGAGATGAAGTCTTGTCTTCTCCGTCACGAACTAAAGAAAACAATTCTTGCAGAGTGCCATCCGCCTGCTGTGCTTTGATAAGGTCATCTCGAGTCACACTGTAAAGCGGAGATAAAGAGCAAGATGTGTTAACATGTTCCTCACAGATAAATGGACATTCAGACACTGTATCAGACTTATTAGTCTTATTGTTATCAACAGCATGTGAATCATGCACTGGAATCACATCTTCCGCATCCGTACACACAGTACTTCGTTCTGGCTGAGAGGAATTTTCAGAAACAATAAAAGTATCACAGAGAATGTTTTCAATTTCATCTGGCATACTTTTCTTAGCCATCGCTCTAGTTATTGCACATGCAGGGTATAGATTAGGACAGTCAGAAGATCCATCTAATTTCTCAACAACAGAAATCACTACAGGTGGAACATCAGCGTCAGACTTTTCCCAAACATTTCCCCCGGCTAAATCATTGCCAAGTATGAAAGTGACACCTGAGACAGGAAGCATAGCACGAACTCCAACTACCACCTCACCTGACACAAGTTTAGAATCGAGATGAATGCGGTGCAGAGGAACTTCCATGAACCCCATCTCAAGTCCTCTAACCAGTACTTGAGTTCCCGTATCAGTACGTTCAGACAACGGCAAAAGTCCTTCTAACAAAAAGGATTGCCCCGCCCCAGTATCTCGTAAGATGCGTACAGGTACAGTCTTATCTGAATTAGGCAAAGCCACGGTTCCTTCAGTGAGAAATGGTGCAAAATCAACACAATTTTCCCCATTCTCCTTCTCAGTAATATCTACCCGTTCAACCTGTTCATTAAATCGAGCAGAAATATGATTCACATTCGATGTAGATATTAAACCCACAGGTTTAACACCCTTCTCTTTCTTTTTGAGAGCGAAACAGTCTGCAATTTTATGTCCTACCTTCTTACAGTAGAAACAAACCATCTCAGCTTTCAAACGTGAAGTGTTATCAGAACTATTTGACACAGTATTCTGGCGTGAAACCATCTGTTTAGATCTACCAGTAACACTCAACTTAGGCCTGCTCAAATCATTGAAGTTATTGACAGAAATTGTATGAGTAAGAACAAACTCATCTGCCATAAGAGCAGCATCGGACATTTTACTCACTTTATGCTCATTGAGGTACATAGCAACAGCATTTGGAACACAGTTTTTAAACTCCTCTAAAAGAATCAGTTCTCTAAGCTGTTCCTTGGTGGTTACTTTTACTGAGGTACACCAACGGTCAAACAAATTCTCTTTCTCTCTAGCAAACTCAAGATATGTACAGTTTTCAGCCCTAAAGTGACTTCTAAATTTCTGGCGGTATGCTTCAGGTGCCAGTTCATAAGCATGCAAAATAGCAGACTTAACAATTTCATAATCACCACTTTGTTCCATAGTCAACGCTGAATAAACATCCTGTGCTCTTCCTACTAAAACACATTGCAATAGTAAGGTCCAAAATTCTTTTGGCCATCTTAAAGACTCTGCAACACGCTCAAAATGTTGAAAATATTTCTCTACTTCCTTCTCTGAAAACAGCGGTACAAGTCTAATGTTTTTGTAAACGTCAAAACCAGGTGCAATTAACAGTTTCCACAGACGATGCATGACGTGGAGTTTCAACTGTTTGTGCATGCAACTCTAATTCCATTTTCCTCAACTGAAAATCTCTTTCCTCCCTTTCAGATTGTAACTCCAGTTTACGTAACTCTAGTTCCTGTTGTAACTCTAGTTTTCTCATTTCAAGATCACTTTCTTTCAGTGCACAAGCGTCACGCTCAGCACGTAATTTTTCCGCATCCACACATAACTGTTTCTCTTGCAAAGACATCTCACTAAATTTCACATTTCGATCGGCAGCATAAAGAGGAGAGGTTAAAGACTCTTCAGGATCAATATCTTGAGCTCTTACCTCTAAAACACCCCGCTCAAAAAGTGCATTTTTCACAACTTTCACCAACGTGTCTTTCAGCTTCTTATCATTACTCGTTACCTCCACATCAAAGCGCTCGGCAATCTGCAACAACTCTTCCTTCGTGCATCTCTCCAGTAAGATTTCCGAAGGAAATGAGAAGAAATCCTCGATCACCGACGACATTTCTGTTAAAAGAGGCAGCAGAGAAACACAACAATACAACCGCACACGTGAGACGCCGCTAAACCAGAGCACTAGGACTACAAATCCCATCAGCCACTTCGCCTGGTATTGTCACCCACACATGCTCCAGTTAGAATCCGCACTTTCGTTATGAGATAAACAAAGACTTACCACAAGTCATCTCAAATTATCTTCATAATCAGCAGACATCAAATATGCGGATGCAGAAAACAAAAAGTGTCACCTTAAATGAAAATGAGAGACTCCAGTTCCTAACTATAAACAACACTAACTAAACCTACCTAGTCTTCAAAGGTGTACCGGACTCGGGGCGGTATTTAAACGCTGAGCTCAAGGACAATTGGCGTTTTAAACCAAAAGCCTGAAGCGTACCCCCAACAGAGATTTAAAACCCCCGTCCAGAATAACCTTCAAAAATAAGAAAGGCAAAATAACAAAAAAAATAAACAGTGCCTCGACGGAAGAGTTTTAAACCCAGCTGAGAACACTCTAACTACCTGAAGTCTACTCATTCAAAAAGAGTGAACACCTTAAACACTATGTATTTACTTACACATGCAGCATCCAGGACGAGCGCCCAATTTTATGTTACGACCCGCTAGTATCAGGCCGCAACACAAAAGAGGATTCAAACAGCACGTTGCAATTCAAAAGAGTTTTATTACATTAAACATACAATCGGAAACAAAAATAAACAGAAGTCTAGGGATAAAGGAAAACAACAGGTTAACAAACAATAATATCTTTGACGCTACATGTGTAAGACAAATACCCGGAGGAGCCACTCCTGAGGAGAGTTTCTCCAAAGAGTGCCCTCCCTTAAGAAGGCACAGTACTCTTTTATACTCTAAGCCAATTAATAATTAGTATGGGGAAAACCAATCAGGAACTCCCACGGCTGGACCAATAGGATCAGAGGACTCAGGGACGTCACAATATATATATATATATATATATATATATATATATATATATATATATATTTAAAGTTAACAAGTTATTGATAAGTAAAAAATTTGGCATATACAGTAATTTTAATTAATTTGATCTTACTTTAAGGAAAAAATATGAAAATTTCAACAGCAAAAAAAAATCAAAAAGTCTTATTCGTCTTCAAAAAGTAGGAGTGTTTCATCATCTTCATCATGCTGCTGCACACCTTTTCTCTGGTCCTGCTGCTGCACACCTTTTCTCTGGTCTTGCTGCTGCAAAATTAAAAGTATTTCAGTTTTATACAATTAATTGCACATAATTTTTTTCATTTGACTTTTACATTTGTTGAAATTAAATGTTAGATTCAGCTGGTCAATATAATTTATTTAAAATATGATGGTTTCATTATATTAATCATGTAAGATAACTATAAATATACTATAAATCCAGTAATTGTATTTACTAAATGGTTAAAATGCAGGAAACAAAGAAAATGCAATAGTGAGTTTATTAGGATTAGTGGATTACAAAATATAGGGATTACGTGAGAACCAGTTCTCTTCACACTTCATGACAGTAGGTGGCGACATGCACCTATGATGTTGGTTCGCAACCCGCCATTAAACCAAGTGAAGAAGGACGTTCGGCAGTTGTTGAACGATATAAGAAAAAACTCCAGCTGCGCTCTATGTGAGTAACCATGAATCATATCTTTCATTTCAATATTTTATTTGTTGTTAGGATTGTCAGATGTCAACTATATGTAAATTATGACGAGGTGAGATGCGCTAACCATGTTAGCTTATAGCACGAGATCCAAACTTTTGTTTTACCGGAATTGGAATAGTTAAAATTGAAAACTACCCCAAGCCTAACTGACCTAAACGACAGACTGTGAAATGTTCCACTCACATGTAAGTTACAGTCAGATGTTCTTTGTTTGTGTAACTTTAAGTAAATCAAACCAGTGACTTAACGGTCAACTTCACATTGTTTCTACTTTTAGTAAAAGAAAAGTACTAAGTCAACTGAACATGTCATCTCCCTTTTTTTAAATTATGTAATTAGATTATAATGATAATAACTATTTTACAGAAAACCACCAAAGGAGCTTACATTCTGACACCTTGCTGGAGCATGCTTAAGTGTGTCTGCCACAATGTCCTCCACTGTTGCTTGCTGGATTCTAGGATTGGACATCATCACTGCCTCTGTAATATTAAATTCCTTAACTATGCAGCAATGGTTAAAAAAAGTACTGGTAATACAGTTTTTTTGTGTCACTAACATATAGGACTTACTTTTTATGACCTTCATAATGTTCAAGTTTTGCAGTGGTCTCTTCCCTTTCTTCCCCTTCAGACTAAACTCCTTCCACACACTGTAGGAGGCCAGTGCCCGCATCACCCGTCGGGTGTTTTCCCCAGGGTTTGGACCTCCAACAAGACTTAAATGGTGTGTCTACAAGATGGAATACATTTTCAAAATGGTAATAACTTTTGTTATTTAACTTAATTCTAACACTTTTTTTGGCATTTCACGGATAGGTCACTATTAACATACCACTCTATTCCGAAATGTCTCCTCTTTCATTTTTTCTTCGAGAGAGAGGAGTTCCTCCATAGTGCCACACACATCAAGGCTCATCTCCTCCACTCGCTGACTAGTCCCATCACCCAGGGCACGAGCATAGAGTTCATACAGGGCTGCTGTTGAGCTCCTCATCGCCTTCATCTCACTCTCTATGCTGATGATTCTCTGAGTGAGTAGGCTCAGGAGGTGATCTGGGGGAATCAAGATTGATTCATTCAAATAAAGGTAAAAACTAAGTTTCAAATTATGTTTTGCATTTACCATTCTTCTGGATGTCTCTAGGAGGCGCTGGTCTTGATGATGCATCAAGAATGTGATGCTCTTCAGGTCTTGATGGCGTTAGTGTGGTTTGTCTGGTTGGTTTAAATGCTGGGGGAAATGGCAGCTGAGGTTCCACTGTAAATTAGAAGGCAATTACTAAAAAATAGCCGAACAAACGAAAAACGATGAAATGTACTGGTATTGGTATCAATCAACTAATGAAATTTTGGTATTCTGAAAACCCCGAAACACTTTTTAATATTAAATTGTGCACAAGTGGTAAAGTAAAAGAATTAAAACTAAAAAAGGCCTACCAGTTGATGTACAGTTCACCCGGCTCTTCTTTTTGGGGTGAGGTACTGAAGAAGTGTCTTTAAAAAAAAAATGAATACAAATTATTTTAGAATTACTTTAATTGTTTACTTGTAAACTTATTTCACGCTCAGGTTCATACCTTCATCAGAGCTGCTGAGACACACTGGCCGTTTTTTTCTCTTGGGAACGTCATCAGAGCTCTCCACAGAAGACTGCACAGGTGCTCTTTTGGACCACTTTTTTGCAGTTTCATAGTCACCTGAAGTAAAAATACAGTGAGTATAATTTAGCATTCCTTAACAGAGTTGCACTAACATTTTGTTTGAATGATCATTTAAAGTAAAATGAAATACCTGTTTTTGCAAACACTCTGACCCTGTGCCTGGTCCAATTTTTTTTATCAGGTTGTTCAAGCCTTTTAATTTTTTTGGTCACATTAATTGGTGGCCAGTAACAGTATTGTACCTGCATTAAAATAGTACAATTAAATTATGAAATAAATATTGTAGAAAATGAATTCAAACTATAATATGAAAGCAAGAGTAACTAAAAATCTAACTCGAGTAAAAAGTTAGATGTAAATGTTAATAATCGAGAATTGCATTTAAAACATGCTAAATGGAACCAACATTCGTTGGGAGAACAATGTGTTCAATTTGAAAAAAGAAAGATGAGGAGGAAAAAAAAGAGAAGAGTTGTCCTTACAAGGAGGGCATGTAAATAATTTTGTAAAAAAAAAAGAATAAAAAGGCTTTACAAAAAAAGTGCATGAATAATTTTAAAGATGCACTGTTATATTCCATAAAAGAAAGAATTGTCCATTTTGATTTTCATGGTGACTGTAAAGATATTTGTTAATGTATGTTGTTGATACAAGTGAGATTTAATACCTCATCTTCTTCAAAAAGCCAGGTCTGTAGTACCAAATCACAAGTCCCCTCCTCCAAAAATTCAACTATTGCATACATTCTGCAAGATTGGAAGCAAGAAAAATTATTATAAATGGAAAAGAAGCTGATTATATTTACCAATCGCCTCATATCACATCAAATGGCAACCTATTACCTTTGATTATAACTTGTGGAGCAATGACAGAAAAATCACAGTCCTGTCTTCTGCATTCATCTTTATTGCATGTTTTGTGAGTTCTGATGTTGGAATCCATTTAATAGTGCTGTTTTTTTGGTTGTACGTGTAGGAACCAATCAAAAATGACGTGCATGGGCTGTGGAACAGAGGGTACGGTTTACTGTACACGCGGCAAAGCACTCTTTCTTCCTTGTCTGGCACTTGAAGAATCTCACAGCATTGGCCCCCACTGAGGATGTATGCACAATCTCGGGCCTTTGTAGAGATTTTCTGTACATTTGTATTGTTTGGAGTTTTTTTCTGTTTACTCATCTCTTCCAGTCTCTTAGAAACCTGAATCAGTGGGTGTCTGCCAGAACGCACCATCTTCTTCAGTGACTGCAGGTAGTTTTCAAACATGAAGGCATTACAATTTTCCAGACAACCAAAGTTTTCTGCATCACTTGCTATGTGCAGCATGGTATGGGTGTTGTACACGAGGAACTCCTGTCCATAGAGTGTCCTACCTTTTTCCACAAAGTATTGCAGCAGTTCATTGGCATATTTGGAATGTTCCTGCACAAGACTTGGACATACTAGGATTGCCATGGCCACACTGAAAGAAAGGAAGTGTAAGTACACGTCATCTGACAGTATTCCCTTTAACACAATCTTCCCTGTGTATAAAAGGAACTGTCGAAACTCGGTTGCTTTCCATCTGTCCAGCTCCTCAAGACCCCTAGGCTTTCGCACAAATGCAGATGGTATGCAGTTCCGAAGAGACAGCAGTCTTGCACTAATTTCTTTGGTTTGGCTGGCCGAAACCCTTACAGCTCTGTCTCCTCTGGTCCAGATGAGCAGGAGCCTTTTCATTACACCGAGACAAGCCTGGTGCATGTAATCAATGGGAAAGCACCTCACCATGTCTATGGGGAGGTGAGACACAGGTGTGTTCCCATGGTGATGCTGAAATTGTGTTTGGTTTCTGAATGCTTCATCTGTCCGGAGTATGAGGTCAGCAGTGTCTTGGTATGTGACTCTGTTTAACCACACACCTTTTTGCTCACATCGGTCACAGCCAAAGTATCCGGAATACAGTTTGATATTTTTCACTAATGCACGAGCTGGAGCATCACACACAAAGCACCTCAGATTTACTTTTATTTTTCTTCCCATGAAGGTAATCCCGTCATTCATCAGATGACCCAGGTCCCTTACTGTGTCTTCCAAAAAGCCAAGATCTGTTGGTCGACTTGCACCACATGTCAGAGCCGTGGGGAAAATGGTAACAGGATCTAGCATGACTGCGCAAAGGACTGGCCACATACATGTTTTGGAGCTTTTGTACAGTGGTAATCCATCAACGTTCAGGGATAAATCAACACAGTCGAGTTTAACTACTTCATCAAGTGGGTAACTTTCTAATGTTTCTTGTAATTTCTGTTTTAGTGGAAAGTAAACGTATTCCATTCCAGATGATTGCTGTGTGTTAAGTTGCCGGGGAGTGTGCAAAAGGGTCCGGGCAGTTGAGGGTAATTCACTGTGTCCATGCTTTTTTAACAATTTAAGAAGGTTGTCAAGTGCATTGTGTTTTATCTGGTATTCAATGGCCCAAGTGGACAGCTCTTCTGCCAGTGACATGTCCTCACTGTCGTCGTCTTCTTCAAGGTAAAAGGCCAAGGATTCATTCAAGCTGTTAATTACCTCCCATGTTGCTATTGGCTGTTCTCTTGGATTTTCAGAGTGCAAATGGTGTTCAGTGTCAGATGAATATTCCCCACAATTCTGCTCCATATCATTCTACGGAATAGGGACCGCGCCCACAGCAGAGATGACATGCTGTGTGGGTAAGTTGCAGGTTTCGAGCAGTCGGAGAATTATCAGTTAAAAGTGTCCAAAACACAGAAAAAAAGGCTTTATTGTGGATTGATCTTGCAATGAACTTGTTAGGCTACTTTCGATATGTGTTTGGCGTCGAGTGTGTTATTTTATATCGAGTTAGTTTGACTTTGTATTACGAGGCACAATCGTAATTAATTTGTGTATTTTCTTGTGTTTTATGTAGAACTGATTTATTCTCCATGAAGTGAAACGCCTATTTCCACGTTTTATATCTCCATTGTGCAGGTAATGTGTATAAAACATGTTGTTATAAAGTGTATTCATGTAGTATTGTGCATATTCACCACTAGGTGGGGATGTTTCCCTTCACATTAGTGTGAGTAATACCGACATGGTCCTCACTGCAGAACACGAAATCCAGGGGGAGGAGTTGGATCCAGATCCAACTCCTCCCACCTTACACATATTTAAACCTACCCATCTCCGCCCCCTGATTCCTAACCCCACCCCTAATCCTACCCATCTCCACCCCCTGATCCTTAACCCCACCCCTAATCCTACTCATCTCCACCCCTTAGATCTGGATCCAACTCCGCCCCCTGGATCTCGTGTACTGCAATGAGGTGCTACTGGCAGGCTACTGGTAATACCGGAGAATGTCTAATAGAAGAGAATTGGCACTCTCTGGTTACTTCCTGTTTCTGGACTGGCTGCAGTAACACGTCTCTGTGCATGGGGGGCGCTCGCGGCCGAGTGTTGAATGAATGGGAGTCTATGGGGTTTTACCCCCAGAAATCCACTTTGGGGTTGGCATTTTTCTTTTTTTCTTTTTTTGCTATGAAAATTGCATTTTTAAGTTCACTTATCTGTTCTAAAAATTCGTTTAAAAAATGTGATGACGTCACATATTTTCATACTGCCTGAGCACTTATATAACGATATGAAAATAAAAGTGCTTGCAGGAAAATATAAATACAGTACACAAAAATGAACTTCGACAGAACGTCCTCCTTAAGATAATGTTTCTGATTCTGCTTTAGCTTCAGGTCAGTGAGGATAGGAGCAGACTTCACTCAATGTGTACTGATGAATTTTAAGAGTGCTGGCCTAAAAGATAACATAAAATGGAAAAGAGGCCACACTATGCTGCATATTGTTTATTTTTGCACAGACGCGTTTCGGCGTGTGCCTTCTTCAGTGTGCAACAAAATCACAATGTACCCAGTCCCACACCCATTGCCACACCCATATTAACACCAGCCTATAATATAGGATAATGACCAGACCGATAATACCAACAGTACATAAATGAAGCTGTTATACATTTGCAACAATATTTAAAAAAAATAATACAATTGTTCCAATTATAAGAAACAACTTAATGATAAATCATCATTCATCCCACACGGGATACATGTGTTTAAATTAAAGATATACCAAGCTTCTCGTTGTAAGAGGCGGTTCTCACGGTCCCCCCCTCTTGGAGCCTGATCAACACATTCTAAGCCCATAAATTTGAGCGTATTGACAGCATGGCCCGCAGAATTGAAGTGCCTTGCAACTGATGATTTTTCATCATTCTTCCTAATAGCACATTTATGCTCAAAAATATGGGTTTTTAGTTGTCGCTTCGTTTTTCCCACATAGAGTAACCCACAAGGGCACGTCAATGAATGCACAATAAAATAACTATCTGTGAGCATAAAGTTGCATGCTGCACAGGTCAGACATCTAAAATTTCCATGTGGAATTTTTTAAAATATTGTTGCAAATGTATAACAGCTTCATTTATGTACTGTTGGTATTATCGGTCTGGTCATTATCCTATATTATAGGCTGGTGTTAATATGGGTGTGGGTATAAGACTATACCCACATATATATGTGGACAAAAGTACATTGTGATTTTGTTGCACACTGAAGAAGGCACACGCCGAAACGCGTCTGTGCAAAAATAAACAAAATATGCATAGTGCGGCCTCTTTTCCATTTTATATAGCTTCAGGTGCCATTAAACGGGGTCTCTGGTCATTATCAGTCGCAGTGACTTTTGGCCTATAATCTATATTGAACTTACTTGCGGAATCAACAATAAAATCTACGTTGATTCAACGACAAGCAGGAGAAAGAGATACATTTAGCCGTCTAGCTCCACGATCACCTCCAGTGGAATTGTAATGGAACTGCAACCAAGATGACTCAATGGGGCTAATAGGAAGTGCCAAGGCTCTCTGTAGACGGGCTCTGGTAATACACTAGTTTAATTGAGATGTTCATTGAGTTGATTTGTGATTAATTCACTGAAAATGTATTATAATTGTCTGTTTGCAAAAATGTACTCACTATACGATCACAACGCAAAAAAGATTACATTGATTTAAAAAGATTAAAAAGAAAGAGTACTGTTTACAGAGTAGAGATAACGAGACATGCTGTGGAACTGATTTATTCTCCATGAAGTGAAACACCTATTTCCACGTTTTATATCTCCATTGTGCAGCTCCACTCAGCAGAAAGACCGCCCGGGCAAGACCGTCACACTTATACTCACACTTATACTGCAAAGATTGTGTTGATAAATAAGTTTACAGTGCATTTTATGAGATCAGAATAGCACAACTTCTCTTAAATAACAAATAGTGCACAGGGAATATTAAAGGTAACCTTACTAACTAAACAGAAAAGGAAAGGAACCCCAAAGAACCTTCACAGTTGTAACGGTGGTGGCCGCCCTAATACAAATAAATGACTTTAAAGAAAAGTTCGGGCGCCAGACAGGATAAAACCTGTCAATTTAAATGAACCCAGGATAGCCAAAAAATAACCACCTGTTACACACAAAAAAAATTATAGTAATAATCAAAAAAGAAAAATCATTTCACAAAGGATATTTATTCATAATAATACTAATAACACACAAAAAGTTCCACGGTATATCTCATCTCTGACGTTTCTTTAAATCCGTGCAAAACTTCCCACGTCTTCACTTCAACGCAACATCAACGCAACATCCACGCGTCCCATCGCGTCACAACGCGTCACACATTTGCAGGCAAGAAACAGGTGTAGTGAGTATCGAGTGTCCTCTTCGACACTAGGATAGGCGGATACAGCAGCTTTGGCTTGTCTTTAAAACAGCTCCATCATTGTTTGTCTGGGAATGCACCGACTTTCGCGACGCACCAGACTTCAACCACAGGAAACAACAGATCGACAAGCGGCCGTCTCTCCCCAACGATCCGTCACGATTTCACTAAACTTCTCAATGCACACACGGGTGACGCCTTTCCCAGGTACGACACACTTCCTTATATTCAATTTCCTTCCGTGATTAACGTTAATTTGTTTGACATACTCCTCCCATTTTGCGTAACGTGACAGTGAAAGTAAACAATCAATTATGTGACTCGCGGCACAGATTTTCTTCATTGCCACACAGTGGCTAGTGGCCAGTGGTAAATACATTTTGATCTGGTCACTTGACTTTTTTTCAGTAGGTGAGGGGTCTTCTCTTCAATTATAGGTCAGAGATCTCCCTTATCTTTACTCTGCTCTCTCCCCTCATTGTGAATAAACAGTTGAGTATAAAAGCTCCTCACATGACCTGGTATTGCTACTGAAGTCTAGAGTTAATCACACAACCATGCCCGTGGATTTCACTGGAAAATGGGAGCTGGAGTCGCACGAAAACCTTGAGAATTACCTTCAAGCACTGGGTAAGCCTGATCAGATGTCTGCTATCAGTTTAAGTCAGCAGAGAAATAAGAGAAAGCTATGTCTGTGCCATTTTCTAACTCTGATCACTTTATGATATTAGACAAAGCCTAAAGTATGAGAAATTACCATGCCAAGTTGCAAATATTTTGTAATTCTATTTCTTACATACATAGACATTGGCTTTCCCTTTCGGAAGATTGCAGCCCAACTCACTCCAACAAAGATCTTTACCCAGGATGGGGATAACTTTGTGATTAAGACACAGAGCGCCTTCAAAAGCTTTGAGCTGATCTTCACTGTTGGAGTTGAGAAGGAAGAATTTACTAAGGGATTTGACAACAGGTTGATAAAGGTGAACAATTCCCTTTATAATTGTGATCCTCTTCTAATGTCATACATTTATTTACCTGTAGTTACCCCAGACTTGGCCTGTCGGCCATGATCTCAGTCAGTTTGTTCAGTGATGAACAGTAAAACAAATAGAGAACATGCCTCAACTTTTACCCAAAAGGACCAAATACATTAAAGGTCTTTTTTTCACATGTCATTTCAATACAGGTTTATTTATATAAACCAGTGGTGGACCAAGTACAAATCAAGTACTTAAAGGTGCTCTATGTAACTTTTCTACTAAAATGAATCCTTTTTTTATTGCCTGTGTGTGAAGGGGTTGTAATCACACATTAAAATGATCCACTTGTCGAGTTTTGCTATTACCTCTGAAGGCCAGTATTCCTATTTCTATGTGAAGTCTCCGGGTCGGATTTACCGCGAAATCCAACGGATGTGACGTGCATGCGCGCTCCCGAGCCTCTCTCCTTATATACAGTCTATTGTAGACGGTCAGGGAGTTACGTCCGGTTAAAGGCGCACGTTTTTCGGCTTATATCTCAGTCAATCTTTGATCAATATTCCCAAGACTCTAATCGTTCGTAGTGCTGGACGGGGTCTTTCGAACGAGCCCACCCCTGAGGTCCAACTCGCCCGGCTCCCCGAGTTATAGCCGTTCGAAATCGGGGTCCCAGCGAACGGCGATCCGGTAGGGGACATCCCCGAGGCCCGCCACTCGAGCGTTCGGGCAAGGGTTCCCCTGGGACCTCCTCCCCCGAATTTGAGCTCTCTGGGTCTTTGCGTTCCAGAGATACGAGCGATTTTCTTCTGAGATCGTGACGTCACCGGCGTCCGCAATTTTGCAGCGCGCCCGGTGGTTTTCTGCTAATATCTCAGCGAAAACACCACCAAAAACTATGGAACTTATATGGTTCTTTTCAGCTCGACTAGATGGTCCCAACGAGCTCGGTGCTCGCCGAATCCGTCAAGTATTCGCCGAGATATTTGCGTAATAGACGGTATTGTCTATGAGTTTGAGCACGAGCGCTCTTGTAAAATTTGGTTGCAATCTGAAACATCACCACTAGAGGCCGCTAAAAGTTACGTAGAGCACCTTTAAGTAAAAGTACAGATACCATAATATATTACTCCAGTAAAAGTACTAATTTTCAGATTAAAAGTACTTGATTTTCATGTAAGTACTGATCGATGAGCCATATATTAAAGGTCCAGTGTGTGATTTTTAGCGACATCTAGCGGTTCGGTTGCGAGTTTACACTAAGGGCTCAGCCCACCGCTTACCCCTCCCTTTCGAAGAAGCTACGGTGGCTAAAACGGGACAAACATCGTCGTCTGAGACAGCAGAGAATAGCCAGCGTAAACCAAGTTTCTGTACCACAGTCCATTATAAACCACATCATGGATAAAGTTTCAGGTGAGGATCAAGGGTCTTAATACATAATATAATAATAGTAATCAGCTGATTGTCTCACGAACGTAACCAGCACATTCTCCCCACATAGCAAACCCATAATACAGCGAGGGAGAAGAACCACATGAAACTATGCAACTATATATTTTTTCTAACAGGGTAGTAAAAGTTTAGCTGGCTAATATGAGCTGTTACTGTGGCTGAGCTGGTTAAAGCGTAAAGCCTTGTTTAAACTCGACGCGTCCGCATGAGCCCAAAGGTGCGCGCGGCAAAAATGACGTGATTGTAACAGCGCGCGCGCCTCCGCATCCCCTAGACACCACTTACTACACACAATAGGCTTTTTTTCTCTGATTTTGGATACTCGATCGACTTAAAATGCTTTCAAGATCGACGGGTTGGTGATTCCTGTAACTGTTTTACGGTCAATGACAAGAGTAGCCTACTAATCAGCTGTCTCACGAACTTAACCAGCACATTTATCCCCACATAGCAAAGCCATAACACAGCGAGGGAGAAGAATTAAGTTACATGAAACAATCCAACTACATATTTACACCACTGACAAGGGAAAAGTCACTACTCACGGTGTTTATGACTAGCTTCTTCTAGCTTCCTGCGGCTTCTCTTTCAAGGTAGTGACGAAACGCGCTCTGTAGCGTTGTTTGTTCGCGTTCGGCTACGGTAGAAACATGACGTCACAATATGGCGACCTTCATAGAAGGGGATTCCCGCGCCTATGTAGATATAAATGCCTCATTCTAAGGTAATAAAAAACATTACGGTTTATTAAGTAAGTTCTTTATACACCACTGAACACATAGTTATGGATGTCATATTGCATTTCTGTTAATAGATACTCAAAAATGTTACACACTGCACCTTTAATTCTAGACAGATTTATTGGCAAACTAGTCAGTAGTCAGCATTAATAAGAAAGAGTAGAGCTTTGATGTGCATTGCAAATAAGCAATAGCTCTTTTTTTATGCACCATTGTCCCAAATTATATGATGATGAATAAAAAAAAAATTATTAAAACAAGTAAGCATAATTTGTATAAAAAGAAATTGTAAAATGACTTTTGTTTTTTATTAAAATCATGTAAATAAATATAGAAACAGGCCAGTTCCTGGGGTTTAATAAAAAACACAGTGTCAAATTAACACTTAAAATGTTAATTTTAACACTACTCCGGATCATATATGGTCCCAATCTATCTAGTGTAAAAAGTACACCGTTTGTAGTGTTGAATTTACAGTGTTAATATAGCACCTTACAGTGTAGAAAATTGTAACAAGTGTTACACTTACAATTGTTGTTTAAGATTTACACTATGGGGTTTTTAACACCCCTGGTGTTGAATTAATTCCATTGGATTACACTATAAGTGTTATATATAAAGTATTCTGTTCAATGCACAAACAATTTACACTAGTATATATTGTTAATGTACAAGATCAGACATAAAATCAAGAGTCTTCAGACAGATGTATAAATCCAAAGTTTATTTAACAAATGGGCAAAGTAGCTTCTTTAAAACATATGCCTGATGTGTAAAGGTCAAATTATCACATTCATGAGTTGCACAGAAAATAAAAAGTCAATAAAAAGCATAAAATCATCAAATTTGCCAAGACATGAACAAATATGACAGGTAGATTGGAACAAGATTGCAGAAAACTACTTGTCGACAGTTGTGTAGCATCCATGAATGCAGTTCCTCTTTGTCCCATCAGCGAGCAGGTAGTAGTAGTAGTATAGTATTTGAGTTTATTGCCATATCAGCAGCGAGCAGGGATGCTGTGTGGTCTCTTCAATGCAATCAAGGTGTTCTTGTATGCTGGCCCCTGCCAAAGACAAAAATAACACTCAAAGTCAGCTCTCCAATTGGCCGTCTTTATATTAGTTTTCCACAATACAATCAACCCAAACGGAAATATTTTGAGGCAGACAATAGGTAGTGTGACAGAAATGTCCAAATTTACCTTTTTGAAGGCGACAAGGTGTTGTTCAGCTTGATATGAGGACATCTTTCCAGGTCTCTTGGAGCCTTGTGGTGATGGTGGAATCAAATCAAGGAGACAAATTGATGCAAGATCGCTGCCCCATTCTAAATCACTGATGTGATAACTTCAGCAAAAAATGCATGAACTTGTATAGATAATCTTATTCTGAACTATAGTCTAACCTGAACAAAAACATTATCAAACAGTTACATAGCATAATGACAACCATATCTCTCTCTCAGGAGCCATTCTGTTCAGATGATTGTGTAGTCAGAGTTGTGATGTTCACATCTCTCTCACACCTTGAGTTTCGAAGATGAACAAAAGCCTTTTCGGGTTTTGAATGACATGAGGGTGAGAAATGACAACAATTTAACACTTTTGGGTCAACTAACCCTTTAACTTTTTGCAGTTTAATATCTTGAATTAACACAATGACATAGTCATTGATGTGTCATCATGAATTATGACAATCAAGACACATCAATCACCCAAGACACATGTAAATTCCAGGTCTGAACAAGGCATTTTGTGGTTGCTCAGTTAGGTTTAAATTTTTCATGTTCATTCATCATGTATTAAAATTTGTACTGCACATAGAATAAAATATAATTACACTCACAATTCTGGATTCATCTTCAGCATTCTGTTGCAATCTCATGAGAGGAGCTTCCTTCACTTGACACTGCAGGGATCTGGGCCAAATCTATAGAAAAAGGTGTTGGGCTGGGTGTAAATTAGGGCTATAAATTGTAAAAAATAATTGTGATTACCCTTCATTTTGATTATGCTGAGAGCTGTCTATAAAGCATGGGTGTCAAATTGTATATTCACATCCTTCATTTTAGAATTAATTAAATGACTGTTACAAGTTAACAGCCACAAAACCTTGTGCAATGTTACATGAGTAAAGTGAGTAATAAGGCATCTTAAATTGAATTTGGTGTACTACATTAGATTTTAAGACATGTTTAGAATGTATTTTACCCATCATTTATTAATGGTATTTATAATGTGAACAGAAAATACAGATTCATATGAATAAAATGCAGACAGATAATTAGTTAAATAACATGCAGTATGAATTTATAGACTGATTTCAAGCTAAAGTAAACTGAATTGGAAGACAGACGGATTTACAGATAAGCTTTAACTCACTTTCACAATGTTTGAACTTAACTGTCATAAAAAAACTTGATGGTAGTAAGTTTGTGTCTTGACACAGATGTGACGACATGATATTCAGTGCTAAGAACAAGCAACGTACAGATTATGTAATTCACACTTAAACATAGGGCGAATAAAGTCTACAAAAAAGTCTCCCCACCTCAGTCTACAAAAAGACTGCATTTGTTGTTTGCACGTACTGCGCACTACAAGATACTTAAAGCTGCAGTCCACAGTTTTTCCTCTTTATCTGTTATAGACCTCTGTTCGAAATCTGCAACTGCAGTTATTCGCGGAATTGTCAACTTTACGTGGGTTGTGCCTCGACACGGCACAGCGCGGATGAATCCAATGTTTGAGGAGAATGTGCGGCTGTCAGTCATCGCGCCGGTGTGGATACTGGCATTCAGAATCACAGATTATTCTTTTTGGAAGTATGACCAACATAATATTCACCGGAAAATGTAATCTGAACAAGTAGGCCTAAGTATTACATCCACTTTTGTTATGATTCTGACCAACTAAGGGGGAAAAAAACATTGCAGTAAATCACGCTGATTAAATCTAACGATCGCTTATCATATCACCGTGCAAATGATACTTTGTTCTCAAATTGTTAAAGGTGACCTATAATTCAAAATTGAATTTACCTTGGTATAGTCAAATAACAAGAGTTCAGTGCATGGACATGACATAGAGTGAATCTCAAACTGGACTGTTTTCGCGTTCTCATTTAATTCACGTTTATGAAAAACACCCCTGAAAAACGGTCGGTTCTCCACACAATACCGACTGTGACGCAATAGTCGGGATCATTAATATGTACGCCTCCAAATATTTGCATAATGCCAGCCCTCAATGCCAGGCGGAACTGCGCAGCCGAAGCATGGCAGTTGCTCAGTGTGGATGTACACATGAACACAAAAGTATTTTTTAGTTCCTTCATCTGAGCCTCTGAAGAAACAATGGGTTAATTTTATTTTCTCTGGAAATTTTCAAACATTTCACCGACTGTTTCCTCAACTTGGGCCAATACAGAGCTGGCCTCGGATCGAGCTACCAAGCAACACTTTCTGATGTGTAATTGTTCAAGTTCAGACAGGTAATCTTTCTCTCAAAATCGTTCAATACTGTTTATGCATCAGTAAGTCAAGCCAGTGACTAAAATATCAGCTTCACATCGTTTCTTTTAGTAGGATGAAAATAATCGTATTTAAATTGTGAACAAATTATATACAGAAAGCGATCAAAGAACAATCTTTCCACACAGCGCGAGTTTATACACTTGCCAAACTCGTTATGAAATCAATGACGCACGTTACTGCACAACGAAGCTCTTACTGTATTTACATCATCGTGTTTGCATTGGTGAAAGCCTTAGAGAGAGTGCAGAAACGACTCGGTTACTAACGTAACCTCGGTTCCCTGAGAGGAGGGAACGAGTATTGCGTAAGCTTACGCTATGGGAAAACTCCTTTTCTCGAGAAATATTGAAGTCTTTATGTAAAACGCATTGCAGCTGCACAGCATACAGCAATGAGCGAGGCAGCTCGGTCATTGGCTGTGCTGCGGCAACTTGCACGAACCAATGACGGGGCGACTGAACCCGCTTCCAATGAGCGTGCTTCGCGCCCACGCGCGTCAGAGCCCGCCAAGATGGGCGTGGCCAAGGGCTATATATTGGGCGCCCCGTCGTCTGAGTTCTTTAGGTTCAATCGACTGAAGCAAACTGACCAAGCACAAGCACGGCAGATTACGCAATACTCGTTCCCTCCTCTCAGGGAACCGAGGTTACGTTAGTAACCGAGTCGTTCCCTTTCGAGAGGTTCCTCCTATTGCGTAAGCTTACGCTATGGGAACGCCATGTAAAACGCTGTGCGTGCTGACTTCGCTTCTATTAAGCCGGAGGCCGGTGCCTGAGCCTTTGAGCGAAGTAATTATCCAACGAGCCAGCCGAAGGCGGGCTTTATAAAAGGACAACGTGGAACGGCCCGATGGGCGTCCAGAGACACACACAAGCACATTTTCATGTACTGTCATGTATGAAAAATCCTCCACATCAGTTTCAAAGATGTGATTCTATGAGGGAGGAGACAATGCTCAGCATGTACACACCCCAGCCTATGCATAGTTAGACCGACAGTATGTTAGAGTGCAATGAGGGGACCTGTAGGTTATAAAACCTGATAAATGTGGACGGTGAGGCCCAGCCTGCAGCCGCACAAATATCTTGAATGGGTATCCCACTCGACCACGCCCACGAGGAGGCCATGCCTCTCGTAGAGTGAGCTCTGATGCCCAAGGGGCACTGAAGGCCCTTGGCTTCATAAGCCAGCGCTATAGCATCAACTATCCAGCGCGATATTCTTTGCTTTGACACAGCCAGACCTTTAGTGCGGCCGCCAAAGCATACGAACAACTGCTCTGTCTGTCTGAACAGGGCAGAGCGTTCCAAATATACTCTGAGTGCCCTGACCGGGCAGAGTAAATTAGCGTCACTTTCGTCTGCTGGGGACGATAGCGCGGCCAAAGATATCACCTGTGCTCTGAAAGGAGTAGAGAGCACCTTAGGAATATACCCGTGTTTTGGCCTGAGGACAACCCTGCTGTCGTTAGGTCCAAACTCCAGGCAGGTAGCGCTTGATGACAGCGCGTGCAGGTCGCCCACTCTCTTGACCGAGGCGAGAGCCAGCAAGAGAGCAGTTTTGAGCGAGAGCTGTTTAAGGTGCACAGTTCGGAGGGGTTCGAACGGGGCACGCTTAAGTGCGTCCAGGACCGTGGCCAGGTCCCAAATCGGCACCGAGGGGGGGCGTGGGGGATTTATCCTCCTGGCGCCCCTCAGGAAACGAACAACTACGTAGTTTTTTCCCAAGTGTGCGTCTTTCGACCGGTTCATGTGATGCCGCTATGGCAGCCACATATACTTTGAGCGTGGAGGGGGTGCGGCCTGCCTCCAACAGCTCTTGTAAGAAAACGAGCACACTCGGTACTTCGCATGTCTCAGGATTCAGGTTCCTGGATTTACACCAGTCACTGAACACCTTCCATTTCTGGGCATATAAGCGCCTCGTAGAGGGCGCTCGCGCCTCAGTGATGGTTCTCAACACTCCACTGGGGAGGTTCCCGGGAATCCGTTGAGGGGCCACGCATGGAGGGCCCACAGATCGGGGCGGGGATGGAGGATCATCCCGTTGGCCTGCCTGAGGAGATCTAGCCTCAGTGGAATCGGCCATGGGGCAGATTGCATCATCTGCATCAGTTCTGGAAACCACGTCTGGTTCTTCCAGAGTGGGGCTACCAGGAGCACTGCACATTTCTCCTCCCTGATCCGACTGATGACCTGAGGTAGCATCGCGACCGGAGGGAAGGCATACAGCGGGCGGCTCGGCCAGACTTGGGCGAGCGCGTCTGTGCTCTTTGAAAAGAAGAGAGGGCAGTGCGCATTTTCCTTGGAGGCAAAGAGGTCGACCTCTGCTCTGCCAAAGGTTTGCCATAACCACTGAATCGTCAGGGGGTGGAGAGACCATTCTCCTGGGAGAACTTTGTCTCTGGACAGCATGTCCGCTCCCTGGTTCAGAACACCTGGCACATGCGCTGCTCTCAGTGAGCGCAGGTTGCGCTGGGACCATAAAAGGAGCTCCCTGGCCATCGAGTGCAGGGAGCTCGATCTGAGTCCACCCTGACGATTTATATGCGAGACTACCGTCATGTTGTCCGTTCGGACTAGGACGTGCTCGTCCTTCAGGTACGGGAGCAGGGCTCTGAGAGCCAAAGCGACAGTTCCAGACAGTTTATATGTAGGCGCTTCTCCGGGATTGACCACAAGCCGGAGACAGGCCTGCCCTCGTAAAGGGCCCCCCAGCCTATTTTGGAGGCATCTGTCGTGATCATTTTTCTCCTTGTGTTCACGCCCAAACTCACACCGGACTGATACCAGTCGACAGCTTTCCAGGGCGTCAGGGCTTTTATGCAGCCGTGATTTGCTCTGATTAAAAAGTGGCCCGAGCGCCACGCGTGAGTGGGGACACGGCTTTTGAGCCAGCGTTGGAGAGGACGCATGTGCAACAATCCTAGCTGGAGTACAGCTGATGCTGAGGCCATGAGACCGAGCATCCTCTGAAATCGCTTGACGGGGGCGCGCGCACCCGCTCTGAACGATGTTGCAAGGCGCCTGATGAGAGGCGCGCCGTCATCTGCACTGAGTCCAGCACTATTCCCAGAAAAGAAATATTCTGGCTGGGGGATAGCATGCTCTTCGCAAAATTGATTTTTAGACCCAGGCACTCTAGATGACTGATAATCCAAGACCTGTGTGTCACTAACTGGCTCTCTGATTGTGCTAGGATTAGCCAATCGTCGAGATAATTTAGTATTCGCACTCCCCGCTGTCTCAGGGGGGAAAGTGCTGCATCCATACATTTCGTAAATGTACGGGGTGCCAGTGACAGGCCGAATGGTAGTACTGTGTACTGGTATGACTGTCCCTCGAAAGCGAATCTCAGAAATGGCCTGTGATGAGGCGCTATTGGAATGTGAAAGTAAGCGTCTTTCAGATCCACTGACAGAAACAAATCCCCCGGGCGAACTTGCGCGAGGATATGCTTGGTTGTTAACATTCTGAACGAGCGAATCATTAAAGCTTTGTTCAGATGTCTGAGATCTAGAATGGGGCGGAGACCGCCATCCTTTTTCGGGACGAGAAAATAGCGGCTGTAAAAACCTGCCTCGCTCATAGAGGGAGGGACTGTCTCTATAGCGCCCTTCTCTATTAGTTTGAGCATCTCGGTGCGTAGAACATGTGAAACATCTTTTCTCACTTTCGTCTCTACCACTGCTGTGAAGCGGGGTGGTCTGCGAGCGAATTGAAGCGAGTAACCGTGTTTTATTATGTTCAAAACCCATTTCGGCATGTCGGGGATATTTTCCCAAGCTTTCGCTCGCACAGATATGGGCTGAATGCTGGCCGGGGGCGTGTCGCAGTGACGTATGGCTCCCGCCAGCGAATCGTTCTGTGTTAATGCCGAGCTTACAGCTCTCAGTGGCGCGGGCGCGCGCTGAGCAGCTCTGTTGAATGCCGAGTGCAGGGGTGCGTGTGAGATCACAGGCACGCTCGCTGTAATGCTCACAGAGTGAGATGGGGAAATGTTTAACACTGTGTGTGTAGTGCTTAAGGGGTGGGGGTGCATAGACTGTGGTAGGCACGCGCGCCACTTTCATAAAACTTCCCGCTCGTGGCGGGAGGTTTTTGGCCATATAAACAGTGTTTGTGAGTTGGGGTGCGTGCATAACAGCGGGCACACGCGCTACTCTTATACAACTTCCCGCTTTTACTGGGGAAGTGTTTATAACTGTGGGAACAGTGCTTGTGTGTAGTGGTGCATACGTGACAGTTGGCACACAATCTACATTTATGGGGCGTTCAGCCTGAGCTGGGAAAACATTTGGCACTGCGTTGACAGTTTTGATATGTGGGAATGCGCACTTTGGTGTGGACACGTGACCCTTTAATGACACAGGCAGAAAATAGCTCTTTATGTGATTTCTGTGTGTCGCCGTAAAAACGGCGTTTGTTTGCAGGTGGGCGAGCTGTGTGGCTGGCACATTGGCTGCTGTATAGACATTTCCAGCCGCCTGTAAGGGGACTGGGTAATGCTTTAAACGTTTTGGAGAGAACGGTCCGGCTCTTGCGAGACGCGCTCTCCCTTTTCCTCCCTGTAGCTAGGAGGACTTACGAGGCTCTGGGTTCAGCACAATCCTGGGCCGAGGTCCCCCGTCGCTCGGGCGGTTGTTTCCTGTTGGCAGAGCGCGAGCGGCGTCGAAAATCCGTTTCAGGTTTGGGCTGAGAGACGGGGGGCGCCGTTTTAGCTCTCTGCTGCTGAGGCGGCCGTTGGCGGCTCTGCGATGAGCTGGATCGCTTGGGCAGGAAGTGACGCATAGCCTGTGAATCCTTACGGGCTTCGGTGAAGCGCTCGGCGAACTCCTTCACCGCTGGTCCAAACAGGCCGCTTTGGGAGATAGGCGCGTCGAGAAATGACGCCTTATCTGCATCCTTCATCTCTGTTAGCGTCAGCCACAGATGGCGCTCAAGGACAGTCAGGTTAGCCATAGCACGGCCGATGGATTGGGCGGTGGCTTTTGTAGCTCGCAGCGCTATGTCAGTGGCGCTGCGTAGATCCTTAAACGCCTCAGGATCGGGTCCAGACTCGTTCATACTGCGGAGAAGTTTGGCTTGAAACACCTGGAGGACAGCCATAGAGTGAAGCGCTGATGCAGCTTGGCCGGCGGCGGCGTATGCGCGACCGGCGAGAGCTGAAGTAGACCGGCAAGGCTTCGAGGGATGAGAAGCTTTAGCCTTCCATCCAGCGTTGGAGGGTGGACACAGATGATTGGCCACAGCCTCCTCGAGGGGCGGAGTCCCCTCATAGCCTCTTTCTTTCGCGCCGTCCACAGAGGAGAGCGACAAAGAAAAAGAAGGCTTCAGGCGAGCGGAGTGCGGGGCTTTCCACGACTTCGTGAGTTCGTCGTGAACTTCCGGGAAGAAGGGGGAGGGTCTTTGTCGAGGGGCCTGTCGGCGCCCCTGCAGGAACCACTCGTCCAGTCGGCTGCGGGCGGGTTCTTCCGGGGAAGACCAATCGAGCCCGAGGTCTTCCACGGCCTTAGAGAGAATGCGGACGATCTCCCAGGCCATGCTGGAGCCCGCGCTCGTGCCCGCTAATGTCGATGGCGCGGGGTCGAAGGACGAGCCCGGCCAGTCGTCGGATGCAGCATCACAGGAAAAACTGTCATCCTTATCATGGTCATCCCCTGACGCGCCAAACGAGACGAGCCCCATCGCTCCGCTGGATGGGTGCTGGTCCGCCTGTGTGAACTGGACTGGCGGCGGGGAGTCTTCGGGTGGTGGTGAAGCACGCGGGGATTGGCCCGGCGTGACATCACTGCAAACCGCGTGCTCCGGCGGCCTCTGTGAGCGCCGTTTTTTCTTTCGCGGCTCGACTAGAGGAGACGGCAGCACGGAAGATGTGGGCTCTTTCGCGGTGAAAACGGCGAAGCGAGCGCGCAGCTCGGTGAGGCCCAGGGCGTCACACTCGGGACATCCGCCTCGAGTGAGGGCAGCCTCTGCGTGGTCCGGTCCCAGGCAGCGGGCGCAGATGATGTGACGATCGCCGTCCTGAAGAGGGCCTCGACACGAGGCGCAGGAAGGCATTTGAAACAACGCCTAGTTAAATTTGCTCTTTTAGAAAAAGTGTCGCGGGGGCCAACACTGAAAGCTTTGAAAGGATATAGATGATGCGCGCCGGATGGCTTAGCAGAAGGGATCGAAGGCGGCTGAAGGCGCCGGCGTCCTCGAAGCAGTCCTGCTGTAGGCTTGTCGACGGCGGCGGCGAAAAGACTCCAACAAATCCGGAGGATCCAGCGAAGAGAAGGTTCTTTGCTGAAGGAGATTAAATCTAAAGAACTCAGACGACGGGGCGCCCAATATATAGCCCTTGGCCACGCCCATCTTGGCGGGTTCTGACGCGCGTGGGCGCGAAGCACGCTCATTGGAAGCGGGTTCAGAGTCGCCCCGTCATTGGTTCGTGCAAGTTGCCGCAGCACAGCCAATGACCGAGCTGCCTCGCTCATTGCTGTATGCTGTGCAGCTGCAATGCGTTTTACATAAAGACTTCAATATTTCTCGAGAAAAGGAGTTTTCCCATAGCGTAAGCTTACGCAATAGGAGGAACCTCTCGAAAGGGAACTGCTTTGCAATGATAAGATCTTCATTCTCGCGATCAACACGTCATTTGCTCAATGCTCATCACGGCAACATTTTATGTGATGGGAATAGATCTAAATACTTTAAAAACATCTCACGATTCGTTAATCTCGATAGCTGTTATAGTAAAAACTTATAATAGCAGTAGTAAAAGTATTCGGGAGAGAGTTTCACATGTAATGCGTTGCTTTTTCATATGCAAGCATGTCAGCCAATCACAGCAGTGGCCGCGGTTACACTGAATCCCACAGCAGAAACGCCCCTTCAAACAGAGTGTTCAAATCAGAGGCTAAAAGCAGGCTAGGAAAAATGCCATTTATTTCTAAATTATAATTTTTTTTATCTAAAAAAACATACTAACATTATAAGGGTAACCCAGGAAACATTATAAAATAATTAAAAAAAACATTCTAGGGCACCTTTAAAGGGGTCATGAACTCAGGCCCGTCGCCAAGGGGGGGCATTAGGGGGCCGTGCCCCCCCAGATGACACAACGTGCCCCCCTAATCATATGGTGGTCACTGAGCAAACTTACTAGCAAAAAAACGTATCCACGTATTCCATAACGAAATGTCGTCAGCAGCATTTACCACACAGGTGCACTAATCTCTGTAATTTTAAATAACACATTAGTCTTCAGAAATATGAAAATTAGTCGGAGCGTGTAAGGCTCTGCGCAAGGCCTTCCCCTGGCCGAGCGGGCTTGTCGAATTTTCTGATTCATTTGCCTGCTAAAAACAGCCTACTGTTTCCACGTAAAAAAAGGTAATTCTTCTCAGAATTGCGTGATATAAAATCAAAATGGCAAGTTATAAAGTCAGAGTTGAGTGATATACAGTCACATTTGCGTGTTATAAAGTCAGAATTGTGAGGAAAAACTCTGAATTGAGAGAAATCCATGTGAGAATTGTGAGATAAAAAGTCGCAATTATCTTTTAATTTTTTTAATTCCGTGGCGAAAACAAGCTTCCATATTAGCTACTTACTTCTGATTGCTTTTAGAGGGAAAAGCTGTCCATAAATGCTGGTCTAGGATCAGTTTTCTCCGTAATAAAAGAATATTGGCTAAACTCCGGTGTTTTGAGCGGTGAGTGGATTAGTTCTATGCGCGTGGAAATCCTCTCGTTATAATAAGCAGTTAGGCTATGCAAATAAGGCATTATTGTGTATCAGCTTTACTGATAGCCTAGGAACTTTGTGAGATCGCGATGAAGTTGTATAACCGCTTTTTAAAGATAATAAAATAGGCGGCGCTCTTTGCGAGCTTTCTGCCATGTCAAATCCTGCATATAGCCTAAATGTTTTTAAAGGGGAAGCGCATATCCTCATGGTGTTGGTTCACCCTCCGCCTATGATCAGATTCAGAAACTTAATATTTTGTGTTTTGGTGTTGTTTAAATATAGAATTTGGTCTATTTCAGTTATATTAGACTAAATAGAGGATGTTATTGTTTTTGTGACTGTCTGTTTTGTAGATCTCATCATAAAAAGTGTGCCCCCCCATGAAAATGAAATGCCCCGCCATTCTATATGTTCTGGCGACGGCTCTGCATGAACTGGCTTTTTAATTTTTTTCATATTGTTGTCTGAGGTCAACTTATGAGGTTCGCTTGGTTTTTACATTCAAAAACATCAAAATGAATAAGTAATAGGCTATATTCTACCCTAGTTTTGAACCTAGCTCAAAAACACTCGGTTTTTATGGGCGTCTGGCATTGAAGACTTGGAAGTAAACACGGGTGAGTGGATAATAGTTTTGCATATTATAATGAGTTCCGTGTAATGCGCGAATCGGTGGGCGGGGCTAAACCGGCCGTGTTGAAGTAGGCGTTGATCTTCTTCTGCGGGGGTGGTGTTTTATCCTCTTTGTCGTCATAGTTCCCCACTTTGAAAAACGAGTCGTTTGCTGAGCCTGGTGTCAATAAAAGCTTTTATTGGACTTACAAGGACGTTTTCAGTTCTGAAACTTACAGGATATTCTTATAATATGATGACCTCTTAGATGTCAAAAGCTTAAGGAAAATTTGATTTCTCAGTTCATCACCCCTTTAATGTTCAACATCAGCATTGTGTGACTACATTTAACGCCCTTCCGATATTTATCCTTGTTTTCACATGGGCCCGGTTGCAGTCTCTCTTTTGCAGTTGTCACTGGTAATTGTCGTTTGAAGCTTTCTGGATCCGCCATCAAACTATTTTTTTGCAATTTCAGTCTAATAATAAAATGACACTACATAGCATAGTCTAGCACCCTGTAACTGAAGAGGAGTACTTTTTAACATTGTAGATTGTTAATTTAACTCTTTGGGAATTAATAACTTTTAACACTGCAATTTTTACACTGCCGATTTGACTACATATTCAGACTCTGGTGACCTGGGAAGGTGACAAATTGATGGCCACCCAGAAAGGTGAGAAAGCCAACCGGGGATGGAAACACTGGATAGAAGATGACAAACTTTATCTGGTGAGCATCCTCATTCTATGGATAATATTAACCAAAACAATGTTAAAAGCAACGTTATTTCAGATAAGTATTTCAGTTTTTATGAAATATAATTAAGACATTTGAAGTGTAAAGTGTATGGTTTTATCCTTTCATAAAAGTCCTGCTCTGCTGTACTCAAAAGACAAGGGATACGTTTTGACCTCATGATCATTTCACTTGCAGGAGTTGACATGTGAGGATGCTGTGTGCCAACAAGTGTATAAAAGAAAAGACTGAATTTTCATGTGATTCAATGTCACATTCATTTAGCTACTCAACAAGTCTATCAAAATCAAGCTGTGTGTTAACTTGAGGCATCACTGCTTTCTCAGGAGATAAAAATGACTCACAATGTGACACTGTCAACACTTCAGTGGGAGTTTGTTTTCTTCTGTCTAAATAAAGATAATGAGACATTACAGTATGAGTTTCATTTCTTGTGTATGTAACTTAACCCTAAAGCCTATTGTATCAAATATTTCAAGATGAACACTTACTAGACTAAATCTTACAGGTTTATCCATACATAATTTTAAAAAAGTGTTAAAATGTGAGCATCAAATATGATCCACTGGGCTTTTGATCTCTCAATCATTATTGTATTGCATTGCATTATATGTTTTGCCCCACACAAATAAAAACTATCTTTGATCATTAGACTAAGCATTTAAATATCACTTTACTAGGACATATTTTTGGGATATATACAATGACAACTTTAGATTCAAGTAGTCTGCAATTATAAAGATCTCACTGATTAACATTACAAGCAATCAGAATGTCTTACTTTTGGCCATATAAATATCAGCAACTGTAACAAATTGCATGTTTTTGCTTAGTTTTGGCTCAGTTATTATTTGTATTATGAAATCCATATTTTCATACTATAAAAGCTTGATGTATCAAATATTACAACTATTTTCTATAGACTATTAGTGTTACTAGGCCTACTATATAACTGGGACTGCTGACAAAAGAGATTGGTGATATTACTCAACAAAAAAAAAAAACATAAGCTATGTACATTTTGATTTAGATTTTTTTTTAGATAGGCTACTGTTTCATAAAAAATATGTCAGGCTTTACAGGGTTAATTGAAAAACAAATTGGCTTTGGTAACTGAGAAAACACACAGAGCTAAATGTAGTTTGGGTTTTTCACCATAATGTGCTAAAAAAATCGTTTTACATTTTAGGACTATTAAAGATTGATTCTGTAACCATTAAGAAGAGACCCTGATGGTGTCCAAAGCAGTCAAACAATATTTATTAATTAATACTTTATTATTATTATTAGATGGTTGAAGATTTAGATATAGAGTGTGGGAAACTGTGGAAATTGTATAATTAGGCTACTTTTGACTTAATGCTATCAATTGCTGAGAGACTAGGCTACATATTTAAATTATGTATTTCTTATTTAATATTTAAGAACACGTTTCACTAAGAATTTTCAGTTGACACGGTGTTTTTTTATTTTTTTTATTTTTTTTTATTATTAATCATACGTACAATAAAGGTGTAGTCTTTAGGAAAGGGTTAAGCTCAAATTCATTGCAAGCTAACGTCGTCAAGCAGTGTCACTCAAATGCCGAGTTTAACCGAAATTACCCGAAAAACTCCGAAGCCGTCCGAGTGTCACGTCAACGCTTTCGACGTCAAGCGCACGGGCTTTGAGGAAGTTCCACGTCACATTTGCCTGCCGTGCACAGCACACAACTGAAGCCGAAAAACACATCAGACTCTCGGTGGATGATATAAAATATTGCAACTGAAGGAGACAAAAACCAGCAAACGCAAACATGGTAAGTGTCACATCAATGTTTACGTTATGGACAATATTGTAGCTGTTTCGCATATATTAAAGAAAAATACGCTTTCAATAACGTTAGCTCGCGCTGTTAGCCTCGCAAGGCCCTTAGAATGGCCACATAGACAACTCTTATTTAGTCAGTCTGTAAATTATTTATTCATTTTCACTATTTTTTGAGATATCACTTGCATTTAAAACTTAACATTATCACACATTATAAATAAATTGTCCACTTAAATGTTGTATGAAGTGATATCTTGTGTTCTGGCTAACAGCTGATGATATGAATGTGACTATAACATTAACAGGACACGTTAATAAATAAGCACTATAGATATGTGATGCTTTATATATTCTATTGAGTTGCATGGTTACTCCTGACATTATCTTGTTGAGGCATGATTTGTTGTAACGTAATTGTGTTGCTTCTTAACTGTGCTGTAAAGGTTAGTTGCTGTTACTATATCAGACTTTTAACTGGGCGATAAATGGCAAATGTTTGTGTAGTTGTGGGTAGACAGGTTGAATCAAAAAAATGAACTGCTTTCTGTTCTTGATGCAATTAAGTTTTGAGCTTTTTCTATAGACTATTAGTGTTACTACTATATAACTGGGACTGCTGACAAAAGAGATTGGTGATGATTAATAACAACTTTAAAGTAATTGTGATTCTGATTCTTCTTCTCCTCTAGCCTCTGAGGCTGGACATCAAGCGCAAACTCACGGCTCGATCTGACCGTGTCAAAAGCGTAGACCTTCATCCATCTGAGCCATGGATGCTGGCCAGTCTGTACAACGGCAGTGTCTGTGTGTGGAACCATGAAACACAAGTAAGTAGGAAACGTGTGCAGTTTTTCAGCATTTTTAATCCATTACCATCTGAACTTTACAACAAACATTAGGGATACAGTAGAGCAGTAAGTGTGTTTAATGTTTGTCTAATAATCTCTTATATTTACTTTTAATAGACTCTGGTTAAGACGTTTGAAGTCTGTGACCTGCCAGTAAGAGCTGCCAAGTTTGTTGCCAGGAAAAATTGGGTCATAACTGGTGCTGTAAGTATATACATGAATAATAATGTACACTATTATATAATATCTATTAATATACTATTCCTTTTATTATAGATTTGGTACTGATATTAAACTATTTAATAAATCCCCCTTTTTTTCTAGGATGACATGCAAATTCGAGTTTTTAACTACAACACATTAGAGCGAGTACACATGTTTGAGGCCCATTCAGATTACATTCGGTGTATCGCTGTGCATCCCACCCAGCCCTACATCCTCACGAGCAGCGGTATGGACAGATTACATTTGCATATAAGTATTCATATTACATGTATGAAAATACACCATATGTTATATAACATATTACACTACTGTTTACATGTTTGGCGATCTTTAAAATAAATAAACACTTTTATTCATCAAGATTTCATTAAATTGATCTAAAGTAACAGTAAAGACATTTGTAATGTTATAAATAATTTGTATTTCCAATAAATGCTTTTCTTTTGAATTTTCTATTAATAAAAGAATCCTGAAGAAAATATACAGTATCACGGTGTCCACAAAAATATTAAGCAGCACAACAGATTTCTATTTTGATAACAAGAAAATATTTCTTGAGCACCACATCCGTTTATTAGAATGATTTCTGAAGGATCATATGAAACTGTAGACTGGAATAATGGCTGCTAGAAATTCAGCTTTGCCATCAGTTACATTTTTTAAATTTATTAAATAGATATATTATTTAAAATTGTCATAATATTTCACAATATTACTATTTTTGATCAAATAAATGCATACTTGGTGAGCATAAGAAATTTATTTCGAAAAATGTTTAAAAAAGAATCTTACCAACCCCGAACCTTTAAACAGTGGTGTATGTACAAAACTCTTTCTTTAACATTCATTGGGTGTGTGTGCATTTAGACGACATGTTGATAAAGCTGTGGGACTGGGAGAAGAAATGGTCCTGCAGTCAGGTATTTGAGGGCCACACACACTACGTCATGCAGATTGTCATCAACCCCAAGGACAACAACCAGTTTGCGAGTGCATCGCTGGACAGAACCATCAAGGTAAGTTAGTACACTTATGCGGATAGAGCCAGTTTGAATCTGACTTGACATTTCCCCCATCATTTCTTCTTTGTTGTGTTTCAGGTTTGGCAGCTGGGCTCTTCCTCTCCTAACTTTACTCTGGAGGGTCATGATAAGGGGGTGAACTGCATTGATTATTACAGTGGAGGAGATAAACCCTACCTCATATCTGGAGCTGATGACAGACTGGTTAAGATTTGGGACTATCAGGTACTATAATGATATTGATGATAATCAATGGAGCAAGTCATTCCTGGCTATTTATTTACTTCTGTTCTGTTCTGTGTGCCTCTCTCTCTTTAGAATAAGACATGTGTCCAGACTCTTGAGGGTCATGCTCAGAATGTGTCCTGTGTAAACTTCCACCCAGAGCTGCCAATCATCATCACTGGATCAGAGGATGGTGAGTCATCTTTAGGATAATGTTATAGATTTTTTTTAATGATCACTTTTATAAAACTGTACTGCCTCATTCCTTATGCAAATGTTTGTTTAAATAATTTTTTTATAACTATAATATTTTGAAAGCAAAAAGCTTTCAGTGGTCCCTGCACATTAAACTGGAATTGTATAAAGTGATGGGCGCTTTCGAAACATTGCTTTGTGATGCTTTGAAACCTTTGCAAATAATTAGTTTTGATCCAGTGATTCCGAGCACGTATCAAACTGCCGAAGACACGTGATTTCAGTAAATGAGGCTTGGTTATGGCATAACTGTTTCAAAATGTATCGAAATTTAAATGGTTCGCCTTTAGGGGCGATCTCTGTGGACCCATGAACCAGTGTCTAAATATGATTTTTACCTGATCACGGATCAATTTTATAATATTGTAGACATGACACATTTGTATGATATAAAGGAAGAGTTGTAGTCCCTACAAATAGAATAAAAATAAAATAAAACATATTATAAAGACACTTTATATTTAATGGTATTAGATGATTTGTTAAAGATTACACCTTCAATAAAACATTTGCAATTGGTTTGTAAAAGGTGTTTATGGATTTTGGGCTGAATTTTCACGGCATTTACACTGTTCTGACCAACAGTGGTCACTAGTGTGTGGTGTTTTGAGTGAATCATTTTGCGAAGCAATTGGTCCAGTTGATTCAAAGTTTGAAAAGCTTTGTTTCTACCATCACTAGTATAAAGTATTTTCAAATTAAAAATGAACACTTCACCTTTAAAGCTTCTTGTAACTGTCTTTTGTTAAGGCACGGTTCGTATCTGGCACTCCAGCACTTACCGTCTAGAGAGCACCCTGAACTATGGTATGGAGCGGGTGTGGTGTGTGTCCGGCTTGCGCGGCTCCAACAATGTGGCATTGGGTTATGACGAAGGCAGCATCATTATCAAGGTACTAACAATAATTCAAAAGTAACACCATGCTGTTGCCTGTCAGTGGTGTGAAATACTGGCTAAAGCTCAGGCTGATAATAGGAAAGTTCACTCCTCGCAACAAGAGAGCCATTCGGTTGCTTCAGGGCCAGGGCTGTCAGCAGGGGATGGCAGAGATAGATAATGTTACAAAAGATTTCTATTTCAAATAAATACTTTTTTTCTGGGATTCTTTGATGAATTGAAAGAACAGCATCACGGTTTTCACAAAAATAGCAGCATAACTATTTTCAAGATGTTCAAAATGTTTCTTGAGCAGCAAATCCGCATATTAGAATGATTTCATGTGACACTGAAGACTGGAGTATTGGCTGCTGAAAATTCAGCTTTGCCATCACAGGAATAAATGACATTTTAAAATAAATTAAAATTGAAACGGTTATTTTAGATTGTAATAATATTTCACAATATTACTGTTTTTACTGTATTTTCTCAAATAAATGCAGCCTTTGAGCATATGAGACTTTTTTCTAACTTTGAAATGGTAGTGTCCATTTTACATGTCCAGTGTACATGATCTACTTCAGTGAACATTGACTAATAATCTGACGAGCTTTATATAATGTAATATCTTATGTGGACAGTTCTTTGTAGGATGGGCATTTTTCAAAAATATTGCATTCGAATATTTGGGCTCATAGAAATTGAATATTCGAATATTCGTTTATTTAAATGAGGTTTAACGAAAAAGACGTTATTTTTTAAGTTTAATTTTTTTCTTTTTTTAACGTTTTTGTCACCATTTCTGAACAGGCTTATGATTAGGCAATATACACAACAAGCTTAAAATATATCTTAAGGTTTGCTTTTAGTTGAAAACATTAAACAATATGAGTAAACAACAACATATAAAGAACAAAAGCATTTAAACTCAAGCAGGCTAACGGAGAAGAAAAAAAAACACTAATAAAGCAGGTCACGCCAGTTATCGTACAGGCCGAGTCAGAATATGGTTATCGTGTTTATATTGTTTCACGTTCATATTCAGAAAACAATAATATCCACTTGCTCGATTGAGAAAACATGCTGCGCTGACAGACGTTGCAGAGACAAAGAAGTTTCTAACAGCACTTTGCATTTTCTGTTCTTAAACCTGTCTCCCTCAACGAAATTTAAAGGAAACATATGTCTCAAAATCATTTAGCTATAAGATAAGTTATCATCTCGGATATACAGCCGCGCTTTACCTGCAGTCGTGATGCAGTGATGGACAGCTATCTTTCCTCAGTCGACTTGTGCTTGGATTTCATGTGATTTCTCATGGTGGTGATATTATGATAACTCAGATTCATTCATTAATTTGATCAAAAGTAATTCAATTTTGTAAGATAATTTAGTAAGATAATTTTTATCCGAGTAGCCTAATACCAAACTTCGCAAGGCAGACAACAACATTATGTGATTAAATACAAACAACTTGTTAAACACGCTCCACAGCGCCACCCAGTGCATTTCGTTATAATTGCGAGTTATTGCTTGGGATTTATCATGGATTCACTGCATTTACGGCCAGCAAAGCAACTTAGTAAAAATCGAATAGTTTTTTATTTTTTGAATAATAATTACAGATCGAAAATTCTAATATTCGTGCACATCCCTAGTTCTTTGTAATTCATCCGGTTTATATTTGTGTTTTAGCTTGGTCGTGAGGAGCCAGCCATGTCAATGGATGCCAATGGAAAGATAATTTGGGCCAAGCACTCTGAGATTCAGCAGGCTAACCTCAAAGCCATGGGAGATGCTGAGATCAAGGATGGCGAGAGGCTGCCACTGGCGGTGAAGGACATGGGCAGCTGTGAGATTTACCCTCAAACTCTCCAGCACAATCCTAACGGCAGGTAAGTCTATCACATCTTTCATCTAACCCCGCTACTGTATATGCAGCCTGATCCTTGCTGTAATTTATTAATGTAAATATAATTTTACAAATGATACATTTCTCAACATCCAAAGATTCAGCACCTTTAATCTTGTTGTTTAGGTTTGTTGTGGTGTGCGGAGATGGAGAGTACATCATCTACACTGCTGTGGCTCTGAGGAACAAGAGCTTTGGATCTGCACAGGAGTTTGTCTGGGCCCATGATTCATCTGAGTAAGTGCTCTAAAGGGCATATAGAAAACAGATGTTCAGAGCAGTTGCTTACCAAAAATACCCATCGACTGTGAGAAACGTAAAAACTGACATGACTTTGTTTTAAATCAAGGTACGCGATTCGGGAAAGCAGCAGTCTGGTGAAAATCTTCAAAAATTTTAAGGAGAAAAAATCTTTTAAGCCCGACTTTGGAGCAGAAGGTAAACTGTTTTGCATTGCATCATAGGCAAGTAGTTCAACAAGATCTGTTTTCACAATTTTGTATGCAAATATATAGTAGAAGATACAGAAAATGTACAAATGCACAGTATACGGCACACTCAAATCCTTGATTACATGTTGTACAAGCATGATAGTCTTTTATGTTTTTATGTAAATGAATGTTTGTGTGCTTGCAGGCATCTATGGTGGTTTCTTGCTGGGCGTCAGATCAGTGAATGGCTTGGCTTTCTATGACTGGGATAACACAGAGCTGATTCGTCGCATTGAGATCCAGCCCAAACACGTGAGTCAACTGCTACAGTCCTCCTGACTTTTGTTCTGAATGGTTTGGCAATTTCTTAGTGTGCTTGGACCAATTGCATCTGTACTTGCAGATTTTCTGGTCAGACTCTGGTGAGCTGGTTTGCATTGCCACAGAGGAGTCTTTCTTCATCCTGCGTTATCTGTCAGAGAAGGTGGCCGCATCACAAGAGTCAAATGAGGGGGTTACTGAAGATGGAATCGAAGATGCTTTTGAGGTCAGTGCAAATCAGTGTTAAAAACACACAGTCATGTTTAATTGCTTGAAAAGGGTTGTTTCAAAGGAAACACATTTTAATTAAATCCGTAATTAAAAATAATTAAAATAAAATGCTCTTATGATTCATTAACAATACAACCAGGATTTTTATTAAGACTGTAAATCAAGTGAATTTTGATGTTGACTTTAAAGAATTGAAACAAAAGGTCTGATCTCCTCTGTTTGTGTGTGCAGGTCCTGGGAGAGATTCAGGAAGTGGTAAAGACGGGTCTGTGGGTGGGAGACTGTTTCATTTACACCAGCTCAGTCAACAGACTCAACTACTTTGTTGGAGGAGAGATTGTCACCATTGCTCACCTGGACAGGTACTGTCAAATTCCCCAATATCTGAAATCAGTTTCAAACATTTTCATATTTTTTTTATTCATTAATCACATATTCACACTAGGGGTGGGGGAAAAAATCGATTCTTAGATGCATCGCGATGCGGATGTGGACGATTCTGAATCGATTCACAATTGTCAAAAATCGATTTTCAAAAAAAAAAAAAAAAAATAGATATATATTTATAATAACGTAATATTGACGGAACGCGAAAGACGGAACTCTGAAGCGCGGAAGTGCAGTGGCCGGACCGTCTGTGGCGTGCACATAACAGACGCGGACGCGATGGCTGAGCGCCAAATCCAAACACCCTCCTCGTTAAAAGCTGACGTGTGGAAATATTTTGGCTTCTGAAGTTGAAGGGGGAAAGGAGCTGGACAAGAGCCACACTAGTTGTAAGCTTTGTAGAGTAAAACTAAAATATTTCGGAAACAAGACACATATGAGAAGCCATATGACACGTTTCCAGCCAGAGGAGGAAAAACACTCGGCTGTAACGTTACCGGTCGTTGTTATATTATTAATTTACTACAAATATGCTGCTGCTAGTTCAGACACACATGTATTTTCCTGTTGGTTCTTTGCAATGTTAATAAAATATATTGTACGTTAATTCTTTATGGGTCATTACTTTGTACTTTTAAAGCAAAGTATTTATAGTCACACACACACAAAAAAAAGATTCTGATAATCGATTTAGCATCGAATCGCAGCCCTCTGAATCGTAATCGAATCGAATCGTGAGGTGCCTAGAGATTCCCACCCCTAATTCACACTCGTTCCAAATTTGTGGTTGGTACAATTTGAAAATGTTTTTGAAAGAAGTCTCTTTCTATTTAACACATTTTAAAATGTAATTTGATCCTGTGATGGCAAAGCTGAATTTTCAGCATCAATACTTCAGTCTTCAGTGTCACATGATCCTTCAGAAATGATTGTAATATGCTGATTTGGTGCTCAAGAATAATTTCCTTATTATCATCAATGTTGAAAAATTTGTGCAAATTGTGATACATATTTTCAAGATTCTTTTGTGTAGGAATTTTAAAAGAACAGTATTAGAAAGAACAGAAATAGGAATCTTTTGTAATGTTGTAAATGTCTTTACAACAATTTAATGATCAAATTTAATTTGCTAAATAGAAATATTAATTTCTTGAAAAAGAAAAATACTGACCCCAAACTTAGTAAAACAGTATACATATAGAACAGGGGTCTCCAACCTTTTTTCATTTGAGAGCTACTTTTTAAAAATGAAAGTGGCCGAGAGCTACTCATGTAATACAATACTTAAATCTCCTAAATAATGTCTCATAACTCATATTAACAGCTATTCAAACTGTTTTAGACCTAAAAGAGTTTTTTTAGGCCCATATATGTCACCCTTAAATGTCAGAGAAAAGAACAGAATCAGAGATTAATTTTTTTTTTATAGAAAATTGTACTTTGCATATACTGTAAACACATAATTATAGTTGATTTTATAGTGCATCATAACTAGAGATGAAATGGCATGAAAATTTCCTTTCATGATTATAGTGACCAAAATGATCACGGTTATCACAGAATCCTGTTAAAAAAATACTATTATAGTTATAGTTATATGTCGAAAACCAGCAAATAACAAAAAAATAGCATCAAATGCTCTTTTTGTTTAAATAAACATTAAAATAATAACATTAAAAATGATGGCCAGATTTTAAAGGAGTGTCTTGCAACATGTTATCTACTAACATGTACAAGTTCAAATAAAGTTTTGACAAAAAAGGTTTTATAAAAAGCTAAACCTCACATATTTCAGCCTTTAAATAATTTTTTAAAAAAGTAAAAAAAGATAAATTACGGACATTTACAATGCACATTAGCTTATCTTTTATAATTAATAGTAAAATTAATGTTGACTGAGCTTTCAATGTTGTTATGGAAAGGGTGAAGCTGATTGGTTGGATCTTGTCACATGACCTGCGGTGCGCTCGTGGCATTCTGAAAAGTTGAGGTGTTTTCATCTCGCTGCGCCTGGACAAAATGAGCGCGTCGCTTCAATTATGAGCGCGCTTGCCCAAGCCTACATTTGAAATAACGAACTTGAGCGCGCAAAAGACGCGATATGTGAACGGCCCCTTGGCGAGCTACTTCCAATCAGGCCACGAGCTACTGGTAGCTCGCGAGCGACGTGTTGGAGACCCCTGATATAGAAGGAAGGCCGTATATAATTCATTCACTCTAACAGTGTCTTATTTATCGTAGAACCATGTACCTTCTGGGATACATTCCTAAAGATGACCGTCTTTACCTGGGTGATAAGGAGCTGAACATTGTCAGTTACTCTCTTCTGGTGTCTGTCCTGGAGTACCAGACTGCTGTCATGCGCAGAGACTTTGGCATGGCAGACAAAGTGCTACCCACCATCCCTAAAGAACAGAGAACCAGGGTTGCCCACTTCCTGGAAAAACAGGTAAGACTTCAAAGTGTTTGCCTGTAAGTCATGATTTGCGAATGACAATGTTCTAGCTCTGCAAAAATAACAGCAGCTTAGACCCGTAAATCGTGAGTAATAAAAATAAGCATGAAGTACAAGTTGTCTCACTTTAAAGTACTTGTGAAGATCTATGTAAACAACAAATGTGGGTCAAGAAAGCCTTACGCTGCATCTGAAATATGTTCTATGATATCTAAAGGATCTTTGTCCGTGTGCATTCAGGGTTTCAAGCAGCAGGCTCTGGCCGTGTCCACTGATCCAGAGCACCGGTTTGAGCTGGCGCTGCAGTTAGGAGAGCTGAAAATCGCCTACCAGCTAGCAGTAGAAGCTGAGGTTTGTTGTTTTAAATCAGGGATACAGCTCCCCTAGTGGTGGCCAAGCTCAATTGCTTACTACTTTTATTGCATTTATTGTAGTGGAAAAAAGTTTTTCTGTAAAAGTAATGTTCAAGATTCTGCATGTAATATAATATAATTAAGATTTCTAATAATAATGCTTTTCTTCTGTAGTCTGAGCAGAAGTGGAAGCAGTTGGCAGAGTTGGCCATCAGTAAGTGCCAGTTTGGTTTGGCACAGGAGTGCCTCCATCATGCCCAGGACTATGGAGGTCTTCTGCTGCTGGCCACTGCATCTGGCAATGCTGCAATGGTTGCTAAGCTTGCAGAGGGGGCAGAGCGTGATGGAAAAAACAATGTTGCCTTCATGACCTACTTCCTGCAGGGAAAGTAAGTATTATAAGTGAACAGACTTTTGTCAGCTGAAATACAAATAGAAATATGTTGACTAAAGATGTTTTACTTTAGTGGATTATCTTTTCATAGTCTACTATGCATTCCTATAGGAAGTCATGCTTTAGACACTGATTGTTATTTTGAATATAGTTTAATTGCTTTAACTGATTTTTTGTCTTGCCAGACTGGACAACTGTTTGGAGCTCCTGATCAAGACCAATCGTCTACCAGAAGCAGCCTTTCTTGCCCGCACATATCTGCCTAGCCAAGTATCAAGGTCTGTATTCACATTCACTTTGTCACAACATTAAAGATTTTTTTTAATAAAGTGAAGTGGTATTTTGGAAAGGTATACGACATATTAAAAAATAAAATATAAAACAAAAGTGTACACAATATGCTAATTATTTTGTCCAGTTTCCAGTCGGAGCACACTGTGTGAGATGCTGTATCCCACAATGGAATACACTTGACTTGACCTTCAAAATTAGTCTCTTTTTGACTCATTATTTGATCTCACTGTGAAAAGATAATTCTACACATATTGGTGTTATATTGGTGCATTTTTTTTTTTTTTTCAGAGAGTAAAATGCATTCTTTACAATCCTGTAATTGTGTGTTTGATAACAGGGTGGTGAAACTTTGGAGAGAGAGCTTGTCTAAAGTGAATCAGAAAGCTGCAGAGTCTCTGGCAGATCCTACAGAGTATGAGAACTTGTTCCCAGGCCTGAAAGAGGCCTTCGTGGCAGAGCAGTACCTGAGAGAGTCCTGCCTCGGCAAAACCAGACCTGCCTCCGACTACCCACTGATCACGGTAAGAAAGCAATTTTTTTTCCATTATTTGACAAGGCAACATGTTAAATTTTTTAAAGTTGTTAATCTAGTGCTTGTATTTTCAGCTTCATTTCAATTACCAAAAACAATTTTTAATAGTTTTAATTTTAATTACCAATATCAACACTGCCTTTTATTCCAAGACACACTTTCACTGTTTACTTATGCAGGATCCAAGCAGTTCTTTAGAAGATACAAGCCGATAAAACGATCTTCTGAAATCAAGCCAAGCCACTTGTTTAAACTTATAAATATAGTCAGATTTACACCTATAGGAATGCTATAATATAAAATCATTATATTCCCATTATATTCCCATATATCCATTATATACACATCATTACTCCAACATGCTTGATCAAAGAAGTTTTTTTAACAGGGAATAACTGTATCTTGTCATTGCAGTCTGTTTGGACCCTGATGATCACTGCTTACTGCTCTGTTTTAATTGTTTGCATACTTTTTGCTGTGTTGTAATTAAAAAAAAAGTTTGTCTTTTTTAAAAATCCATTTTATTTGACTTATAGGCTGCCTTTACAATTTTTTCCCTCTCTCTTTTCTCTGTCCTTAGCCCAATGAAGAAAGGAACGTGCTGGAGGAAGCCAGTGGTTATGAACCAAAAGGAATTATCCCCACTCCTACACAGGTGTGTCTCTCACTCTCTCACTCTCACTCTCTCTCTCACTCTCACTCTCACACTCTCTCTCACTCTCACACTCTCTCTCACTCAAACACTCATCTTGTTGATTGCAACTAGTGGTGCAACCAGGGCCTAAAACTAACTTTTGGCTACACCTGCCAGTGGCCAATGGCATAAGATATTTAATAGCCATAAATATTTTTTTACCGGCCATGAAACTGTTTTTGCAAAAACAGGCAGTATTGACACCAATATTTTTTAGATACAAGTGCAAATTCACAATTCTCTATTCCAATTTCAATACCACAGCTAAAACTACTAGCCTATCTACTGATATACATTTAAATTATTATTAATGACAAGTAAACAGTCAGTGATAAAATAACAAATAATCAAATTACACGCAATAGCACAAATAGATACAATAGAACATGGATACTATTGTTTTTTTTCAGGTAGGTCTAGCAATAGTTTTCAGGTAAAGTAAAGTAATCAAATGTAAAAGTTTTCACTGTATAAATTAAACATTGATTAATCCTTATTAAAGGTACACAATTAATTTAGTCAAGAACAGTGGGTGATTTCTTTTTGTCTTTTGTTGTTTGATTAACATTAATGACACAGACAGCAGCAGTTATATTTGGCTGCTGTCACTTTAAGAGCTGCACTGATCCAATACACGTGCGTTTTAATTCTCAACTGTTTACATTCACTTAAGATATAACCGATTATGTTTTCTAGGATACTACAGAGACGGGCATTTTTGACATAATTTTGTGTGCATTTGTCCATTCAAGCGCCAGAAGACGTGAAAGAGCTCAATTCTGTATTCACGCTCTGTCTGAGACTTGCTTTCTGGGCGCGCGCTTTGTATGTTTGCGCATAGAAAAATTGCCACACAGCACACGAGTACCGAATTGAATTCCCTTTCATGTCTTCTTGTGCTTGAATATTTAAATTGCCAAGGCTTAGACTTTCGTGACGATGCAGCACTGGCCCATCAACTGTCCCGAGTGTCGTTCATGTTCTCAAAACATTGCATTCATAAAAATGTTACTGGCTTATTGACATTGTTTCATATACTCGCCAACGCAGATTAATACTCTCATTAGGCGCTTGGAAAGAGGAATCAATTCGGTGTTTGTACATCTGAAACGCGGCTCTCTGTGTGTGCACGCCTCAAGTGTGTGTGGCTGTGCGCATAAATAACAGCGTTCGAGTACCGAATTGAGTTGCCTCTTCTTGAACTGGAATGGTTTAAAATCGCTTCAATGTGTAAATTTACAAGACAAAAGATCCGAGAATCACATGTGTGCCGAGCCGTGGGGCCTGGTCTGTACAGATCACGGATCAACTATGATCTGTTCCACCCCTAATGGCAACACACTACAGCCTACCACAATACCTGAGCAAAAAAGTAATCTAAAGACAGGGTTTCCGCGGGGTCTTAAAAAGTCTAAAATTCTGTACTTTAAATTTAAGGCCTTAAAAAGTCTTAAAAACGGCCAGATTTTCATCCTAGGTCTTAAATTTTATTTAGTCAGGTCTAAAAAAGTGTTTACCCTCATTCATTTCCATAAACGCTGGCTGCAGAAAGTTATTACAAAGTAGCAAATAAGCATCAAGTTGTAGCCGACAAAGCGGAGCCCTAGAGCAGGGGTCTCCAACACGTCGCTCGCGTGCTCCAGTAGCTCGTGGCTTGATATGAGCTAGCTCGCCAGAGGGCGTTCACATATCGCGACTGTTGCGCGCTTGAGTTTGTTCAAATGTAGTCGCACAGCAAGCGCGCTCATAATTGAAGTGACGCGTTAATTTTTTTACCAGGCGCAACGAGATGACAAAAATCTAAAGTTTTCAGAATGCCGCAAAAGCACCGCAGGTCATGTGACAGGAACCAACCAATCACCCCTTTCCATAACAACATTGAAAGCTCCGTCAACATGAAGGATGGGGGGTGCCCCCAAACACTACTAATAAACATAAGCTAATTTGTAAATGTCAGTAATTTTATATTTTTTGACTCATTCTTTTTATAAAAAATATTTAAAGGCTGAAATATGAGGTTTTTCTTTGTATAAAACCTTTTTTGTCAAAACTTAATTTGAACTTGTACATGTTAGTAGATAACATGTTGCAAGACACTCTTTTAAAATCTGGCCATCATTTTTAATGGTATTTTAATGTTTACGTAAACAAAAAGTGCATATTGATGCTAATCAATTTGTTATTTGCTGTTTTTCGACATAACACTTGTTGAATTGACTTCATTCTGTAGTATTAGTACTTTTTTAACAGGATTCTGTGATAACCGTCATAATTTTGGTCACTTTAATCATCTCATAATTTCCTCTCTAGTTATGATCAACTAAAATCAACAATAATTGTGTTTTTACAGTATAATATGCAAAAGTACAATTTTCTAATAAAACAATATCAACCTCTCCCTCTCTCTCACACACACACACACACACACATCAGATAATCCTAGATAGATAGATAGATAGATAGATAGATAGATAGATAGATAGATAGATAGATAGATAGATAGATAGATAGATAGATAGATAGATAGATAGATAGATAGATAGATAGATAGATAGATAGATGATTCCGAGGTAACCATCTATCTAACTTGGATAATGCGTCGTGTAGGTCTTAAATTTCAATCTTAATGGTCTTAAAATGTCTTAAAAAGGTCTTAAATTTGACTTACTGAAACCTGCAGAAACCCTGAAAGAGTTCACATATATCTGTGTGCCTAAACTAATCAAATTGCCTGTGTATGTTCAGAAGGTGAAAGACACAGAGGAGGCCCCAGAGGATGTGGGTGTTTTGGCTTCAGTGATAGCAGCCGTCTCTGCTCCAGTAGTTGCTGCCATGAGTCATGCAGAATCCCAGCCTCCTCAGAAGGTTGAGGAGGAGACTGAGGAAGAGCCTCCAAAAATGACAGAAGCAGAACAGAAGGTATTTGAAAAAAAATGACATGGTTAATAAAGCCAAAATGAACATCAGACTTGATGTGACCTCATTTTGTGATTTTATTTTAAGGTTATTGATGAACTGGAGGATGATTTGGATAACATGGAGCTTGATGACATTGACACCACAGACGTCAATCTGGATGACGACTTCTTGGATGACTAAACCCGCAGCACTAAAGCATTGAGTTTATTTAAGCGACCAAACCTTTTTTTTATTTGTTCCTGTTAGACCTCCAGAGCTGAAGTCTGGGATAGACTGAGCTGAATATAAATGTCTTTTAGGGCGTACCACCGATGGAAAGAGGGGGAGGAATGTGCATTATTGATGGTGAATTCTTTTGTACTTTGGACTCTGGACCTTCAATTTACATTTTACCTGTACATCAAGGTTGATTCTTGTGTGTTTGGCCATGATTAATCATGGTCACATTATTCATAATAAAGATATCTACTATACTTACAATGATTTGTCATGTCATAACATTGTTTCTGTTAATATTCTGTTAAATATAGAATCCTTTGAAATCCTAGTGGAATCCCAGATTTCTTTAAAAAATAAATCTGCCTGGAAGTTTCTAGTATGCCTAGTAAGACCTTGATTAGCTGGTTCAGGTGTGTTTAATTGGGGTTGGTGCTAAACTGGACTCCCTGACCTATATACACTTACCTATGTAAACTGACAAGATACAGTTAAATCAATAATAGGAAAAACAGACTGGCATGAAACAAGGTATGGATTTAGCTTTTTCATTGAATAATGACTTAAAGGTGCAATGTGTAATAATTTTGAGTATCTATTAACAGAAATGCAATATGACATCCATAACTATGTTTTCAGAGGTGTATAATAAAGAACTTAATTAATAAACCGTAATGTTTTTATTACCTTAGAATAAGACATTTACATCTACCGCGGGCACCCCCTTCTATGAAGGTCGACATATTGTGACATCATGTTTCTACAGTAGCCGAACGCGAACAAACAGCGCTACAGACCATAGACATAATAAATACATGTCTATGCTACAGACCGCGTTTCGTCACTACTTTGAAAGAGAAGCCGCAGAAACCTAGAAGCTAGCCATAAACACCGTGAGTAGTGACTTTTCCCTTGTCAGTGGTGTAAAATATGTAGTTGGACTGTTTCATGTAACTTAGTTCCCTTTCAAGGCGGTCACTTCGACATTTACGTCGATGACGTAGTATGGGAACTCCTCCCCTTCTTCACTTCTGCTGAAATCTTATGGGCTAACGCCAGCTGGAGACAGCTGGCCAATTGACGCAAAATATGCAAATACTGACAAGCGCTGGCAGTATAAATTTCGTACACTTCGTCAATTGCATCAGAATCCTTTTCTTCACGCTCAAATCGACGTGTGCTACTCGAATTGGAAAATAATAATCTTACTCGCCATCGTTGAAGGTGTATCTAAAGATACCCCACTGTCTTTGGCATCCGATGGCATCCATCTGCAACTTGTGCTCGGGGCCGATTGTGGCGCCCGACACCCACCTGTTCTGTGTCGCCTGCATGGGCCTGGCCCACGCCGAGACGGCCCTGTCAGACGACCTCATGTGCGCACACTGTGCGGACATGCCAGTGCGTGCCCTCAAGGCCAGGAGAGAAACGGCTCGAGCAGCTGCAGGGATTGGGCCCACTGCCGCCAGCGAGCCGCCAAGGAAAGGGAGCTTGACGCCGTCAGCTTCTCGGACGCTAGCTTCCGCCCCCTCCCGCGACGTCGCGGATTTCATCTCCTTTGGAGCTAGCGAGGAAGAGGACGCCATGTCCCTCTCAGCGTCGGAGAAGGACTGGGGATCCGAGCAGGCCGCACCTCCCGAGCAAGGGAGCCCTGCAGACCTCCAGGAGGAGCTCTTTAGGGTCCTTACTAAGGCCGTCGCCGAGTTGGACCTTTCATGGAACGCGCTGGATGAGCCAGCTAAGAGCAAGTTGGACACGTGGTTCTTTCAGTCGAGCCGCCGTCAGGCCGCGTCGAAGAGGGGAACCCCGTTTTTCCCGGACATCCACGAACACGTGGTTAGGTCGTGGGCTGCGCCCCAGTCGGCGCGCACCCACTCTGCCACTCAGTCCTTGTTCGCGCACGTCGACGAGGCTGTAGCCCACGGTTATGTGCGCATGCCCCCCGTCGATGAGACCGTCGCTACTCACCTGTGCCCATCGACGTCTGCACTGGGCGCGGACCGCAGCCTGCCGTCCAAGCCCTGCAGGTTCACGGCCCACCAGGCGGATAAGGCTTACGGAGCGGCAGGAGAGGCAGTATCAGCTCTTCACGCCATGGCTATCTTACAGGTATTCCAGGCGAAGCTGCTTAAGTCCCTGGATGGCGTCGCCTCTGTTGACGCTGACGTCATCCGGGATCTCCGCTCGGCTACGGACCTGGCGCTGATGGCCACCAAACGCTCAGCGCAAGCCATCGGCCGCTCCATGGGTTTTCTGGTCGTCCTCCACAGACACCTGTGGCTGACACTGTCAGATGTGAAGGATTCCGACCGGAAGACTTTGCTTAATGCTCCCATCACTCCAGCCGGTCTCTTCGGGAACGCGGTGGAGGCTGTCACGGAGCGTTTCTCGGAGACCCAGGAACGCGCCAAAGCTATGAGCCACGTGATCCCGCGTCGAGCGCCCCCAGCTCAGCAGCGTTCACGCTCATCATCAGCTGCTCGCCAGCCCCAGAGCTCTGCGAGACAAGCAGCGGCGCCTCGCACCGAGCCGGATGCTCGCGCTTCCCGGGGCAGACAGTGGCAGGGACCCGGGAGAAAGAGCCAGGGCCAGAGAAGGAGCCCGCGCCGAGGAAAGGCCAGCGCGCCCCCCTCCGCGTCAAAGCCGTCTTCCTGACGGAGCGGTCAAGAGGAAGAGAGAGCGCGAAGGAGGACCGGCCTCCAAGCGCCGTGTTATTATGCATTATGTCCCTCATGTTCTGTTGAGCGACGGTCGCATATGTGTGAATGTTGTGTGTTCTCCAATAAAAACATGTATCCCTTCACAAAAAGAGCTTTTTCTTCCTCTTGCACCTCACATTGTGTCACCCGCCCTCTCACGAGACAGTGCAGGGTCACACTCGACGACTATAATGGCATCTCATGGGCACGAGATCGCCAGCACCACACTCAACATACCGCGAGCCGCACTCCCGCCAGAGTTATCAGCCTCGCGGGAGTGCGGCTCCAGTCTGAACACACTGGTGGCGGCTATGACCGCAGTTTGAACACGCACTCTGAGTCATTTTCTGGGTGCGTGGGAATCAATTCCGGGCATCTCACCATGGGTGTTGGGCTTAATTCGACACGGGTATTCGCTTCAGTTCAGACGCAGACCACCCCGCTTCAACGGCGTGATCCCGTCATTAACTTTGCCCCAAAACGTTCCCGTTCTGAGACAGGAAGTTCTCAGTCTGCTCGAGAAAGGAGCGATAAAACCGGTTACCCTGAACGAGAGGAAGAGCGGTTTCTACAGCCGCTACTTCGTGGTACCCAAGAGAGGGGGGGGTCTCCGTCCGATCCTGGACCTGAGACCCATAAACCGAGCACTTCACAAGCGCGCGTTCAGAATGACAACTCTGAAGCAAATTCTGGCACAAGTTCGTCCCGGGGATTGGTTCGCTTCAGTGGATTTAAAGGACGCGTACTTTCATATCCAGATATCAGCGCGCCACAGGCGCTTTCTGAGGTTTGCGTTCGAGGGCACAGCTTATCAGTACTCAGTACTACCGTTCGGATTGGCTCTTGCCCCCCGCACCTTTTCGAAGTGCGTGGACGCGGCGCTTTCTCCCCTCAGGTCGAGCGGAATGCGCATCCTAAATTATCTGGACAATTGGCTGATTCTAGCCCACTCGCGAGAGGTGCTAATCGGTCATGTGGAAATGCTACTTCGTCACCTGGACTCGCTGGGAATGCCTGTGAACGAACAGAAAAGCGTGTTCGCACCGAGTCAGACCACAACATTTCTGGGAGTGTGCTTGAACTCAATATCGATGCGAGCCCATCTCTCGAGAGAGCGCATACAGTCTCTGGCTTTGTCTCTGGACCGCTTCAGACCAGGCAGGTCTGTGCCACTAAAGGAATTTCAGAGGCTGTTAGGTCTGCTGGCAGCAGCCTCCCCAGTGTGTCACCTGGGGCTACTGCATATGCGCCCGCTTCAAATCTGGTTGAAGCTCCGAGTTCCTCAGGGGGAGTGGTCGTCCGGCCTCAGGCGCATCACGGTCACTCACAGCTGCATTCGCACTTTGGTGCCGTGGAAAAACCCGGCGTTATTCAGTTCAGGAGTCCCCATAGGTACCGTGGCGCATCGCACAGCGGTCTTGACGGATGCATCAACCTCAGGCTGGGGAGCGGTGTGCATGGGCGCGACTGCCTCAGGCTTGTGGACGGAGTCCCAGCGGAAGTGGCATATAAACCGCTTGGAATTGAAGGCGGTATCCTTAGCCCTCAAAGCCTTCCGGTCACAGTTAGAGCGTCAGCATGTACTGATTCGGACCGACAACATGTCGGTGGTCTCATACATAAATCGCCAGGGAGGCGTGCGCTCCAGACCCCTATTCGAGCAGGCGGCGAGCCTCCTGCTGTGGGCAGACCGGCACTTTCTATCCGTGAGAGCAGCGCATATTCCCGGTGTTTTGAATCGCGGAGCAGATATGCTCTCGAGGAATGGGATTCCTCAAGGAGAGTGGAGGCTTCACCCGGGATCGGTGCAGATGATCTGGGATCGATTCGGGAGGGCGGAGGTCGATCTGTTCGCCTCGAGCGAGAACACGCACTGCCAGGCGTTCTTCTCGCTGTCTCGCTCCCCCTTGGGACGGACAACCGACGCCTTGACTTCGCGCTGGCCGAGTGCCAGGCTTTACGCCTTTCCTCCGGTGAAGATTCTGCCTACAGTGTTGTGCAAAATCCGGGAGGAGAAAGCGTCTGTGATTCTAGTTGCCCCGAACTGGCCAAATCAGCCCTGGTTCGCGGACATGATGGAATTACTAGTGGACTCCCCGTGGGAAATTCCGCTCAGGAGAGACTTGTTATCGCAGGCGAACGGCACGGTATGGCACCCCAACCCCGTGCTGTGGAACCTTCATGTGTGGCCGCTGCGGGGGCTCTGCACTCTCGAGCAATGAGCACTATCTCTGAGGCGCGCGCCCCATCCACTAGGCGTTTATACAAATTGAAATGGGAAGTTTTCTCTAAATGGTGCCAGGATATCAGTATTGACCCGGGTAACTGCACCGTGTCGGATATTCTACGCTTCCTTCAGCACAGGAGGGATAATGGGAGTTTACCGTCCACTCTGAAGGTGTATGTGGCTGCAATTGCTGCGTTTCAACCCCCGATCGAAGGACAGTCGATCGGTAAACATGCGTTGGTGATCAGTTTTCTCAGGGGAGCTAGGAGATTGTGTCCGTCACGGCCGCCTTCTGTGCCGCCGTGGGATTTAGCCCTGGTGTTGAGGGCTCTGTCTCTTCCACCGTTTGAACCACTGCCTTCAATTGCGGTCAAGGAGCTTTCCCTGAAAACTGCTTTGCTTCTCGCTCTCGCTTCAGCGAAACGTGTGGGGGACCTGCAAGCTTTCTCGGTTCACGAGGACTGCATTCGTTTTGGACCGGGAGATTGTAATGTCACTCTTTGGCCAAGACAGGGTTACGTTCCGAAGTCACTCAATACTCCGTTCAAAGCGCAGGTTGTTTTACTACCTGCGTCGTCTTCTGAATCGTCGCCTGATACTGACGCTCAGAACGCTGTTTGCCCAGTCAGGGCTTTACGGATGTATATGACTCGCTCAGCCGCTTTTCGCCAGTCGGATCAGCTATTTGTGTGCTTTGGCGGTTGTAACAAGGGACGTGGAGTTTCAAAACAGAGACTCGCTCACTGGATTGTGGACGCTATCACTTTGGCTTATGATTGCCAGGGGGTGGTCTGTCCCCTCAACATTAAAGCTCATTCGACGAGGGCGATCGCCTCTTCGTGGGCCTGGTCCAGAGGTATGTCTATAAGGGACTTGTGTTTTGCTGCTGGCTGGTCTTCTTAGAATACTTTCGCCAGATTTTATAAGTTGGATGTACCTTCTGTCACATCTCAAGTGCTTTCGGTGAGTTGAGCTTTCAGGTTGTGCATGAATTCTGGATTTTATGTGTTGTGCTTATGCAACTGTCGCCGCTTTGCTGCTGACTTGTATTATACTTGCTATTATGTTGTGTTGTTCTGCCCTGAATGATTCAGTGCAAGGCTTCCCTCTATATCATTTGCTTGGGATATGCAAATTTTGACAAGGTTTAGAAAGCGCGCTATTGGCTCGCTTCGCCCTATCAGAAGCTTGTATTTCTAGTAGCACAGCTATTGGATGTAGGTTCTGTCATTCTCGAGTGGGTGGGTCACTGCTCCACGGCGGGATTTGACACAGTTCCCATACTACGTCATCGACGTAAATGTCGAAGTGACCGCCTTGAAAGGGAACGTCTCCGGTTACTTTCGTAACCTCGGTTCCCTGAAAGGCAGGGAACGAGACATTTACGTCGAACGCCGTGTCGCTTGTTCATTCGAGCGTTCAGTCGTGATTCTGATGCAATTGACGAAGTGTACGCAATTTATACTGCCAGCGCTTGTCAGTATTTGCATATTTTGCGTCACTTGGCCAGCTGTCTCCAGCTGGCGTTTGCCCATAAAATTTCAGCAGAAGTGAAGAAGGGGAGGAGTTCCCATACTACGTCATCGACGTAAATGTCTCGTTCCCTGCCTTTCAGGGAACCGAGGTTACGAAAGTAACCGGAGACGTTCTTCTCCCTCGCTGTGTTATGGCTTTGCTATGTGGGGATAAATGTGCTTACGTTCGTGAGACAGCTGATTAGTACTCTTGTCATTGACCGTAAAACAGTATGTTACAGGAATCACCAACCCGTCGATCGCGGTCGAGAAGTCGATCTTGGAAGCATTTAAAGTCGATCGCGAAGAGTTTTCAAAATGAGAGAAAAAAGCCTATTGTGTGTAGTAAGTGGTGTCTAGGGGATGCGGAGGCACGCGCGCTGTTACAATCATGTCATTTTTGCCGCGCGCACCTTTGGGCTCATATCTTGCGGAAGCGTCGAGTTTAAACAAGGCTTTACGCTTTAACCAGCTCAGCCACAGTAACAGCTCATATTTAGCCAGCTAAACTTTTACTACCCTGTTAGAAAACATATATACCGGTAGTTGCATAGTTTCATGTGGTTCGATCTCCCTCGCTGTATTATGGGTTTGCTATGTGGGGAGAAATGTGCTGGTTACGTTTGTGAGACAATCAGCTGATTACTATTAGGGCTGGGTATCGATTCAGATGTTCAAATTCGATTCGATTTCGATTCGCAAGGTCTCGATTCGACTTCGATTCTCGATTCGATTTTCGATTCTCGATTCGATTTCGATTCTCGATTCGATTTTCGATTCCTGATTCGATTCTCGATTCGACTATAATAAATATAGATGTAATACAAATCCTATATTTATAAAAAAGAACAGTGGACATAAGTTTACAAGTGGTTAACAAAGAAATTAAGAGCCACAAACCTGTATATAAAACCCTTTTTTATTTACACTATACACTAAATGCATACAATGAATAGACAGGATTTTGATGCAAGATGCCAAATTGATGCTGAAAATTGGACAAGTCAGAACAGTCGCATGCCTTTGATCAAACACGATAGGTTATTTTATGTTTAAGATAGATAGATAAATAAATATCAGTTATCATTTTTAAGAAAAATTTTTTTTTACATTGATCTCACCTAAATGTTTGTTTTTACAATGGGGTAATTTTTTGTTAAGAGTTTATGCAACACATGGAAGCTTGATTTCAATATTTGAATTAAATTGAAAAAAGTAGCACAAATAAATACAATAGAATAAAGACACAAATAAAGAGACATAAAAAGAAAAGTTTTCTTTTTATGAAAAGGTCAGAAATACTACAGAAACTGAATAAAGTAATCCAATGTAAAATAACACTGGATAGTCTTTTAGTCCTGACTGAATTAAATACATAGGCTGTTAATTCTGATTCCTTACAATTAATGCTATATTTTGTTGTTTTGACAACAAAATGAATGACAGACACATATGGCTGCGTTCACTTTAAGAGCTAGTGCACGGATCCATTACTGTTTCATTATACTGTCTGTCAGACGCGTTTTATGCTTATTTAAGACATAACCGACTGTCTTTACGAGGTTACTCACCAAGACCAGAGTTTTGACATAATTTTGCATGTTTTTAACTGATAAAGCGATATAATCCACGAAAAAGAACTTGTGTTACTGGCGAGCTGTTTGTGAGGCGGATTTAGGATTTACTGTATGTGCACGCAGTGAAAACATCTCTGAGAGCGCGCGAGCACTGAATAGTTTAAAAATGCTTAAATGTTTAAACTGGTAAAACTTAAAAAGACGTGAAAATGATAAACGTTAGTTACGATGCAATGCTGGCCCGATTGTGCAAGTGAATATTCCGTCATGTCCCGACTCCTAAACACGAGTGTGTATCGACGCCTGCAGCGCTTGACGCTTGCCTTGTGTCTTGACACAAGACGCAGCACTGAGAAGCCCTGAATATGGAAAAAATCGATTCGTGGCCATTGAGAATCGATTTTGAATCGACCACCTTTTTAAAAACGATTAATCGAAAAATCTATTTTTTCCCCCAGCCCTAATTACTATTATTATATTATATATTAAGACCCTTGATCCTCACCTGACGGCTTGTAAACTTTATCCATGATGTGGTTTATAATGGACTGTGGTACAGAAACAGTGACAATGTTACACACTCTTGGCTTACTCTGGCTATTCTCTGCTGTCTCCAGACGACAATATGTTTGTCCCGTTTTAGCCACCGTAGCTTCTTCGGAAGGGAGGGGTAAGCGGTGGGCTGAGCCCTTAGTGCAAACTCACAACCGAACCGCTAGATGTCGCTAAAAATCACACACTACACCTTTAAATTCAATTAATGATTATCTTAAAGTGGGTTCTCCCTTAAAAGAAAATCCCTGTTAATGCTATCCTATTAAATGACTATATGTGTCAACTCGTCATTTTGCATGTCAAATTAAGTTGAAATTAAATCTCACTGTGTAATAAGTAACCTTTATCTTTAATCTGGAACAATGGGATTTTTCGCTTCTATTAACATGACTTCTAGGAATACTGTGTGAACTTACTTGTGGCATCAAATGTTTGAAGTTACAGAAAAAAAACATCAATGGTTTCCCTCAGTTCTAATCTACATTAATAAAATATGTACATGCTGCTGCTATTCTGGCACAATATAATGGAGTTTCAAAGCATTTCAAGCTTGATTGCAGATGAAAGAAACTGCAAGCATCATTATGATCTGTAGTGATGTTCACACTGCAGTAAAGGAAACATTTATGTCAGCCAGTGGCCCAAAAATAAAAAAATAGTTTCATAATTGACCTTCCACCTTGTGTCTTTCTCTGAGATCTTTCATTAAATTGCCTCCTGTCCATTAGATGGAGCCAGTGCTCCTGATTGATTACTATTTATCTGTTTAACTCACTGAGTAGGGAAAAGAGGAACAGCTGTGAGTTCCTGTGAGATCAGAAAAGTTTGCTGACAGAGCTGTCATTTGTGTCACATTTTACACCAAACAACTAGTTTATAAAATATATGATTGACCATCTGTTACCATCATTGAATTGTTCATCTTGATTGAACTGTGACAATATGGCTGCCACCTCACCCATTTCTGTCACAGATTCTGTCTGCTATCTTTGCACTTCTTTAAAAGACTCTGTTGTTCTAAGATGTTGCCACAGTTTGTGCAAAAACTGTCTACAAAGCTACTGGGAGCTCAACAAGTCCCTGGAGTGTCCTGTTTGTTTGAGGGAAACGCACTGTTCTGTTCTTCTACATCATTTAAGTATTTCTCGCTTTTCCTCAGAGGATGAATCCTCTCAAGACAGTGACTTCAAACCACTCCATGTGGGGGATGTTGAAAGTGAAATGGTAAGTGAGCTGCACTTTTACTAAAAAGAAACTGCACTTTTAACTTTGATCTTGAAATATAACTTTGGCTAAAAGGATCTGCTCTAATCCAGAAAAAGATTTTAGGGACTGTCTTATGAAAACAGCTAAGTAGGAGAACAAAACTAAACTATTTTAATAAAATAAAATTCATCTGATTTAAATATTGTATCAGTATGTTTGCATTTTATGGAATAAATAGTTGTAGTAGAAGAGTATTTTTTTTTTTACCTACTAGATTGCTACCGTTTATTAAAAATGTGTAGAAAGTATACTAAGTCAGTTAAAGCTCTTTCCAGACTAAGTCAGAGATGGGAATAAAATTTTCCACTTCCGACCTCAAAGCCTTCCAGTCATTCTGCAACACAGACATCTCATAGTTTCCCTGCCTCCCCTTGAAAATGACCAGTGGAATTGGTAATTGGCAATTGATTTAGTAGCTGCCATATTATAAATGAAGTCAAATTATGCTTTTCTCTGAAGTTGGGGCTGATCAATCTGTCGGATGTCTGTACCAGTGGTTATTTTCAAGTAGGAGATGTCTGTTTTGCATATTTATTACTGTATGAGTCATCTCTGACACTGATCTGATTGATCTGAATGCATACTTTGAATACAGTGTAAGTTGCTTTGGATAAAAGAGTTTGCCAAATGCATAAATGTAAATGTCTATGCTAACACTTATAGCAGTCAGTGAAGAAGGAGCTATCAGATATAATGAGCACAATGGCCAGCATCAAGACAGAAGACGACATTAGTACCATGGTCCAGATGTTGATGGAGGTCAAACATGAACCGACTGAAAAAGACATATCAGCAAACATAGAAGAAAACCGTATACATGGACATACAACTTTGGACATTGCCTTTGTGAAGGTAAGGTGTCAAATGCATCCGCATATGTCATCCTAGCTAAGAACAACTTTTCTAAACTTGTTTTGTTTTTGTTTTTTTTAAAGAAGGAGCAGTCCAATAAAACCAGGTGAGTGTCCCATCTTCTCATGAAATTGACCCTTCGCTAAGCCCCGCCCTCCTTAGTTACTGTTGCTATGCCTGTCAAGCTTTCGCGGCTGCCACGTCTATTACAGTGTGAATGCACCGGTGTCAGACATTCCCAAGGAGATATTTAGTCATTTTTGGCGAACAAGTGAAATACCTGAGAGAGCAAGACAAAAGGGACAGCAGTATGCATTCGAGGGATATATCCACGACATAATATGCAACCGATTAGAGAATAATTTCATCAAAATTGAAGCTAAAGCCTATAACGTTAGGTCCCAGCGCAAGCAGCAGCCGCCTCCTTAGCAGACCATTCAAATGGGAAACACAAATTGAACAGCTATGTTCATGCACAGCAGAGTAAGTGAAATGTGAAGATAATATAATAATTACAAATCAAATAGTTTATCCATCAATCTAACACCGGGAGAGCCGCGATCGGATTGGGGTAAAGTTACAGGGGTAAAGTTACAGGGGTAACGTTAGTAGGCCGTCGATTAACAAAATGCTGAAATATATTTTAAAGTATGTCAGTGAGCCTCCGTCTTGCCTTTAATCGTCTTATTTTACGTTCAAATATATGCATTATGAACAAAGAACCGCCATTATTTCCAAGCAATAGGCGTTTTTTTTTTTTTTTTTATCCTGTCGACATTTAGTTGTGAATGGGTCTCCAGCTCCACACTGCTTGATCCACGCCCGGGATTTCTCCCCTTTGGCTTTTAGGTTTCGGGAAGAGAAAAAATGCCACCCCACCGTCCAAACTTTTAGAATACCGGGTATCAGATTTGCACAATCCATACGCACAACGCGTCGGCATGTTTCCCTCGCTCGAAAGCTTGACAGACCTCCCGCGCCTAGTTACGGTTGCTAAGCCACGATTGGCCAGTGGCGGTTTTCGGGCGTGGCTTAGCGAAGGGTCAATTGCAAAGATCTCTCGTTAGTACATAAATGCTTTGAAATAAGCATTAATATCTTGCATAGTCAACTTCCTTTGCTTCTCTTAAAAGCCTTTGATTTATATATAATTTACTTCTAGTGATGAGGAAATACATACAGACATGATACTACATAACACAGCTCCTGCACCCAGTTCCATCTTAATGGAACCCAATGACTCAAGAGAGAATCCTAACCCGCCACCACCCACAATTACTTGTGGATCATTAAGGTCTAACCTTTGTCCAAAATGCGGCAAGAGCTTCAAAAGAAAAGCAGACCTCAAAGCCCATGAGAAGGTCCACTCCTTGAAGAAGTCACACCAGTGCTCCACTTGCAGAAAGTGTTATGTCGATAAACATGAGCTTTCCTTGCACATGCGGCTACACACCGGCGAGAAGGTGTTGGACTGCCCTTATTGCAAGAAAAAGTTTGTCAGGGAGAGTGGATTGAAGTCCCACTTGAGGAGCCACACGGGGGAGAAGCCATTCTCTTGTTCACAATGTGGGAAAAGCTTTTCTCGAAGAAGTACGCTAAATACTCACCTGCGTTTGCACCTAGGCACCCTGCCCCACCAGTGCGATCATTGTGGGAAGCTTTTCAACACTGCGGCAGCTATGAGAGTCCACAGGGCAACCCATACCGGAGAGAGGCCCTTTCCATGCCCGCAATGTGACAAGAAGTTCATCAATAAAGTTGAACTGGATGTACACCTACATATCCATGCAGGGAACAGACCGTTCAGCTGTTCAGTATGTGGGAAGAGTTTCTTGAGGAAGCAAGAACTCAACACTCATCAGACCATTCACCAAGACAACCGCCCCTTTCATTGCATACACTGCGAGAGCAGCTTCAAAAGGATGAGCCACCTCACATCGCACATGAAGATCCATTTCTCCGACACCCCTTACAAATGCAAACACTGCGGCAAGCCCTTCAAACATCCCAACAGCCTCAAAATGCATGAGCGTCTTCACACCGGAGAAAAACCCTACAGTTGTGAATGCTGCGGGAAAAAGTTCCCTTCTTCAGGAGAGCGCTCAAGACACATGGCCGTACATTCTGAGGAGAAATCGTACAAGTGCCCGAAGTGTGACAAGAGCTTTCGCTTCAGGAGTAGTATGAGGTCCCACCAGGTCACACACACTGGAGAAAGACCTTTCCAGTGCAAGAAGTGCGGTCAGAGCTTCGCTAGGCGTGCAAATCTCAAAAGTCATAAGGTGGTGCACACCGACGAAAGACAATACAGCTGTTCTCAGTGCGGTCTGGCCTTCAAGTCCACCTCTACTCTCAGGAGCCACCTGATAATCCATTCCAGCAAGTCCCTGTTAAACTGCACCACCTGTGGCAAAACCTTCACTCGCCAAGACACCTTCAAAAGGCATCAAGACGTTCATGCGGGGATCAAAGTCCACAAGTGCTCAGAGTGTGGAAAATGCCTGAGTTCAGCAAGTTGCCTGAAGCTGCACATGCAGGGTCACTCGGGGAACAAGAAAATGTACAACTGCGACGAATGCGAGAAGAGCTTCAGTTCCACGTCCTATCTGCAAAAACACCGGCAGATCGCACACACCGACGAGAAGCCGTATGTTTGCTTTGAGTGCGGGGAGAGCTTTAACACAGACGGGAAGCTAGTTACTCACCAACTACAGCATTCAGGACAGATGGAGCATGTTTGCTCCCATTGTGGGAAGACGTTTGCACGGAAAGAGACTCTAAGACGACATGAGAAGATGCACTCTGAAGTGAGGCCTCACCAGTGCTCGGAGTGTGGGAAAGGATTTACAAGGAGCGATCAACTAAAACAACATCGGAGAACACATTCAGAGACTAATTAGATGGATGTAATATTTTCATTTTGAGTTCTACTAAATTTCATTAAATGTTAGTGAAAGGAGTTGCTACTAAATTGATGTAGCCTGGTAATATGCACAGGATTGGTTTGATTAACATTTTCTTTTGCTATTGAATCATATTTTGTCCATGCATTTTTGGACCCCACTTGAGTTTATTTGAATGGCACTTTGTACTAGTGGCACTAGATGGCAGTCTGTGCTTTGAGACAGAATTGTGGTACTTAAAAGGTTGCTGAAAACCCAAAGTCGCAAAACCTTCTATAAAATCGTGAAAAATAGAGGCACTTCAATGTTAAAGTAAAAGATAGGAGGAAATATGTTATTTTGTGCTTTTTGTTTTGTTTGTGTTCTGTCATTAAAGAAAATGATGTACTGATGTGATGGGATTTTTATAAAAAACTAAAAGATCTCAAAAAGTTCCCTTTTAAAACAGCACCTCATGTGTTTGGTTTGCCACGTTCCTTTTCCATATGAGTCTGGTAAATCAGTAATGGCAGTTAAAAATGTAACAACAGTCCATGTGTCTAAAAATGAAATTGGATTTTGATGCAAATGGCACAGTTTCAGCAATATCAGCCAGAGGCGAGGACTAGCTCTTTGATTTAAATATGCTAACACTTTATCTGAAGCTGCTGTCTTTGCATTAACCTGCTCTTGTACCCAAAGGGTACAATAATGCCATGCACCGTGAAGAGGAATCACATAGACATATTAGACTCTGGGTCAGGTTACCAAATTAGATATTTGATGTATATATTTATTTGTATCTGGTTAAAAAAAGAGAGTTTAGCCTTTTTCTTTAATGCATAGTTTCTATAAAGCACAGTGCTGCATAATACCAGCTCTTGAATGTACATTTTTGTGCTTTTAAAGAGGTCACTTGATATAAAATTCAAAGCAGCACAGCTGAATATAGTCTAAAATTATATATCCATGATAGTGTTCACGCTTTCAGAAAAGCCACTCTTGTGAGTTCAATCTATCTTTGTGTCTATCTTTCATTGATTTTTTTTAACCAATCAAGTGTTTGTCTGTGTATTCCCATTTGTTCATGTGGATGTTTGCAGACTCAGATTCCACTCCAGCTATTTCATTCCCAGTCGAACAAATAAACATAGTAAGAAATTCTTAGTCTGGTCAGGGGAGAGTCACACTCTGTCTCCCTGACAACAGTCGCTAGGCAACTAACATTTGTCATCCCTTTTCTTTCTTACCTCATGTCCCGTTTCCAACCATCTGCCTTTAGAGTGAAGCCATCAAACCCTTTCAAATACAAATATAGTTCCTCACCTTGAGGAGCTGCTGGTTTACTTGCAAGAATCATTTCGACATCACAATTGCAGGGACAAACGTCAGACACATGCTAGGGTATCATAACAAATTGTCTTTATTCTCTCATTTTCAAAGACAGTGTGGATAACATTCATCAATAGTGAGAAACAAGTGAATGGTGCTGCCATGTTTGACCTTGGAACGTTTCCAGAACGTTGTGGTTTCATTGTTGTTGCATAAGCTTGTGTGGCCAGCCCCCACAGAAATGCTTGGTCCTATGGCATATTCAGTGGATTCCATGAGATATTGTGTTGTTGGGTCTAAAATGATGTGAGCTGGTGAAAATACAGAACAAAACTTGCCCATCTTTATAGGCTCTGTGTCTCCTCTTATGGCTCTTTATGTACATTTGTTTCAAAATATGCGCACATGGTATCATCCTTAAAGAGTCATACAACTCTAGGCCATATCACCTAACGGATGTCATTTGTGATAACCCTCACAATAAGGCTACAGCGATTTTACAGAACATCATTGTAAAAGAAACAAACAAGTCCTAAGCCTAAACATTAACTACCTCTAAAATCAGAGGGAAATAGAGGGTTCACGACTTGCATTAGCATTGCTCTATGGAATGAAGCATCAAGCATTGCATGGCACTCATGTTCACACAATTCAAATTTTGACCTAACTGACCTTTTAAAGCATAGCCAGTGACAGGTTCAACAATCTGTTATTTCACACAAGATCGTACCTGTCTCGTGATGTCCTTTGAAAGTACACAGGTTAGGTGTAAAAATGTATAAAGAAATTTAGAGTGGCAATTTTTTTTTTCACAAGCATCCTGAGACCTCTGTTACAGATCTAATTTTAATTCAACAAAAGTTAGCTAAGACAGCGACAACGTTCAAAAAGTTTTCTAAGCTCAAATGTTTTCACTGTTTATTGTGTACACTACCCACTTTTTTGCTACCATGCTCTGCAATGTCCTTGATGCTTTCTGCAACGCTTCTCATGTAGATGGAAAAGCAGCCAATGATGCTTTAGATGAAGCCCTGATGCAAGTCATATGAAAGGTCCTTAACTCTAATACATTGATTGAAACAACATTCCTATCAACCAATCATCCACGTCCACATTGGCGAAATCACAGTAAGCCTCATGATGAAGACGATATGGGAAAAAGACATTACATGCTTTTAGATGACAAGACAAAGTGGGCCATTCTCAATATTGCTTGTCCTAACATCTGGTCTTTTTGGTGACAAATCATTTAGGAAAGTCAAGTGAGAGAAAATTTAAAGTACAGTTTTAACCTGAATTCAGGGCAGTATGGCGTTGATTAAAGGTGCCTTTTTCGATCTCTGAGACTTGTATTTAGCTACTGTATGCAGCTAAATACCAAATACTATATATTACAATTGACCCGTATAAAGGAAAAGGAGAGTTGGTAGGTTTATTCTCTTGTCAGACAGATTTGAGTGTAAACATGGCTTCCTTTCATTATAGACGGAGGAGTCAAATTAGTTCAATGGTAATTTGACACAACCGAGTTATTCTCTAGAGTTTGCTCTGTCTCACTCTGGGGACTCTATCAACGTGCTCTCCATAGACCAATCTGCTTTCTCTGCCAGCACTGATCTCCTAATATTGCCTTCTTTCTTATTTTATTCTCATTAAATAAAAGGTCTGTGTATATTACTCCCACCACATTGGTGTTTTAATTATGAGTGCATTCAATTGATGTTAATATCAGAAGAATAACAACATTTTGCTGTTGTATTACAAAATGTCCCATTACATCTTAAAACAATCAATTAGTATGTGATTTTGCTCCCTGTGGTTTTTATTAGTCATTATAAGTGAATATCTGAGTATGTAGGCCTACTTTAGGCCTGATTGACTGAAGTCATTACTGTGAGTCAAAGATTACATTTCAATAACAATTGTTTAAGCGAGAAATTCATCAGTGACCAATCACAAATATTGCTTGTGTTTGAATATTTTCTTACTTGTTTTCAGAATTTATGACAAGTCAATTAATTCCAACCACAAACCAGGAGTATGTGCTTTCGAAAGCATGTTAAATGAGCTGTACGCCACTTTTTCACTTCAATCGTTCATCACGCTACGGAAACCGCATATGCAAACTATTTTAGCAAGTCCTTATTCCGCTTGTAAACAAGGCCCTTGAAGGAACAATTCCCAATTACCGCAACTGGACGGCTGTTACTAGAACAAAAAAAAAAGAAATATCATTAGCACTCCTCTGCAGTTCTGTGCTGATTCACCCCCATATTTTCGATTAGTCACAAAGCTTTGTGATTAGTCTCAAAGCAAATTCCTTGGGTGTCATATGCCTCCGCAATAACAGAGTGCACAAGGAAACATCACCACTCGAGGGTCAACACATCAATCGTTGGGATGAGATTAGCCAAATAATAAACTTGATCTGTATCACTAAATATTATACATGTCATAAGACCTGTCATGAGTTTAGTTCACATTATGATTAACACGGTGTCCTAACCAGATATGATGCAATGAAGCGATATTTTGTTGGTTGTTTGGTTTTAACTTGTTGGCTGTGATGTCAAATAGCCCCGCCTATAGTGAGATCTCATTGGTTCAAAATCCTGTACCATACAACTGTGTATAAAACATCAAATACCTTCCCATTGGCTTTGATATTGTGTTAAAAAGTTAAGTAAAGCAAATTTACAAAGTACCAATGAGCGCATTTGAGGAAGAACTAATAACTGGATCTGCAAAAGTTTTCCAGGTTAGTGGCATCAGATGAACAAAAGATCCTCAAGACTTTTGTTTTTGATCACAAACCTCAAGAGAAATTTTAATCAAAGTCTTTAACATCTTCCACTATTTTTTCTGTACAAATAGTTATTTGCAATTATTTGAATAAATGTTTTATTCAGCAGTCTATTATTTTGGTTTCTATTTTAGACAAGCATGCCTCTATATGGAGTGTGAAATATAACAAACTGTGGTATGCCGCTTTACATGACGGTTCGTTTTTCCTCTTCTACTAGAGATGCCAGGCTACGCGAGACTACGCTTGGTTAGGACACAGTATTTCTCAGAGCCGTAACCACCATTACATTATTCCAATTAGTAGTCGACCAATTGGGCTGCACAATATATCGAAAGCATTTCACTAAACCAATGTTGAGATATCGATTTGATCAAAGCACCAGGACTTTGATTTAATGAAATAAATAAATGCACTGCATGTTTCAGATTGAAGCATGGCACTGTGTTAATTTACACAGTGGCAAACAAAGCTGGAAAGTTAAATGTTTGAAAATGAAAAAATCAAGACATAAAATGTAATATTGTAATTTTACAGTTACTACAAATAAAATAATTTTAATTAAACACTATATTGTTTTCACAGATTATTTTATAGTCAGATTGAATGGGTCAAAAACACTGGGAATGTGGTCAATGAAAGCTCGCGTGAAAAGAGATTTTTTTCTTTTCTGTTCACTTTATGGTTACTGAAAGAGTGTGAACACCCACATTTTTTAAGTTTTTCCAAATTATTCATCCCTAAAAGTATGATTCAAACTAAAAAAAAAACAAATCTTCAGAGTAAAAAGTCATTTTTTATATTTAGTTTAAATTATTTTTATTTTATATGCAGAAGCATTCCTCAAGAAAATGACCCCAATCATTCTAAAATTATTATATTTTTCCAAATATAGCAACTTAAAGGAATAGTTCACTTCAAAATGAAAATTCGGTCATCATTTACTCACCCTCAAGTTGTTTCAAACCGGTATGAATTTCGAAGATATCAAAGGAAGATATTTTGAAGAATGTCGGTAACCAGACAGTCGATGAACCCCATTGACTTCCATAGTAGGAAAAACCCCCGCTATGTTAATGGAGTCCATCAACTGTTTGGTTACCAACATTCTACAAATATCTTCTTTTGTGTTCAGCAGAAGAAAAAAATTCATACAGGTTTGAAACAACTAGAGGGTGAGTAAATTATGACATATTTTTCATTTTGAAGTGAACTATTCCTTCAATTCACCTGGTGAAAATTCCTGTAATTTTTATTTAGCAGAAAAACAAAATAATAGCAATGCCAGTCTTTTCTTCTTCTTCTAATATCGTGCAGCCCTATCGACCAACAGGGTTTTTTCAATGACTGATTCGGTTCACTTTATTTGGTTTCCTTAAACCTGAAAATTCTATTCTTGTGCAGGTAGAGTGAGAAAAGCTAAAAAGCTAAATCCATGCATTAACTAAAGCATCTTATTCTGTGCCGGTGGACCTTTTTTTTACTACAAAACTTTTACTACGATTCTGCATCCGTGCTGTGTCAGCATGCTTCTCAACAGGGACTTCTACAGGAGCTATTCTATCGCCACTAACAGCCTGTCACAGTCAGCATGATATACTCATTATACTGATATCCAGCGCTATATTTGTGTCGTCCTGTCCGTTTCCAGGCCTCTCGCAACCTTAAAGGTCATGTTCTGTCAGGATAGTTTACACACTGCTAGGTTTCGCTGCACCACTGTCACATTCAATGACTGAGAGACTGGTATAAACAACTAATTTCACACATACTAGTTTAGGTAATATCTCCAGAGAATTATCTCCTCTGTGAAGTGGTGTGGCAACACTGTCTCTTATCTCCTCACCTGTCAATCTCACATGCAGTTTCTCCACTAGCCTCCTTTAACACCTCTTCTCCCTTCTCTCTCTGTGGTTTTCGGTTACATTAGAGCGCTGAGGTCATGACAAGAACGTGACTTCTGCCTGAGCATTCTGCTTCCTCTGTGTCTGCTGAGGTCTCTGTCGCCCTCCCTATCCCTGTCTCGGCCGAGGTGGGAGCGCGGGACGAGCCCTGACAGAAAGCGTTTGGCCCTGCTGGTCAAGCTCTCTCGGCGGGCCGTTGCGGGGGACCCCTCCGTCCAGCCGGGCCCCAGGCTGTGGCCCCGGGCCGCCCTCACGGCCGCTTCTAGGAGGTCATTGGTGCGGTGGTCCAGAGAGACGGAGAGCTCTAGATACAGGCAGCCAAACATCATTGCGCTGGAGTGTGCCTCTGAGAAAGAAAAAGAGAGAGAGGTTGAGTGATACAGATGCAGATGGAGTTTGACAATCTCTTGTCATATCAACACAGATTAGCGTTAGATAACTGAATCAATTGAGTGGGACTTAAAGGAGAAATAAAGGCTAAATGCTTGCCGTGTGTGTGGGAGTGTTTGTTCGGAGGTGTGTGGACAGGATTGAATTAGATCACTTTAGATTTCGACTAGACGGCACCATTGTAAATAAGTGACATGACCTGAGAGAAGAAACAAACAGATGAGGAGGAGGAGACAGAGAGAAAAACACAGGAAACAGACAACATTTACCATGCCAATCCACAGATGAGGTGTAGTTTTATAAGTGGTGTATCATGAAAATTGACTTTTTGTAGAATAAACATTTCAGTTTGATGTAATAAGTTTTAGAATTAGAAGATACAGTACTATTTCCGATGGTAAAGTCATAACTAACAACAAGCCCACCAAAATTTGTGTTGATCCTGGCTGTAGGTCATTGTAGCCTTCTGAAAGATCTCAACCTTAGAAATAAGTGGCTTGATGTTTATGGCATTCTTGTTTACCAATTAAACCTTAGCAGTTTTTGTGACACATTTCAGCATGGATTGTTTTGAGAATCTGTCACAGGCTTTGCAAACCAGCCACATAGTGTCGGCCCAGATCTGGTACACGTGGATTTCACACGCACCAGATGTTGGCTGGATCTGGGCAGACACTATGTTGCTGGCTGGGAAGAGACTGCTATTAAGAGGATGGAACAGTGGCTACTAGATTGGATCTGATAGATTGGATTTCTTATAAATTTAAGCAATTTGCATGTGTTTTGGCACATGTGTGCAAAACAATTGTCTACAATTTGCACATCTAAATGCACATGGCTTGTTGATCAAAACTGATGAGTTGATTCTCAGTGAAACTGTCAAACTCTTCACAACTTCTAAACATTATTTCCTCGTGTGAGCCTCCACATGCAAAATGATCCATTCAGTTATCAAAATAAGTCAGACATGCATGTATATTCCATAAATACCTATGTCTGCTGAATTGACAAAATTAATGGCCTGCCATTGTAGTGAAATAGAAATAACAATCGTACCAATCAACCAATCAAGTTTGGAAGCATACAGTAGGCTATATGGAGTTTGCCCAGCACAATCACTGCCATTTTTGAACATGCAGGAACATCTAAATCCATAAACAGCAACAGCAGTTTATTTTTGTAGAAACTGAAAATACACAGTTGCTTGTCGTGGAAAAGCAATAGGAAGAATGTGTGGTGTTAGGGGAAGAAATACTGTAATAGAATATGTAAAAATTAACAAGCAACTGAATTTTCAGTTGACATGTACAGCATTTCTACAAATATGTGCCGTATAAATAAAAATGTTCAGTCCCACTTTATATTAGGTGTCTTTAACTACTATGTACTAACATTTAGCAAATTAATAATTTGATACAATGCACTGATTGTGTATATGTTTTACGTTGTACTTATATATAAAAAAACCTGCATGTAATTACAGCTAAATCTAGAATTACACTGTTGACTACTCCCTTACCCCAGAAACCACCCCAACCAAGCCTGTCCCTAACCGTACCCATATCCCACCTCAACAGCACCAAAAGTGTTTTGCAATACAATATGAACACAATAAGAACACTTTTATGTAAGTGCATAATAGATAAGGACACCTAATATATTTTTTTCTTTTTGAGTACTACAGTATTGACTTTTCCTAGTAAATTTACTTGCTGAAATCTATATCCAAAATATGTGATACACAAGACTCAAGAGCATTCAACTAGACAAAACTGACATTATTGTATAGTGTAAAAAAAAAACACAGTGTCCACTAAAAAGTAGAAAGCGTGTGAAATTTGTATTTAACAAATATACCCCAATAAAACAAAGTACTCTGTTATCTTGAAACAAAAGAGAGAGAGAAGAAGGAGAACCCATTTGTTGTGCCACAGCAGACAGGAGATGTATTGTATGTGTGTAGCATTACAGTCCAGAGTTGTAAATTCTGTTTATGGCTATAGACTCATCTTCACTTGCATAAGGTTAGGCGTCTCTGTTTCAATGATTTAGCCTGTATAATCAGAGTCTGTGTGCCTGTTTAAATATGGCTTGAATGTCAGCATCAAATAGCTGACTCGCAAATACAGAATGTAAATTAAACCCATTTACATGAAGCTGAGTACACAGTGTGTGTGCGCTTGTGTGTTTGTATCGGATGCAGGAAGCGAGATATAGACAGAAAAAGATTCAGAACATTTCCGAATCGATGACCACATGAGCTGCAGCACCCGGAGGAATAAATATGCTAAGCACAGATGTGTCCGCAAAACCGTCCTCTGTACTTCATACAAGGTCCTTTTCTCCATGCCACACCAATCTGATGTGCTTGTTAGTGGTGCTGACACTCATACTTGGGGTTAAAGATTTGAACAAACCCCTAACCCCCATAACCCGTCCCATACAGTTTGTGCTCTGGACATAAATGATGCATTCAAATTGTGCAGCTTGAGAAGAGTGCTATCAAAGTGTCTTTAAAAGGCACTCTAGCCATCTCTGTAAGAGCAATTTTCTTAATATAATAAATCATTTTCTAATTTTTCTATTTACAATTTGGGGGCCAGTAAGATTTTTTTTTTTTTAAATGTTTTTTATGCTCACCAAGGCTGCATTTATTTCATCAAAAATATATTGTAATAGTAATATTATGAAAAATGATTATAAAATAACAGAATTTTCAGCATCATTATTACTCCAGTCTTCAGTGTCACACGATCCTTCAGAAATCATTCTAATATACTGATTTGGTGCTCAAGAAACATTTATTATTATCAAATGTTGAAAAAATTGTGCTTCTCAATATTTTTGTGGAAACTGTAATAAAATAAAATAAAATAAGGGCTCTTTGATGAATAGAACGTTTAAAAGAACAGCATTTATTTGAAATATTTCAAATAAATTTCAAAAAAACATTTGATAGATTTAACGCATCCTTATTGAATAAAAGTATTAATAAAAAAACAGTCAAAGTTAACATTCATTGAAAATATGAATTATATTTATATATTATATTGTATATTTAATTAATGCTTTTTTAACCTTCTCATACTATTTCTTTATGAAATCTAATGAGTTATATGTATATTGTCTTCTGAAAAGAAGTCATTCATAACCATGTATAGCAATCATATAGAACTTAACAGCATCCAATGGTCCATGCTTGCAACCACCCAAAACACCATATAAATACCCTAGCAACCACTCTGAACACCATAGCAACACACTAAAGAACCTCTTAGCAACTGCATATAAGCACCTTTGCAACCTCCACAACATGGCCATTTACATTTCCTTTTGACAATGTAAAAAGTTATTTAGTAGACTTTTCTGCTAATTTGCCATATTGATGACTAACAGCGGGGCAAAGTAATAGTAGTGATTACAAAAACACATGAATAGAGATACCAAGAAAAACATTGGACTGGACTGGATTTGATCCAAGGTCTCTGAAAAGATGTTTACAAATCCAAAGTTAGCAAAAACCCTGCTAAATCTAACTTTCGTGGACATCTATTTAGTGTTGGGCAACGATTAATTACGATTAATCGCATCCAAAATAAAAGTTTGTGTTTACATAATAAATGTGTGTGTACTGTGTATAATTATTTTGTATATAAAAATACACACATATGCATTTATTTATTAAAAAAAAATATTTACATGTATGTGTATATATAATCCACGATCTATCTCCAAATAGCACCAATATACAGAGAATGCAGGCATATAGAAATGGGTTATACAAATGTATATAAATGTCCTCATTGCTGTGATTCGCCATTCCTTTGCCCTGCAGTTGGTCATAATATGGAAGATGAGCAGCAAAATCATTTGACTGCTGAAGCAGAAGAATACAGCTTATACTGGATGTAATTTTCCAAAAGAATAGAGCACCTCTGATGTCATCCTTCCTATGGCACCGCCCTGTTATCAGCTCTACATAAAAGTGCCTGCACACCATTTTCTTAATGATTACAACACACTAAGCTTCACTTTTTCCTTATCCTCCTTATCACAGTCCTGCAAACACATGGCACAGGGGGTTCACTTCACCACGCAGGCGAAGAAGAGAATTAGAGAAAGAAAGGTGTGAGGGAGAGAATATGGGAGCATGTACTAACATTGGCATACTTTAACACACAAACACACACACACACACATAAAGATAGTAACACCAGCACATTGTGGGTGAGATAATACAGAGCAAATACACAAAAAAATGTCCCAAACATGCCAAGCATGACAAACAGATGATAGAGAGAGAGAGAGAGAGAGAGAGAGAGAGAGAGAGAGAGAGAGAGAGAGAGAGAGAGAGAGAGAGAGAGAGAGAGAGAGAGAGAGAGAGAGAGAGAGAGAGAGAGAGAGAGAGAGAGAGAGAGAGAGAGAGAGAGAGAGAGAGAGAGAGAGAGAGAGAGAGAGAGATAGAGTGTTTTTTTCAGCATGACTACAGAAGATTGAAGAAACAAGAAGCACTATGCCAGTTTACACCAAGGGGACATGTGCATCTTCAGGCCATGTGAATTTTATATGCAACTTTAAAACACAATTTTCAATATTGTATGTATATATGCTTATTAAATGTAAGGGTAGGCAATTTTTATTTATATCAACACTTTTTGCTCAACTGGTTGAAACTCTCTTAACATCCTGATAGCAATCAATAATAGAAGTGGTCTAAATATTAAAACATACTTATATCTTCCGTGGAAGCCTTATATCTTTGAAAAAATGTTCGTCCAATCATTGCATTCAATCATTGTGACTCATATTTAGGCTATGCGTTTCTGTCAAAACTATTAATGGCGAGATGGATCTGCAGCAGTCAGGCTGTACAAGTAAGAGCTCTGTGAGTTGTTTCCGTTCATTATTATTGTAATGTTATGTGAGACATGAGGTAATTTAACGCCTTCTCTCATCTCGTGACGCTTTGCAGAGACAGCTGTGTGTGTTCATGTGTTTTGAAGGAGGCGTGGCTTTGGAGATGCTCTATAGGGAGAGTGGTATCTTATGATTTTAAAGCTAATTTGCGATTGCTAGCCTCTCCGAAATTGCCTACTCTATCATTAAAATGCTGTTGCAAAAAAAAACATGAAATTCTGCAAACAATCATATATATAATTATAAGATATATATATAAAAGAATATTGTAGTATAAATGCCCTAGCAACCACTAAAAACATTATTGCAACCACCCACCAATGTGTATTTTCAAATGCAATTTCTTCACGTACATTGTAGATGACTTTTTTTTTTAAATACCGTGGCAGAAACCACTCAAATTAAATTGAACTGACTTGAGTAAAAAAATCAGTATTTAATAAGTATTTAATTAATTTGCATTTAAAATGTACACGTACAGTATATGTTGAGTTAGTCACTGAAACAAAACTTTATCTGCCCTGCTGAGAAAACAGCAGAAAAGAGAATCTATATCCCATTTCAGCCCCTAATGTGTCCACTTAACCAATGCATGTCTCCTAGCAGCACCTGCTCATGGCGATAAGCTGAGTGATTTCTTCTTGCCAGGAATCCACGAAGCCCCTTATATAAATACGGGCAGATGGAGATAGAAGCATTTACACAAAAGCTGAGTCACAGCAGCAAGGTTAATATAGATGACTCATAAGTGTGGCAGACAGAGGTGGACCACGGGAGACCTTGTGTGGACTGTGTTTTTCAAAATACCTGTTGAATTATGGGATCTGTACTCTAAATTACTCTATTAAAGTTCCACAATTTTCTGCTATTATTCTCACAGCATTTAAAGTTGCCATTAAATGACTGTATACTTTCTAAATGCATGTTATTGATCTAACTGTTAATGATTCATCCATGCATGTTTTTGTATTTATTTTACCTGGTAATTTTTAATCTTAAAAGAAATGACATAACTCAAACTTTTGGTAAAACTTTCTGGTGATGTATGCCGAACTTCTCCAATCATTGTAGTGGAATCTCACAAATCTCCATCCAATCAACAACCGATGGATAGCAGCACCAAGTCCCCGCGCTACATTTTTTTATTTTCCAATAATACGTATCACTCAGTTGTACGAAAAAAAAAAGATCTATCACTACTTCCATTTTATCACAACTTTAACATACAGACTCCATTTTTATTTTGTTTTATTAATAATCTCAGCCTTAGCAGTCCAATATCTATTTTCAGGAAAAATAATATTATTTAAAACGAATAAATAAATAAATAAATATTATAGAAAATTTTAAATTAGTGAAAACCTCCCGTTGACTCTCATCGGCATTCAAAGTCTCACATGACCACACTGGTAGCCTACAGCAGCGTGACACAAAAAAGCTTGTTTGCTCCAATTATAAATGGAGCTCCTAGCACTGAAAACAATTGATATTGACATATGCCATATTTCTATTTTTGTCAGTCTGTAAAGCATCAGACACTAATTTCCTTTCTTATACTTCCTCATATATGGATATTGGATACAGTAAAAACAACAATATGGTGAAATATTATTACTATTCAAAATAGCTGTTTTCTATTTTAATTAATTTAAAATTTTATTTTAAAATGTAATTTATTCATGTGATGGCAAAACTGAATTTTCAGCATCATTACTCCAGTCTTCAGCTTCACACAATCCATCAGAAATCATTCTAATATGCCGATGCTCAAAATCTTTTCTTTTTATTATCAGTGTTGAGTTTATTTTTATGTTTAATATTTTTATGGAAACAGTGATATATCCTCCTGAGACCCAGAAAAAAAAAGTTTTTTGAATTTAGTTTTTTTCCATGTCATCACACTGTTTAGAGCACAATAAACAAATGGTAAAAAAACAAATATATAAAATAATATTTTATTCATACGTTATGCTATGTCCTCTGTAGTGGACGCCAGGACTAAGTTTTTAAAAAAATAAAATGACATGAAATTATATGTATAGGCAAAAACAATGGGATTTTTTTTTCAATCACCAATACATTTTGGGGTTTCAGGATTTTTTCAACCAAAATTTGTATAAAGATTATTCTCAACTATGTTATGAAAGAAATAATGGAATGAATTGATACACCATTTTACTTTTTGCAATATGTGGGTAAAATGGCCATAAGTTAATATTCCCATTCAATGCAATGTATCTATACACTGTATCTAATTTGCACATTAATGTGTTCTTGGAGCAACATTTAATGAAAAAATAAGGGTAATAATTGGAGTAATAATTGGCAACATTTTAATAATAATATCTAATATTTCATAGGAATATTGATGTATAATTTATTTCCATATTCACTTGTTGTGTCTCCCAGAATGCCTGATAAACATGGTTTTAGTCCTGATGTCCTCTACAGTGGACACGTTTGAAATCAATGCCCTGTTCTGTAACAGAAAGTAATTTTTTTATTTGAAACCCCTTAACATTTTCCTGAGATGTTGTTTTATGAAATACAATTTGAAAAGTAGTCCAATTTAAATTATAATTACAATATATTATCATATTTCCATAAGAATGCTACATTTGATCACTAAATTGATGTCAGACATTTTTAAAGACCAAGGAGAAGTTGTTTTCATGGTGAAACCTCCAAACATTTGGTGTCTCTGAAAAGTCCTGAATGTGCTCTTTACAGGACACCCAGGTTGTGTCATGTGACATGTATGATGTCAGAGAAATTCACTAAAATATAATGTCCACTACAGTGGACAAAAGTCTATTCTTGGGTCCCAGGAGGATATTTTAATAGCCTGGGAAAACCCAGACAACTTCCGGCAAATTTAGATTTGCTCTGAAAGTTAGTCTGGCAAAGAACTCATTCAAGCTCATTTCCAATCCGCCGAAATCACGGCACCAATCAGAAACGTTGGGGCGGGCTTTACACGATGACGACAGCGCTGGGATTTTGAAGCAGATTTTGTAGCCTACATTACAAAGATGGATGCCACCGTCGAACATCACTCGTTCGAATCAGCTATCGCGTCTGTTTTAAGCGATTTGAACGTTTCCTTTTAGTTAAAAACCGAGCAAAGAACAACACTCGGAGATGTTTTTTCCGCCGCTCTGCATACGTCATCTCCTTCATCGCTCTGATTGATTTTAGGTCTATCCGCGACGTCCGTTGGTGACGCCCCTCTGGAAATTATTTGTCTATGATGCTTTGCCAGACCATAATCAGTTACAACTGAGAATGGTCTGGTTTTAACCAGGCTAACATTTTAAGGTATTCTTTGCTGAATAGAAGTTCAAAAGAACATACTTTATTTTAAATAGAAATCTAAAATTATAAATGTCTTTACTTTCTCTTTTGATGAGCTTAAGGTGTCTTTGCTGATAAAAGTATCATTTAAAATTATAATTAAAAAAAAAACTAAAATCTTACCGAACCCAACGTTTGACCTGAACCCAATTCGGTAGTGTATATAATAAATTTCTATGATTTTTATTAATATTTCTAAATATTTTGACCATACTGACCGTTAAAAGTCCGTTATAATTTGTCCAGTGTAGACACAACATTGTAACTGGCAGTGATGATGTCATTCTAATATCTTCATACTGAATTCCAATTGGTCTATTTTGCATACCGAATTATAATTGGTCTTTTTCATTCTTAAATCTATTTCATATTACTATCAGTCTCTCTTTCTCTCTATCTCCTTTCTCTGTTTTAGTATCTCCGCATTTGTATTTGGGTTTACAATGTTTAATTTACTGTAAAACGCAATTCTTTCGTTTGACCTAAAACTGAATTCTTTTAATTCCCTGCATGTAATCTCTGCCAGCCATGCAACATGCGTTGAATCGCATTGAATTATGGGATCTGTGCTCAAAGACGTAGATTAAAAACAGGCCTACCCTCTGTGCTGATCTCACGGGAGCGCACAAGGTCACTCTTGTTGCCCACTAGGATGATGGGGGTGTGCGGCAGCGACTCCCTCAACAGTAGGCGGAGCTGGGCGATCCGGTGGAAGCTACGCCTGTCCGTCAACGAGAACACCAGGATGCACACCTCGCATTGCAGGCCGGACAGCTCCTGCCAATCACATCAAATCAAATCACAGACATACCAATTACAGCAGAGCTCAACTATGAGTGCTTATTATACAGGCTATTTACAGAGTATTACATGATTATTTGTCATTGGTACGGTAGGTCAGTAATGAGGAGGATTGTTTTTGTCAGTGTGGAGCTCAGGAGTGTTTGTGTCCACGAAAAAGAGGATTAGCAGGATTTGAGGAGGATAACCTCAAATCTAGGATGGCTTTGTTGTTGTTCCAGCTCACAATTTCAGCATTGCTGCCGCCACTGAGCTCAGGTGTGTTCGAAACGGCAGCAGATGCATCAGTCACGAGTTTACCCCCCGAGAACGTCACCACGAACGCTTTAAAGCACCAAAGTACGGGCACACAGGGGTCGGGCTTTCTCTTCTTGCCAGCTATGACAAGACTGCTGTCAGTCTATCTTTAATGAACTGAGGGTAGAAAGAAAATGTTTCCGTCCCCTATGGAACGCTTCCTATTTAATTTCCTACACAGAAAGAGGAACAGATAAATAGATGGAAAGCCTGTGTCCTACATCCCCTTTTCCCCAAAGGCGATTCCAGCCCTCTGGAGAGTTGCCTAAAAAATTCTCATTGCAGCCGAGCCAATCGCACTCGGCCCCGGAGGGTGCGATTCACACAACCTCAGAAACGCAGAGTTTCTCTGGAGAGGAAGAGTCTATTGGGGTGGAAGCAACAGGGAAGAGGGGGGCTCAACCACCTGCCACAACCCCACGCAGGAAGGGCACGGGGAGGAGGTTCTCTTCTCTGAGGAGCAGACACGTATCTTGATGAGCGGAGAAGACAGCATGACACGGTCGATAGTGCTCATCGTGATGGAGGGGCTCTCAGGGGCCGGACGGGCAAAGTAAAAGGTCTTTCCATCAGAGAAACAAGACGAGAGAGTACAGCAGTATCTGACTAATAACATCGAGCTCTTCCACTAAAATACAGACCCATCTGTCACTGTCTGCCCTTTCATGACCAGAATATACACACAAAATGATAGCTTTTAATGGCTCTGAATACAAACAGGCAGGTATGCGTGTGAAAATGTATAGCCTACAGTGCTATTGCAACACACACTCTTATTACGCTGTTTTTTATCACACAAACTGAGTGATTATAGTCATGAAACACACACACACACACACACACATAAAATCCGTATCATGCTGTCAGCAAATATGCCTGCCAGCTTTTTTGTCCTCTTGTGCAGATTTAGATTATTAAATCCTGCACTCTTAATAAATGCTGAAATGTTCTACATTTCAACCCTATAACAGCAGGTTAATGAAAACCTTCACGCTAATCCAGCTAAATGCTCATCCACAGGAGGTAGGTCATGTCAGGAAGATTCATTTGGTATTTATAATGTAGTAAAATGACTTAATTAAAAGGAACAAAATATCTCTTTGACTATTTCTCCACCAAAATCTCACAGTGGGCATATTCTGTTTAAACTTATCTTCTAAAAAATTGTAGTGCAGTTTCTGATGTTAAGTAAGCAATTAGTAGGTTGAATTCCCCTTAGAGTCTATGTGATCTTAACGTTGCTCTGTTAGTTGAAATTGCAATATAAAATGTGGTCAAGTAATTTTGGTAGGAGTAAAATGGACTCTCAGGACAATTTTATATTTCTCTCTTTTTCACTTCCCCAAAAAGGCAGGAAACTTTTTAGTGCTAATTCAACATAATGAAGAGCAAGAAATACACATTAGGTGTGTCATAGATGCTATGTTTGTATGTATGTATGTATGTATGTATATATGGATGTATGTACTGTATGTATGTATGTATGTATATATGGATGTATGTACTGTATGTATGTATGTATGTATGTATGTATGGATGGATGTATGGATAGATGGATAGATATGTTCAACATAAACAAAAGTATATGCTTAAGGTATGATTGTGTGTCATTTATTTTGTACAACAAAACATGAAAATCTCCTCAAGTAATGTTAACCATTTACTGAAACATTGAAAACTGCTATTCTAAACACCCAAAGCAAATTCCAGAGGGAACTCAAGGCTCACAAACTGAACAGTTCTATTGAAGATAAACAATCCCTTGGAAATCTATCTTTCAATTCCCTTTGGTGCCACTAGTGGTACAGAAATCACACTTCAGCTTTAAAACCCTGAAATTGTTTCTCTCTGCTCCTGTTGCTGTGGTTAAGCCTTTGGTTGAGGAAAAAAATGAGTTTATGGTAGGTCATAAAGCAGATTAGAATCCGGGCAAAACATGGAATTAAAATGTCCCGCAACTCATCTCCCACAGTGAACCCATTCCCAAGAACCGTGTTCCTTCTCAACTGGGTCATTTAACACAAACACACCTTCTTCTGACCACATCTGGCACAGGAAGATTACATGGAAATCAGGCCAGGGCCTGGTCCACGAGCCAATACAGAGAAAACATTGCAAAACATTGTATTTCATCAGTATTTCGGTCTTCTTTCCCAGTTAATTTTTATTTTATTTAAACAAGATCAACTTTATTGAGAAGAGAGTATATGAAATAAATATAAACATACAAAAATTACAATAAAAATATATTATATAAATTAAATATAAAAAAATATTAAACATGATTATATTATGAATATCATATTATAATTAAATATAATATTAAATATAATTAAATAACTCATCCATCCATTTTTCAAACCGCTTGTCCTATGTAGGGTTGTGGGAATGCTGGAGCCTATCCCAGCATCTTGGTCCGTAGGCTGGGAGACACCCTGGATGGCTGTTATTAAATAATATTAATATTGAATAATATTATGTATTATTACATAATTAAATAAATACATAAAAATTAACACACGCATAGATTATGTATAAGACAGAATACATTTAGAATAATAAGCATATGAAATAATATATTTAAATATGGAGAGGGATTTCATGGTGCATAAGAGACTTTAATTTGTTACTCCGTAGGGGGGAGAGGTCGAGTCTAATAATTGGATGTTGAGACTTAACCGTGTGCCAAGTTTGTTTCTGTGCACCAGAGTGAGGTCCACACCCCTGCAGACAGTCACCACAGACCATCTGTCCACACATCCCCTCCTCCCAAACATACACATTCGGCCCAAGATCCCACACACAGACTTACAGTACACCATCCCATCTAAAAGTGCTTTCTCAGCCGCTGAACAAGCCAATTCTGCTGCTATAAACACAAAGCACACATACCTCCACAGAAATAAAAACCCGTTTTCTCTGCCAAGCACACGATCATCAAAGAAAAAAACTCCTCCCTAATGAACGTTACAAAAAGCTCACAGTCCATAATGACACTAGGGCCGAGCTGTAGCACACTGTACTTAAACATAAGGCTCCCAGCAGTACACTACACACTCTGAGTGAGATAAACAGATGTATACTTCACACATTTACAAACTCCACCACCGCCTTGTCAGTGTTCACACACAATGGCCCTACCCAGTAAACAAAAACCATATGAGCCACTTAGCATCATCAATATTTCACCTCAAAGTAATCTATTAATTATAGCCAAGTCGAATAGCCCTAGTCTACCAGCTCATGACATGTCTGTCAACCATACAGTGACAGAAAATGGTAGCATCTTGTGTCATGGTCATGGCTGGCTAGAGCTAGGTTTCTCTGGGCTATGTTTAGAATGGCATACTAGTTGAATGGCAACTGCACAGTATATGCTGTATATTACTTGCATACTTATTTTATGAAAATAGCATACAAGTGCATGCAGTAATATGCAAAGATAAACATTTCAAATAGTAGAATGCAACATTACTTTGTTAATTTGCATGTTTAATGTCTGAAATGAATGCTAATGCTAAAGGGCTAGTTCACCCAAAAATACATGGATACTGTGGCCCACAATGCAGTGGGCATTGAACCTCCTTTCACTGGAAAAGGAGGTTCAATGCCCACTGGGCCACAGTATCCACAAAAATTCAGACAGATGTGGTAGGTATCATCTGCACAGAACAATAGTTAATAGTGCACTATTCCAAGTTTCGTTTCATTGTAAGCCTTTAATTCAAAGTGGCCAATAGAAAAAATTAAACTGTTCACACCCTATTTAGGCTGCAAATTGATTTCAAGTTGAGTTTTTGGCTCATGTAGTTGACATAGGTGAACAGAGAGGTTAGATCATGCTGATGCCTCCCGTGCTGGAACTCACTCATGCTGGAACACAGAAAATGGAGCGGTGACACGTGACGCAATTCCCATTGCCTAATGGTTGGGCGGGTGACGGAATGCGTCCTCAGCCTGCGTAAGGACGTTACTGACCATGTGCCAGCTATTTTAGGAAAGAGAATGACTTATTAAAGCCATTCTTCCCCCCGCTGTCACAAGCACTTCAAGTCTCAGAGCTAACTGAGGCTAGACTCGGGGCAGTGTACGTGATTGTACAGTACATTTGTGCGTAATCCAAACTCTAATTGGGCTGATGTGTCAGGTGTAGATTGGGTGAACTTGGTGAATCTGCTACAGAACCAAAATAGACCTGCATCCTCTGCAGCTACTAGTGATGCAGCACTGTGTGAAAATGAGTTCATTCACTCTCTCTCTATCTCTCTCTCTCTCTCTCTCTCTCTCTCTCTCCAATTCTCCATGGTTCAGTGTATGCAGTAAGTTGACAGTGAGGCTGGAGTCCACAGAACAGACTGCAACGTTAGAGTAAACTTACTGCACCCTCTTCACTGCATCCAAACATGCTGACCCTGTTTCACAATAAGGAAAGTGCTGACCTTCACAAAAAAAAACTTCAATTTAAACACATTGTGAGAAATTTGCTAAACTTTTGACACATCATTTTGCTGCTGCCTGAGTGCCTGGATCAAAGAAAACCACAAAAGGCATACAATCATTGAATGAGCAGCTCCTGCATCCAAAAGAGTGTGCGGAACAACAAACCGGTAAGCAATAACTCGATTTGAAGCAATTGGTGTCATGTTTTGCCCGCATTCTGCTGCAAATATAGAGTTATTCTTAAGCGAACCACACCATGTTCTCACACTTTAGTATGATTTTAGAGGTCAATTTGAGTGTTCACATTTACGCCAAAATGTTTTCGTACCTCTTGGAGACAGACATCTATGTAAATACAGCTACAAATACAGTAGCCTACTTCAAGCATGCAGATCAGTGTTTTTTTGGAGTATGTATTGTACACCCACATACCCTTCAAAAAGGCTCCAGCTACTCATCCAAGTACTTTTTGACTTCTAATATACTAGATATCATTTAGCTTTTATTCACATATTCATTCATTTCATCAACTCACACATCATTTGTGGTAAACAGCAGCTCAAGCTTGTTCGCTTGATAACCAATGAGGTTCATTCTCGTGTTACGCAGCAAGTTTGAGCTTCCGCAAGAGGTTCCTGTGCATCAAGCAGGTTCGGTTGAGTTTCTGTTAATGTTCGCTGATCAATGTATATGTGAATAAAAGCCTAAATTCAATCTGTTCATCATATAAAGTGATCGAGTCTCTTCAGAAATTTTTGGACTAAACAGCTCAATTCATATGGATTAGTTTTATCTCTTCAAGAACTTTTTGAAGCGTCAAAGTGGTAGTTGTGTAGACTGTCAATGGATGGTTAGAAAGTCTCAAATTTGCAATCTTCATTTGTGTTCCGAAGATGAAAGAAAGTCTGATGGGTTTGGAACGACATGAGGGTGAGTAATTAATTTCATTTTTGGGTGAACTAATCCTTTAAAGGTCCTTGCACACTGAGTCCGAAATTCTCGTCTGAAATTTTCACACGTTAAAAAATAAATACGACCTCACGTTATGTCAATCATGTTTGTACACTGCCTCCGAAACTTTCGTCCGTCATAAAAAAATTCAGATCGGGTTCGATTTTTTGCGTTTTAGCATCTGTAGCAAGCATTTTGAAAGGCGCTTTGACAGTTCAGAGCCACAGAATAACGAATACAAAAAATGCATACGAAAATTTCGGACTCAGTGTGCAAGGACCTTAAGGCATTAACTACAGAACAAAAAAAATCTAGTGATTAACAACTTAATCTTCTGAAAGGGCTAATTTCACCATATTATAGTCATGATTTCTGGTATCAAAATTTTTCCAAGTACTCCTGTATGGGAGTCATTGTAGTAGACTACAGACAAAACAGAACACCACTAATTCACTTTGAAGCATGCAGTGCATTGCAGACTATATTTTTCTTTAATTAAATCACAGCCTTTTATGGTTTATCATGCCAGGAAATATCGATTTTGATTGGATCAATTGTGCAGCTCTAACCACTACTCCAATAAACCTTGAAATAAACGACAAAGTAACTGTTTACTGACAGACTTCAGTTGAACATTCTTCATGATGAGGCTTCAATCCATAAGCTACAGATTGAAATCAGTGAACCATAAAGCTATAAGGGCAGCACTGAATCTGTGCATCTGTAAAATTACAATTAATCACTGCATAGTTTATCTGAGATCCTTTTGTTTGCTATAACCACCGGTAGCCATGGCAACCGGGGAACGGGTACAGAATGCAATGCAGTGGGTGAGGTCAGAGGTCACGTGATGCGATGTGCCACCGAGGAAGAGAGCCGGAGCTGGTTAGACGGAGAGAAAGAGGGATGCTTTGAAAGAGAAAAACGGCAAGATGGAGAAAGAGAAATGATGGAATGGGGGGAGTCTGGAGTTTTTCCAGCCACTGCTCTCTCCCTCTTTGCCCTGGAATAAATACAAAACTCAAAGTCATTCTGTGATAGCAGTATCACTACTGACATTCATGCTTGTAACAAACAGCATCTGATTTAGGAGAGATCTGATGACACATAAACATCATTTAAAAAAGGTCACGTCAATTTTGCCCAGGGATTTGAATAAATTTGAATATTCAACATGGCTACAAAGGCAACCTAAGACCCCTGTTGTGTGTCAAACATCTATATGCACAACCCTATGATATCATATAACATTCACAGGCGTTTGAATAATTTCTAGTGACACAGAAAAGACACTCACACGAAATAGGCACATGCATCTGTGTGTTCCAGGCAAAATTATCATCATATTTCAGAGTATAAACAGAGAAATGAGTGGATGATACACCCACACTACATGCTTTAGCCTGTCATGCGAGCGGGTGTGAAGGAAATACATACATCACACATAAAATCAAACAGCAAGAGTCGAATTTTAACTGGTATTTAGGACTCTGTGAATGTCCTGTGTTTTAAGCGATGGTCAAACGGGTTGTATCATCAAAGAAAGAGGAAAGGGTGGTTGATTAATGAAGAGAGAAGTGAGGTCAGAACTAGTAGAGAGGCATCAATCCCAGACGAAGATGAATGTAAATAATTCAATCACACAGATGCTTCGGATGAGATGGCACTGCTCACAAGGGTCAGCATCAAAGATGAGAGTCTAAACAAGCCAAACCCCCCCATAATAGTCCCAAATGTTTTCACAGATACACACTACATCATAACATTGTAAATTAATTATTGGGTTTGACCATTTCAGAAAATCCCTAAAGCCAGTTACAGTGGAATGGCTTCCCAAAAGATTGGATGGGAGGGTTTGGGGTTGGTAAGATTTTTTAATGGTTTGGAAAAAAGTCTCTTATGCTTACCAAGGTGCTGTTAAGTAAAGTAAAAATAGTAATATTGTGATATATTATTACAATTTAAAATAACTTTTCTATTTTAATATATTTCCACATGTAATTTCAAAAAGCAAAGCTGAATTTTCAGCAGCATATTATTTTTTTTCAGGATTCATTGATGAACAGAAAGTCACTTTTGATCATTGTAATGCATCCCTGCTGAATAAAAGCATTCATTTCTTTAAAAATTAAAATAAATTCTTATTGCCCCCAAAAGTTTGAATGGTATTGTACAAATTTAACCTGTTCCCACTGTATACTTTTAGTACTGTGCATCTTTCATTTGACAATCTAGATTTGAATATTAATGACATGAAAACATACAATTCTGCAATACACTGATGCAAAGGCAGGAATCATGACAGGAGAGCTTAATGATACATGGCACAGTGTATTGATCCATTAGATCATTTTAGATTACTGCCAAACAAGTGGCTTTTACAGTGTAAAAATAGAGGTCATAATTCAATGTGAAATAACAAGGAAACCTGGACATGGCTGATTTTATAGATGGTACACATAAAATGCTTGTAAAGGGATCTTTAAACCCGGCAGTTACACTCAGCAGAAATGGAACAAATTATGGGAAACTGAAAACAATTTGCCCTAAAGTGAAAGGAAACAGAAATGACAAACAACAGACAAACCTTGACTGGAGGGTCAAGAGCCGATTTCTCTCATCTTTCTCTGCATCCCGTCTTTTTATGTCTCTGTTAACCTCTCTATCCTTCGCTCTCTGTTTTGTTAACCACTTAAAGAGTGTGTCTGCTCAATCAATAGATTTTTAATCGTTTACTGTACATGTATGCAATGCAATTAAAGCAGTGTTAGACCGTCTGTTTAGTAAATTAGTGTTAGACTTATTAGTGTTAACTAATAACTAAGACTTAGAATTAGTTCTAACACTAAATTAGATTTCTAGCGGTTCAATTCATCCTGTCCCTGCATGGTGTTTTAAAGGGACAATTCACTCATCCACACATCATTACAAAACTATACCATTTTCTTTCATCTGAGAGACATAAAAGAAGGTTTTTTGGATAAAATATTTATGTTTTTTATCCATACAATGAAAGTCAATAGTAACCATAAATGTTTGGTACCAACATTCTTCAAAATATTTTCTTTTGTGTTCTGCAGAAGAAAGTAATGCTGGTTTGAAACGACTTATTATGATTTTTCATTTTTGGATGAACTATCCCTTTAAGTGCTGTAGGTAACAGAATATTTAATAAGATTAAATGCTCCTCATGTATTGGGTGTTTACGTTTTGTTATGTAGAACGTATTTAAGTAAATCTAAATTTTATTATTATGTATTAATTATATAATTAAGTCTCAATCAGCACCATAGTTCAGTAGATGCGTTTAAGACCATTTCATGACAAACGGAAGAAGGGGGCAGAGTCAGACATAAATTCATAAATTATGAAAAAAAATATCATAAATTATGTGCAATCTGTAGCCTGGCAAACTACAGTTTCAAAGTAGCTTCCCCAACACTGCAGTGAAGATATAAGAAGACTAGATTCACATTTCCTAAAGTAAATACCAGCGCACACAAGGATGCAAAAGAATCATGTTAGGTAAGCTTAGGATTTGGGACTTCAGTGAAAAATGACACGTTGCATCAGTCACTTTGCTGTTGTCATGACAATAAGTATGAGTCTTGTTTTCTGTCAGATGAATCCACATCTATACATTTTTATGTAACACGGGGATGGCAAGAACAATCACAATTCAATATGCATATATTAGAATGACGTCACCACTACTCGTTACAATTTGAATGCTGAACATTCTATCAATGCATATCAGAGGGAAAAGGCTGTAATCGTAAATGTATTAAACGTATAATTGAGCACACCTAAGCTGAAATTATCTTTCAAATAAACTAAGAATGAAATTTGTAAGTTAAGCTGTTTGATCGTAGTTAATTGCAGAAGTTTAATTCAAAATATGTCATGAATAATAATACACTTCCACCTTGCAAGCACCAAAACTAATTCTGAAAGCCACTAAATAAAAGACAAAATAAAGAAACAGTGTCTAAAGCAAAACTGCTTTTATGCATTTGGGAGAGTTTTTCACTCACCTGTTTCCAACTGTCAAATACTAAAATTGAGCTGTCCTCATCATCCACAGTCACTCGCCGCTGGTAACCCTCATCTACAACACACACACAGATACATCTTTAAAAAACTGACACTCAAGGATAAAATAAAATCAATTAGCATCTCATTTTATTTCTGCTGGTGAGCAGAAACTGGCAATTTCATGGGAACGAATGTATAATAATGTATCTGTAGAAAGAACACAAAAGAAGTTTTGAAATGCAAGTTCAGAATTGTACTCGAGACGTTGTGTAACAATAATTTAGCTGGTGCAGAATCGATGCACAAGAACACTCAACTCAGGTAAAAAAATAAAAAACAGACACACACTGTCTGTGTGTCTGATTGGCTCTTTATCCTTTAGTAAATGCTCTGTTTGTGCAGAAAGGGTCTGTGCAGAGGCAGCACTCTTGCTGGTTCTTTCCCACCTCATTAAGACACAAGATGATGAAAGACCTGAAATAAGATGGATGCCTTCACGGCACCCACTCCGCTTTTTCCAATCAAATCCTGAGAGCCTTACACTAGTGATCTCGGGTGTCTGTGAGGTGATAAGTGTGTTTCATCCAAAGCAAATCTAAAAATAGTACAGTCCTTGGCATCCTGACGCTTGATGCTGAGCACACGAAAGCTGTATGAATATAATATTTACCGGTTGCTTGGGTTTCAGAGTCTATGGAGAGTGATCTGTCTGACAGTCCAGCAAGACAAAGTGCCAGAGAGGATTTGCCCACTCCGTTTTGGCCCAGTAGGACTATCCGAAGGGGTCCGTGGTACTTCTGCTGCGGCAGTTTTAGGGAAGGCGAATCTTGGATATTGGTGACGCTGATTTGTGGAGTCGCAGACTCATTGAGCCCAGGCGTCCAATCGTAATCCTCGGAAACAGCCTCCTCTCTCTTCAGCTGATGCTTGATTGGCAGGGGGGTGCTGCCCCTGCGGAGCTGGGGTGCAGCCGAAAGAGTTAAGCCATAACCCTGTGAAATCATCAGATGAGATCAAGATGAGACATGCATCTTCATCCAATCAAACTGAACACTAAGAACAATGTCAGTCCATAAGATATCTAAATCAATACTGTATCAAAACACTTCATATGCAAGGGGGAGGATTGTGATCCTCTGGGATTTAAGTTGTCCAGTGGACATTATACGAAAGTGGGTCAAAACAATGTGCAGTGTGTCCATTCACATAAACAAGCATCACTTGCTTAGAAAGAGTGGCACAGACATCCCATAGACAACGTGTAAAATAATGGGTTTTCACAGTTTCAATGATGTTGAGGGCTTTGTCCATCTATCTCTATCAAGCAAAATCACCAAGAGAGCTCTTAAACTGTTTACTGTGTATGCTTGTGAGGGCAACTGGCATCAATATTAATATGGCAATTAATCTAGCCGCAGCACTGCAGGTGTGCCGGGGACCTTGTACGCCTGATCCGGTGTCAGACATGCAAGACACACATAGACAGCCAATTATACTAATTGAAAGGAGATAATTAATTAATCATAGACTTTATTGTGAATCAGACAGTGAAACAATAAGATCTAGTATGATGCTTGGGGTGAGGTAGCCCAAGACCAGCTCTTAAGTAACAGTTACTTTGAATAACAACATCATTTTGAATATCATATCATCATGAATATTGAAGTAGTATGCAAATCATTTGGATCATGAATAATTAGCCGACCATACAATGAAGACTTACACATTTTATTAAGTTACAGTGATTATCAAGATCACCATAGATATTTTTGACCGTTTATATCATTACAAAGACACTAAACTGAAATAGTACGACTGTCTGAGTACAGGAATGTTTTTTAAAACACAATCACTCCTACATAATAACCAAAGTCAACATAAAGACTGCAGAAGAAGAGAGGGTGTGTAGGCTACACACCGGCGTACATCCAAACCTGTGAAGGATCTTACAACCCCCACACACATATCCACAAACATACACACACACGCACGGGAAAGCGTCTTACCTGGTCCGACATCGTTCTTCAGTTCATCCGCTCTCAGTGAGACACTCAGCCGTCCATGTCATGTCACTGAGCGTAAAAACTGCACAGGCGTCGATGGGGATCGTTACATTACACTCGACTCATATGCCATTACATGGCTGTAGTCAGGAAAAAATAAACGCTTCCAATATGACTCTAACCACACAAAAATGCTCCTTTTGACTTAATAGTAAACATTTAATCGCTTCTCTGCGACCGGCTGCGCTGCGTGACTACCGTATTACTGTACACCTGTCTCTATAATAGTGGCTTTTCATATGAGAGCGTGTAGCCCCGCCCCCGCACCTCGTAGACACGCCTCTTCATTCCGGTCGTTACCTGAATGCTCCCAGTCTTTCTGGATCTCTCTCCAAATCAGGTCAATCTGATGGCATGGTAAAGAAATATATAAAGATTGATATTCTATTTATCACAATTTTTAGTTTAAGTCCTAAATTCTGCTCTGCAAATTATTGAACTCTGGTTTATGGTTTTGATTTTATTGTTAAAACTTCATTAATAAATAACTGCACAGGAACGAATGTGAAACGCACTATTAACATTCTAATAACTACTATTAACTACCAAGGAACTCTGATTAATAAATTAGTAAATAATTGCACTCAGTTGAATGTGGTAATTAGTTCACTATTAGCTTATCAATAACTCGAGTGTTACCAAATTCATCAGAAGGTATTACTATCCAAAACTTTTAAAGCTTTCAATGACTTTGAAACTTACTGAACCTTAGGGAGTTATCATGCTTTTCACTTTATAATACTGATCCAAATAATTAGTAATTCCTTCTGAAGGATTTGGTCATTACTAGTGGGTTACCATGACCTTCACTTTAGAATACCATATTCGTTAATTAGAGTTTCTTGTTAATAGTTAGTGTTATTAATGTGTTACTCATTTGTTCCTGTGTAGTTATTCATTAACGACGGAACAGTATTCTAAAGTGTTTCCTTTTTTTTAAGATTAGCTAACATCCATGAGTTGCAGATGCTACTGTGTACGCCCTCTTTTGTGGGTGACAGCAGCTCCAGATTATATTAAAAAAAGGCATTTGACTTCAGTGTTTATTAGTCAAATCAAGTGCTGAGTGCTGTTCTCTCCCTCTTTCTCTCTTTTTGTTGACATGTGTTCATAAGCTTTGACCTTGATAAGTACTTTGTTTGATTCAGCTTTACAAGACACATAAAGCGTATCCTCCGAGTTATTTTTCTCTGGCAACCCTGAAGTTTTGAAGCACTGCATGAATTATTGAGTGGTCGTTAAGTTTTATTGCAGCCACATCAAGCATCATTATGTCACAGGTGGAGAGAAAAGCGTTTCCATGCAGGCTTTTTAATAATTCCGCATGCAAAGACCAATTGATCTTCTTGTCTGTCTCTTTGATCTTAGTTTAAATTAACTATTACTAGAGCCAAGGAAGCAAAGGAGACTGGAAGCAGCCTGAATCATCTGGGAGTCTCCCACTCAAGTGACGCTATATCAGTTCAAAATGGACTTTTTTTCACCCTCCTGGTCATAGACCTTGGTTCTCCTTCTCTGCATTCCTGATTGAACATTTTTTCAATTTCCACCACCACCATCCTTACCAGAAATCTGCCAACAAATCATTTATCCACTAAATTTGTCTCACAAGTTCAGACCAAGCCCCAGTGCATGTTAACATTGTTTTGATTTTCATGTGTAGTGGTCAGAAAATAATACAATTTGATGAATATGCTTATGCTTTAGTGTCCTAAAGTCAGGTGTCTGGTCTGTTTAGATTTCTTGAGCCCATTGATTCCAATTTTTTGCCATATTCATTCCTTGTCTGCCATTTTTAATGTTAATGTCTCTGTGTCTTACCAGAGCTGGTCGTAAAGTGGCTTTGGTCTTACCATTACTTTGGTGTACTGAAAGGAATTGGTAGGCATCATTGGCATTTTGCCCAGATGGTACCTGAGCAGTTTGGGGATAGCGCCACCTTGTGGTCAAATAAATTAAAATGTGATGTAATTTACAATAATTCAATGGGCTCTATGCACGGCGGTATTTCCGGTGAAGGTCTAAGGATGCTGGATTACTTCCGCCGATCGTAGAGTCCAATGCTATACCGAGAATTTATATTGGTTTTTATACTCTATTGCTATACTAAAGAAACGTTAGTCACAAAAACAGACAAAACAGACACTCCTCATTTTGTTTATGCTTCTGTGTTTATTATATTAAATAAACATAACTATATATAAAATTACATCTAAACGTATTAAAGTTTCGTTTCAAAGACGAGAGGACAGTAAATTTTGAAGACTCTGCCATAATCCCGTTTTCCTCGGTTTTCCTCCGCTTTAAATCTCCCCAACCGGAAACGCACGAGCATCCTTGCGTCAAACGCGGAAGTTATGCGTGCATATAGCCCATTACTTTTAAATAATTTGTCAGAAAGTCATTGATTATGGTCTCTTCTTCTTCCCTCATAAGGTCATAAGAAGCTAATGATATCTTGTTAAGAATGTCAACCTGTTACTTGTCTGACATTTAGATTTTTGTCCCATCAAATTTTGTCAAATCTTTACTAAAGTTGGCTGATCTTCAGACAAGTTGCACAAAAGTTGAAATAAAGGTGTCATTTTAGGGGACACTTTTTAATGTAGAGATGAAGTCAATTGCAACGACATCCAGGAAAAGAGAAAGTGTCTCAACACTGTCATACGGACAAAAAATTATTTGAGGGGAAAATTAAAACAAAGTTTTGGGCTATATATAATATAGGGCTGTCAATGTTAACGTATTAACGCATGTGATTAATTCAAAATAATTGAACACAAGTAAATTACTGAAGCTGTGAAATTGCACCATTGACGTAATTAACGTCATGCAGTTAGATGATCTTAGAAGTTGGGAGTTTTCCGCACTGAGCATCTGTAACCCTGATTGACATAAATTTCTATTCTAACCCTTTAACCCGAGCTCTGTCATATTCTTGGTCGGTTTCACAGACAAGGCTTAAGCCTAGTCCCAGACTAAAATGCCTGTTTGAGCTGTTTTAACTGAAAGCATATCTTAAAATATGTCAGTGCCAAAACATATTTTGTTTTGTCTCAAGATGCACACCAGTAATGTATTTTCTAGGGCACATTTTTAGAAGCTACTTAAATGTCCGAATTGATCTAAGGCCTAAGCCTGGTTTAATAAGCTCTGTCTGTGAAACCTTTTTGATTGTTCCTGAAGAGCATGAGCCCTCACAGTACATTCATATTGTTTACACAAATATTCAGTATAATGTTTTGATTTGTCTTGTGTATATTACTAGTTATTCTGAATGGATCCATGCACTGTAGTAGGTATATATCATTTGTTTATTTGGTGTCCTCTTTTGGAGTCTCCAAGTGTCTCTTTTTGGAAATACCTAAATTTACCTTGAAAGAAGCTTTCAGAAAATACAGTTTTGTGAGAAGCACCTTTTACTTTTACTATAGCAAATGACAAAATCAACGTGTTAAACAAGATAAATGGTGTATGCTTAATTTCACTTATTCGATAAATTCACGTTAATCGCTTAAATTGTACGATTAATCGCGATTGAAAATTTTAATCTAGTAACCTCTGGCTTGCAGAGTATAATAATGTCTCCATGTCTCCCATCTGCCAAATTGGGTTTTGATGAAAACTCTTCTCCTTCCACAAATAATGTCTAATTCGCTCCAGTTTTGGCTCAGATGATCTTCAGACCACACTGAACATCACATTTATTTATTTTTTTATTCAAAATAACAGAATTTTAATAATCCCATCTCGGTTGACCTAGAGTAGAGGTTTATTATTGTAGTCATCTATATCACATTTTTATTGTGTGCTATTCTTCATCATGCACATCTGCAATTGCTTTGTAAATATGTCAGTAAAGATGATTCAATACACATGTACTGAACACATGGGTAAAAAAATTCATTCTTGGAGAGCAGTGGATCATATTTCAGATACATGTGACAGATTGAGATTGCCAGCTCAGTGCAGCTCCACAACAGTCTACCGAGCAAGAGTGCCTCAGTCCGTGGTGGTCTGGGGCTTCACATGATGACAAAGAGGGTCGAGAGGAGCACGCTGAGCTCATGTCGCAGATGAGCTTGTTAATCTGCAGTGTTAATTGCATCTCATCAGACCTTGTCGGCTCTGTGTGAGTCTGAAAGGAGTTTGATGTGAGCGTTGACAACTCTAATTATTCCGTAAACCCCCCCCAAAATATGACTATTATAATTACAGTAGATAACGATAGAGTTTAAGTGGGTACGTCTTGCGAGCGCAGTGAATGGGTGATGTTGTCAGTGTAATTGTGAGACAGCTCACCCCCATTCTCAGCGTTGTTCTCGTCAGCCTGTCTGCACTTTAACTGCGACCTTTTTGAACCGTTATTAGCTCACTGAGGTCTGAAGGGACACTGCATCAGATTAGTAAAAAAGATTTCATTGGTCACTTGCGTGGCTGGTGTTTTGCTGGTTTATGCTAGAGGGATTACAACAAAACAACCCAATTTTCCAGGCAGCTTTAAAACCTACGTAAACAAACTCGTTCAATGGTTTCGTTATTGTCAAATAACAGGCATAATCAGAAAGCCAACCTCTTGATCTTTTCTACAGAATTCTCCCTCCACTCATCCCAGAAATGATTTCTAACCTTGTTATTTGATGAAATGACCAGCCTTGGATGCACATTAAATGTCCCTGTGAAGTCAAGATCACAATTTCCTAATGCACACTGACAATGAGAAAATTACTAAGTTATACGAATGCCATTTCAGAATGTAAATGGAAGAAGGGCACCGATTTGTTGTTCTGGAAAGAGGAATGATTGACAGAGAGGAGCCAGAACAAACATTTTGTCACACTTATGGACTTGGAAAATGATTATGCCAAGGTAAAAACAGATGCCTGTACAAAACAACTATGGCATTTCCATATTTTCTGGACTTGACATCATGGTAATACCATGGATTTAGAACCCCAAAATATATTGGTACAGTGATGGTATCAGATGGAAATACTATGGTACTTTAAAATATACCATGGTAATGAAATTCATGTACCATAAATGGTATGATAAGAATACTATGGTACTACCATGGTACATGTTCAAAAAATACCCTTAATAATAAGTCTTTGTCATGACACAGCATGACAATATATTCCATTCTAATACCAGTGATATTTTAGTATTATTCATATACTTTTTTTAATTAGCTTGTATTTTATATTTTCAGTTTTCATTTTAGTTTAAGTTTTAGTAATGTTGTGATGGGCTTTTTACATTTGTATTAGTTTTTTATATTTCTGTTCGGTCAGTTTATTTTGTCAGTTTTAGTTTCAGTAATTTCAGCACTTCAAGTTAAACTTGTCTAACTTATTTAAGGTAACATTTTTTATTGCAGCTTTATTTCAATTACCAAAACAATTAATAATAGTTCTAGTTTTGGTTAATACTATGATTTTTGAACATATACCATGTCAATACTCAATATAATGTTGTTGTTTTTTTGGACATTTATCATGCTGATACAATGGTTTTCAACTCTGTATGCTGTATCCTTCTCTTCTTCTATCCTTCCTCTCAGTTCAAATCAGGCATAAAAGAGTTGAACTGACTTGGAGGGAGGAGCATGGGGAATGGGAAATCGAGAAGAACAACTGCAGGATCAATTCAGATCCACATTTTATTACATTGGCTACAATATTAGCAGAGGATGAAAAAAATGGTGTGATGACTCATCCGCAGGTGACACAGTTCTCTCAGCCGTGCCTCTGTCATTAATGGAAAATATTTATATACTTTTCCCATTTCCTAAATCACAGTGCACTGCATTTCACATGAAGCAGACAGTGACTGTCAAAAAGCTCATTACAGCACGTATTGATGATTCATAACACCAATGATCAGCGAGCGGGACTCAAACGCACTACATTTAGCCTTTATAGACGATCTATCTGATATACAGTACCAGCCCACACAAATCTAATCTATTCCTCCTCACGCAACAAGCGAATTAAAAATGAACACATATGTCATCGAGGACATGCTAATGTGTGCGAGCGTGAACGAGCTGGTGATAAAAATCTGCCGTGATACGTTTTTAGTGAGAGCAAGAGATTTTGAGAGAGGGGAAGAGAGCAGCTGGCATGCTGGAACATTGTAAAATGTGATGCTGAGCAATAAATGCAGAGGTCCACGGTCGTATGTTTCTGTTCCTCTCTGTAGTGTTACTAAGCAACTCACAATCTCCGCCAGCATGAGAGGGATGAGGATACTCTGGCAGAAATCACCTGTCATTGTGTGTATGTGTCGTGTGTGTACTTTTGTGCCTGCGTGTGGGTGTGCTTTTGCTGTGTTCCAGGTATGAGCTGTACCTTACCATGGCATTCTTCTGAGCGTGCATTTTCTCATTGGGCTTGCGTTGCTGGTAGTATGTGCTGAGGAACGTGTTGAGACCCAGGCTGTGAGTGGGGTTGTGTGGGAGCGTGTTTTGGCACTATGTGCCGTAAGAAGGTAGCAGCTCTCCAGTGTTGGTGCATGATGGGTAGCAGCCCTCTCAGTTGCCTCAAGGCTGGCTTAGACAGCAAGAAGTAAAGTGGAGGGTTCCAGCAAGGTGCCAGACAAATCAGAAGAATGGCAGACAGTGAGGTCACCTCCCACAGCAGAGATACCTCCGTACTGGACGACGGGGTGATGGAGCTGGGGGCTGGGCTTGCGGGCCAGCTAACGGGCGAGCTGACAGAATTAAGGGAGGGTGATAAAACATTGACAAACTCCAGCACGTAATAAGGCAACCAACTGATGGCGAACACCAGCGTGGAGCCGATGAGAAGGGCAGTGGCTTTTTTATTTCGGTGGTCTGCGGCTAGAGTGCCCCGGCAGCGGTACAGGTGAGTGATGATGAGCCCGCAGTGCAGGGCGATGCAGAGTAGAGGAGCCACGTAATACACCAGAAACGCAGGAACGAGGAATCCCAGCCAGTGACCTCGACCCACCGACCACGTGCAGCCGCTGTCAAACTGGATGTATGTGACTTTAGGTAGGGCCATGGCGATGGAAACCAGCCAGATAACAGCAACAGTGCCAGCTCTGTGGGCAGAAATAGAGGATGAAAAATGTATAGCTCTTTATTCACCTTATTTTTCAGATAAGAGTGGGTGCGGCCAGATGAAAATTGAATATGTCTGGCTTCAGGGGTCATCCGTTTCCAGTTATTTTTAGCTGTACAAAAAAAGCTTGTTATGCTGCGATATTGCAAACTGGTATTTCTTACCCTATTATTTTAATGTATTGTCGTAATTATAAACACACTGGTTTGTTTGTAGCGAAATAGTTTGACCATTTACAGCACTTTATTTTTCTCGTTATTTCCCTATAATAATACAATAAGGCGGATATCCCTGATGGCATCAAATGGGGCATGTATATATAATTTCTGAAGGATCATATAACACTGAAGATTGGAGTAATGGCGGCTGAAAATTCAGCTTTGCCATCACAGGAACAAATTACATTATAAAATATATTAAAATAAAATTATAGAATTATTATTAATAGAAATAATTAAATAATATGAATATAATTATTTGTATGTTATTCTAATCATTTAAAATGGTAATATTTTACATTTCTGTTTTAACTGTATTTTTGATCAAATAAATGCAGCCTTGGTGAGCAGAGACTTTTTTCAAAAACTTTGAAAATTTTTAATTATTTTAAACTTTTGACAGGTAAATATGTTTTTACATTTTTGAGAGCATTGTGTCTCTCCATTGGTTAAATGTTTGCTTATTTGTATTCGTAAGGAACTAGGCCTATAGTGTCAGCGTTTCATGCACCACGAAAGCATGAACTGTGCTTTACTTAGGCTAAGTTACATCATGGCGAAATAAGTCATATTTACCTGCGTTTGCAGTCCCAATTAAATGCGAGAAGAAAATATTAAAGGGGTTAGTTCACCCAAAAATGAAAATTATCCCATGATTTACTCACCCTCAAGCCATCCTAAGTATAACTTTCTTCTTTGAACCAAACACAATTCAAGTTATATCAAAAAAATCCTGGCTCTTCCAAGCTTTATAATAGGAGTGAATAGTAACTGATATTTTGAAGCCCAACAAAACCGCATCCATCCAACAGTCGTACATCCGGCTCCAGTGAGTAAATAAAGGCCTTCTGAAGTGAAGTGATATGTTTCTGTAAGAAAATATCCATATAAACTAGAATCATGGTGATTCTCCGATGGAAGAGTGAACTCTGACCCAACGCATGACGTATTGACGAATTGACAAACACGGAAGCGCAGATGAGAGCAAAACAAAAACACAGGTCACGAATTAGAAGTCTAAAATGAGAATTTTTAAAGAGAAATTTCGGAGGAGCTTGAGTTTGTTGCCCAGCCCTATTTGTTTGAACCGCAAGACCGGAAGCTAGTGATTACAGTTTATAAAGTTATAATTATGGATATTTGTCTCTCAAAGATGCATCGCTTTGCTTCAGAAGGCCTTTATTAACACCCTGAAGCTGTATGGATTACTTTTATGATGGATGGATGTGCTTTTTTGGGCTTTAACATATAGGGTATCATATCATTCACTCCCATTATAAAGCTTGGAAGAGCCAGGATATTTTTTAATGTAACTCCGATTGTGTTTGGCTGAAAGAAAAAAGTCATATGCACCTAGCAAAGCTTGAGGGTGAGGAAATTATTGGGTGAACTAACCCTTAAGCTGTACCGCAAATAAACATCAAAAACACATTTCTTGAGTTGAGTGCAAGCTGTTTGCCAGCACGACCTGTGCGGTCAGATTCATGAGCAAATGACTCCTATGAGCCGGTATTTTTAGTGAATCAAACATACAGCGCAAAGTCACAACCAACTGACTCCTATGAGTCAGTCCTTTCAAAAGGACCCAGATGCTAACACTTCAGTCAGTGTGATGGATCCTTCACTGAATGAATTCACTAGCTGTGTGCCAATTCAGAGGCTGCATCCTTTGAAGGCGGCGAAGGTCGGACCGAGCGTTAAATGGGACGGTCTATGGAGAATTGTTCTTGTCGCCTAGCAACTGTGACAGTACTAGACTTTTCTGAAAACAAAACAGGGTTCACAAACGGTCTATATAGTTCATCATGGTCTATTTCTGTATAAAGAGTATAAACTATATAATCGCATATAAGTAAGATATATTAAGTCAACATTTGAACGGCTTGAAAAAATATCATTAGATGTTTGAGTAAGCTGAAACCCAATGCTTGCATTTAAAAGTGTAATTCGACAAATTATGTTTTATTAACAAAGTTCGGGAGAAGCACGTTCAGATAATTAACACGGGTGGAGAGCACTCAGCAATCATGATTAAAATGTGTATATATAGACTCAGCAGTCTCACCTCATTTCTCTGACAGTTTAGCAGCGTCCCTCCACCACCCCTTCTCCGCTCTTCTAGTCCTAAACCACTTTACATACGGGGGGGGGAGTACTCTGGGTTCGGGCCGAATTCCGAGCTCGGAACCCTCCCCCGGACAGCACGCCAAATACGCAATTATACTTTATTCCCTTTAATTGTATGTAAGTGTGAACTCGTGAATTTCTCTAAACAAAAATCCTGTCGTAACTGGCGTGCAATGAAATCTGGGGTAGGCAAGGCCGCGAAGGATCCATCTGTTATATCCTTCATTCCACAGGAAACCAAGTCCGCATTTGAAGGAGCCTTCGAACTGGGACAGCCTTCGTCGTACCGCTATACGCCTTCGAATACGGCCTTCGAAGGATGCAGCCTCTGAATTGGGACGCAGCTACTGTATCAATCAGGGCTACATTTCCCAAAAGCATCATAGAAACCAATGATCTCTATAATCTACTTATGTTTACCATTCTTTTGGGAAATGCAGCCCAGGGCGGTTAGTGAATCAACATCAAGTTATTATTTCTTCTAGTGATGAAATATTTTAATAAAACTCATGGCATTACTAAACCATCACTGTAGCATGGTACTTCTTGTACGTTTTTGTAAACAAATGCCTAAAATATAAAACAGATTTATCCTTTTTTTTATCACACAAATATAACTTTTTTCCACTTTTTACAGCTGTCTTTCTTGATCTCCTTCAGATACTCACACCTGCGCAGGGGTGGCGGGGGGCCGTGTCGAGGGAGCCACTATTCGATAACGCAGCACAGAGAGGGCAGCCAGGCTGAAGATGTCCACTCCAGCGGTCAGGGAAGTCATGAAGCTCAACAACACACAAACACCTCCTCCCAGCTGCCAGTTCTGAGAGCTGGCACTCAGTAGCACACAGGGCAGGGTGAGGAGAGCGCACAGATCAGCAAAACTCAGGTTTAACAGGAGGACAGAGCTGGGCTTTGAACGTCGCCGTGGGTTGCGCATCAACACCAACCACATGAGCAGATGACCTCCGACCCCCACCAGAAGGGAGAGGATGCTGACCAGAGGTAGCACCAGAGAAAAGGAGATGGTGGTGTTGGTGGAGACCGTGTTGAAGAGCAGGTTCACAATGGCAGGCATGATGGATTGTGTAGAAATCAGCCAGTCTCTGGGATAGTGAAGAAAAGAAAAGACAGATGGAGATCGCAATAGCTTTTATGCAACCCATACTTAATTAATAACCACTCACTTACATAAACACAAATTTAAAAAACAAACAAGAGCAGAAATGTAAATCAGCCAATTTTACTCGCATAATGCAGATCTCAGTGAAAATAATGAACAAAACTTTGCAATAATACTTTTAGCAATTACCTTTAACTACACTTTGCAACAGAAATCCATCCCACAGAATATAAAGAAATGGGAAGACAGGTGATAAACAGCCCGATGAAATGCGCAACAAAGCTAAATACACCCATTAAATATGTTATACACATCCTAGCACAGGCATTTGCAATTACACTGACCAATTACTCACTGAGACATGAACATATTCCAAGGATAATTTAAAGATTCAACTTCCTCAACATAATATCCATATGGCCATTTAACCTTGAGAGTTAGATGAACTTTAGAGAGTTTATATAGAAACCATCTGTGGGTTAGTTCTGCATATAGAACAACCTAAAACCCATCTATCCTTAAACAACGAGAAAGATCAGCCGAAATAAATTAAAATGCTATTTCATTTCCTGACAGTGGGCTTAAGCTTATCTGATTCTAACCCTGCGACATACTGAAATTCTTTAGAAATATAAGTGAAATTTCTGTTATAATATTTAATTTAATGTAGCATTAGGCATGACAGATAGACAGACAGACAGACAAGATAGATGGATATAGATAGATGAGTTTCAAGGCATTGTACCTTGAAAATGGCACAATCCAGTCAAAAAACAAGCTACAGCACAGAAGTGCAAATAAAAAAGGCTGACAAAGGTACAGGAGAAGAGAGATGACACACACACACACACACACACACACACACACAGCACAGCACTGAAAGGAGAGAATGAAAAAGTTACTTGATCAGGCATCAATCGGGCAGTCTGTGGGCTCACTTCTGCTCATCTGCTGTGAGGCTCACAGCATCCCCTAATGCAGCCACCCCTTGACACACACAGTCCAGCCCTCTACACACACACACGCACACGAGAGAACAGAAAAGGGGGACACACCTGTATCCACATCTGATTCACACACACACCTGGAAATCTAATCTGCCTCATTAGGATATAACAACATTCATGTGCTGTTAAGGAGACTTTTGACGGAAAGAAACCAATTATGAGGTAGTGTTGAAAGGGCTGAGAGAGTGAAACAGGGAGCTAATTTACATCTATAAATACTTCATGATGCTCCACGGCCTCCTCCTAACACCAAAAACACCACACACACAAACACCAAAAATGAAGAACACTCTCCTACACACTCTGACAGAGTCATAATTATGAAGTGAAAGTGGGAAAATGTGTGATAAGTCGGTAAAGTTTTGTGATTAGCTGGGAAAGTTTTAGGCACAAGATGCTCATGAATTGTTTACCTCTTGTCTCATAAACTGAAATCAGCTCATAAACGTTGATTATTGGAGGACTCTTCCGGTGTTTTCTAGTCTCTTGTGATTGCAGCCATCTGCTTGAGTTACTCATTTTTTTCACTGTTCAACATGAACCACTTGAGTGTGTGTCAGAGTGTGTGAAAGTTACGAGAAAGATAAGATTTGTGATTTAGATGCTTGTGTATCTTGCACTTACAAAACAGTACCATGGTGTTTGGTATGCTATTCTTTTAAGTACTTCAGAGTAACATGATAACTATAGTTAACGTTTACTACAGTTAAATGTCAAAATATTATACATTATATGTTATATAACTCTCCATAATTATAAAATATCGTAGTATGAATCACAGTGCGCCTACATGGTATTGCCATCTGATATTATTAAGTACGTTTACATGCGCAGTTATATTAGAGCTAATAGCATTATATATTTTTTAAGGTAGGCCTATACATTTAAAGCTGCAGTCCGTAGTTTTTCCTCGTTGTTGCCATCTCTGTTCGAAATCTGCAATTGCAGTTATTCGCGGAATTATCAGCTTTACGTGGGTTGTGCCTCGGCACGGCACAGCGCTGATGAATCCAATGTTTGAGGAGAATGTGCGGCTGTCAGTCATCGCGCCGGTGTGGATACTGGCATTCAGAATCACAGATTCTACTTTTTGGAAGTATGACCAACATAAGAATTTTCACCGGAAAATGTCATCTGAACAAGTAAGTAACATCCACTAGTTCTGACCAACTAAGGGGGAAAAAGCATTGCAGTAAATCGTGCTGATTAAATCTAACGATCGCTTATCATATCACGTCAAACCGTGCAAATTATACTTTGTTCTTAAATTGTTGATGTTAACAACGTCAGCATTGCGTGACTACATTTAATGCCCTTCAGATATTTATCCTTGTTTTCACATGGGCCCGGTTGCAGTCTCTTTTTTTCTGTAGCCACTCCGAAGTCTTTTTACAACGGGTGAGTCTCCAGTTGTCACTGGTGATTGTCGTTTGAACCTTTCTGGATCTGCCATCAAATTGATAAGTTTAATTATATCAAGTGCTGTGAGAAAAGGCTATAAATCTCCACCTCCAACATCCTCAGACATAATATAGCCTACTAGACACCTTCTTTATGAGTACAGATGTGACGTAATGGCGCAAAGATATGCTTGAATTTCCCACGAAAATCCACCAGTACCACTGGAATTAAAACCATTATTACAAGCTTACCGTTTTGAATCGAGCTAAGGCAAGCAGATAGTTTTGAACACTGGCTGGTTATGTACTTGCTCAAAAATGTATTTTGAATAATTTTTAACCCCAAAAAAAGTTACGGACTGCAGCTTTAAAAATAATTTATAAATTGTAAACTTTCTTTTTGTCTGATTTATCTTTCCAAATCAGTGCACTTATTTTATTAGGATAGTATTTAGGTACTATTAGTATTTATTTAGTAGTATAGTAGGCTATTTATTAATATTTTGAATTCGCTAGATAATTTTAGGTATTCATTTCATTTTGAATTTAAGGTTTGGTAATTTGTTGTGCTTTTGTCATTTTTATTAGATTTAGTTTTTTTATATTTAGTTTTACCTTTTCAATTAATTTTAATATTTAATGTTTTGTAGTTTTAGTACTTCAAATTTCTGTTAGTTAACCAGGCAACATTTTTAATTTTCGTTTTAAGTTCTTTTAAGTTACGTTTTTTCATTGAATATTTGGTCACACTTTAGTTTAGGGTCCAATTCTCATTATTAACTAACTATTAACTTTGACTTTTGCCTCAATAAACTCCTAATTACTGCTTATTATATAGTTAGTAAGGTAGTTGGTAAATTTAGGTATTGGGTAGAATTAAGGGATGTAGAATATGGTCATGCAGAATAAGGCATTAATATGTGCTTTATGAGTACTAATAAACAGCCAATATCATAGTAATATGCATGTGTATAAGCAATATAGTTAATAGTGGGAATTGGACCCTAAACTAGTGTTACAGAATATTTATATTTTATTTTGTCTTTATTTAAATTAAAGAAATTAGTTTTAATAGTTTTAATTTTAACAATAACAACACTGGTCTAAATATAGTATTAGAATATTTGAAGAATTAAATAATCTGACAACTTCGCAATTGGCCATTAATGTTTTGTATCTGCCTGATATCTAACTTTTAAAGTTCATATAAATGCGCTTGCCAACAGTACTTTTTTTGTAAAGGATGGGGGGCTAAATAAGCATGTGTTGTGTAATCCTTGCTTTAATGAATGTGATTAACAGAAAATAAATGTGTATATTAGTCTACTCACAGGCCTTTGTTCCCTAAGTGAGTCCCATCATTTATGCAGCTACCTTTAACGTCATGTCACTTCATTTACAGCCTCCCCCACTGATGCTGGTGTGTGTGTGTGGGTGTAGGTGTGTGTGTGTGTGTGTTAGAGAAGCCATTAATGAAATGATTTATGTATATTCTTACAATCCTCTGTGACTTTCCGTGATTGTGTGAGCATGCGTGTTTTGGCTAATGCATGTAAGACATAATAATTCTGGCTTTTACATTTTAAACATAAGACAAATTGCTCCTTTGATATGTGATGTTTTCCCATAGCAATCTGAACAGGTGTGAATGTGTGTGTGTGATGCTGTGACAGGAGTTGCTGTGACAGATGTTGTGCATTATTAGTTGGAAATTTACTATTGGGAGTTTTCCAATCTGTGCATAATGTACACTGTCATTTTCATGCATATTCTAGATCGATCATTTTAAGCAACTCTGGCTTTTCATGGTAAATGTAGTATTTTCTCTGTACCTCTACCAATCCATAATGCCACAAAATAATACAATCTAATTATTTTCAGAGTCATATAAAAAAAGGTAGGTAACATTTTATTTCGATAATCCAGACATTCTACTGTGTAACTACATGTCAACTACCAGTCATTAAAGTATTTAAAGTTAAAAGCTTGATATCTGCTAACACTTTATTTTAATGCTCCCCCAACAGACATTCTACTGACTAAAGTAACTTTTCAACTATGTCAACTTATACTAACCCTAACATAACTGTCTACTAAAACTCTAATGAGAGTTAGTTAACATGTAGTTGCATTAGGCCTATGTAGTTAGCAGAATGTCTAAAGTGGACAATTGAAATAAAGTTGTAAAGTCTACTTGCCTTTAAGAAATAAAATCACAAATAAGATCTCTTCATTTCTCCTAGACAGCAAAAGGAAACTTCTACATAAGTTCCTGCTACTCAGAATCTTTTTTTTTCACAATAGAATGATCCTTGAGTCACCTGTAGATTTTTAGAGATCTAAACGATCTCACTCTCTGTCTGTGCTTAGATTTCATAAGACTGAAACTTTCCATCTAAAAGTTGATACGTAAAATATATAACTCCAGTAAGTCTCCTGAACATGAAGGAGAGCTGCCTCCGATCAAGTTTGCTTTAGGTGGATTGAAAGTTTTATTATTGTGTCATTTTCAATAAATCTTGAAATATCAATAAAGATCGAGATCATGACTGACTGGGTGTACATGATCCTGCTGCTCAACATACAACTTTTTACCAATTTGGTTAACAAATGCTCACGAAATAATCACCTTAGTTGAAATAATTTGATAATATGGAACAAACACACTGTAGGAGAGTGGTTTCTAGCACAGCTGTCAACAGTTTAGAGCTCATTATGCTGAAATAATAAACTCAGAATGACTGACTAATCAGAATCAAGTATTCCAGAAAGCTGAAAATATTCATACCTTCTCATAATTGTTGATACTTTGTTTAGTAATAAATTGTTTACTGATAGTGTGAACTAAAGATAAATTTAGCTTCAAAGAGGTAATTTGGTGGAATGAAGTGATAAAATGCAATAAATAGATAATTCTCCTTAGAGGCGGTTATTCACAGACATTTAAGCAGCAGTCACAGGCGATAAATTCCTTAATCTCTGTTTGAAAATTGTTCTTCCATAGCAAGGATGTTTGCTTGGCCTTGGGCCTCTACTGCCCTCTACTGTGTCATTTAAAGGAAATAAAAAACACGTAATGAGAAGTGGTATCTGGTATCGTCTGAAATCAAACCTACTTGACTGAAATCGGCGTTGAAATGGCAAACAATTCAACCGTTAAACCGCTAGTAACTGATCCATGTACTGTAATAATATTTTTCTTAAATTCAGACAGTCTGCCCTTGGTTATTTTAGTCGGGTTCCGCATTTACGTTTCAAATGTACATGGTACGTATGACCATGTGCCATGTTGTGTTAAATGGCTACCATGTTTTGACGCGTAGGCTACTATGGTTAAACCATGTTTTTGAACTGCACCAAAGTAATGCATGCTTTTCTTTGGAGTAGGCCTACCAGTATAGTTAAGTAGGCTACCATGTGGTGAGTAAGAATTGTTTAGAAATAAAATATATGTATATTACTGAAAGAAACAGTAAAGACTTATCTTTGAAGTATCTTATGTAAATATGGAATATGGGTATCATTTGGTACCACCATGGTATAACAATGTGCCATGGTGTTATTATCTGTCTTGAAAAGGCTAGTCACAGGGTAGCCTACAGTACAAAGAACAACAGCACATTTGATATTCAGTTTTTTTATTCATTCAATCACATTTAGTAGAAAATAAAGTTCATTTAGGGCCGGCAAATTCTTAAACATTATCCAGTTGCATAAACAATGCCTGATTAAGACAACAGTAATACTGCTATGATATTGATCGAGTAGACGGAAAATTATAAGAATAAGTTAGTCGCACACTACAAAACTTCACACGGGTAATGTCGGACATGAAGGGGAGGTACATCCACCAAACCAAACGAGAAATCAAGCGATGATTAGTGCAAATATTGGTTCTGTTTATATATTATACTTTACAAAATATCATTCTATGCTTCTGAAGATAAATAGATAAAAATGTTCCTTTATGTCTAAGATTGTCAGAAGACTGGGAGAGAGACGGAGAGAGAGAAATAAAGGAATAGTTGTTAAGTGCAGAGGGTTAAGAATGAAGGTTAAGTAAAAGCGGGAGCAAAACAATTCACTTGAGTAAGCAAGAATATGCGAGTGTAAAATTGTCTGAGAGAGTCTTTATGAAGTCATCAAGGTGCAAATTCATCTACTGATCATATCTCTCCCTCTCTCTCCTCTCAGCATCACAATGACCCTCTGTTTTCACAGAGCTTTGGCTCAAATGGTTGTCATGATGCTTCAGCGTTGCTTGGCTCCGAACTCTGATGACCTGCAGAGATAAACAGAGGAATAGAGAGAGAGCAGTGAATGATGGCCTACTTACGTTACCTGTTTACTAATCTGGCTTAGTTAAAGGTCAGTTCAGAGCCATCTGTCTGTGGACACACAAACACGGACAGGTGCACACTCGCACGCTCACGATACATTCACATGTAACAGGAAAGATTTCCTCTAATTACTGAAGCAGTTTCCAGTCAGACCAGACAATAAAACTGCTTGTCGCTTCCAAGAAGTACATACACACACAAAACAACACAGTACCGGGGAAATCCAAAGATTTATTTCGTTTCGGAGGGAGTCTAGGTTTTTTCACAGGGGGTTTGCGATCTGAGGATCTCTCCAGATCACAGCGGCTATCCTGCTCCATTCCTAAGGGAGTAAGTACAGGGGGCACACACACAGAGGGAGGAATAGGCACGACGTGAGGATCAGGCTGATGCGGAGCTGATGTATGAAAGCATGCTAGAGCAGTAGGGCTGTCAAAATGGCTGAAAAGCTAAATTCGAATTTCTTCCTTAAATTGTCGCAAAACTCCAATTATATTCGAATTCTGAAGGCAATACTTAATGTGAGAGGGAAAAAAGTACTGTATTGTCTCCTATGCCCACAAGAGGGCGCAAGTGAGCGCAACAAGCTAATATAAACCAAATCAAGCATTGCATCTTTTTTTTAATGAAATTCACTTTTTAAAGTACATTGACTTTTGAAGCAATTGTTCTTTAATAAAATATAATTTCCTTAATGTGCATGCAAGGAAAATTAGGTTACAATAGTGCATAAAAATGTGTAAGTGCATCAGTAACCTGAGAAAACACTTCAACAGACAGCGTAATGAACTCAAAATAGCAAACTGCCACTCAGAAACAATCCACTTCTACTTACACAATGTTCGTCAAAAACACCAGATGGACAACTTGATCTGCAGCGAGTGCGGAGCGCTTTTTGTTGACAATATTTTCAATTGATGAAAACACACGCTCAGCTCTGACCGATGTGCCAGGTCATGTTTCATGTCTTTGTCATGTGATTCCCTGTTAGTCATGTGTTCCTGCCATGCGTTCCCTTGTCTGATGTGTCATGTTGTCATTGTTTCATTGTTCACAGGTGTCCCTTGTCTAGTCATTAGTCCTCGTGTATTTAAGCCCTCATGTTTGCCATGTGTCTTTGTCAAGTATTGTTTCATGTAACTGCTGTGGGTAAACTCCATGTCAGGTCTATGTTCTTGTTTTGCGTTTCATGCCACGCCACGCTTTTATTTTCTGTTTGATCACGTTTTTGTAAATAAACTGCACTTGGGTTCTCAACAAGCTTGCCTCCAGTGGACGTCCTTTACACCAAGTATGTCGTTGCATGATTTTTGCCACCAACTGAGATGGTTTTCGTCAGCAGGAAGCCCTTTTCCACCATTTTTCAAATTGACAACGCAGCCGCACCAGTCAGTTACGTCATTATCATGTCTCTTGACACACCAAAAATTAGAACGCACGGTTTTTGCATTCGAATGTGCAGTTTTTTATTTTTATTCGACAAATATTCGGAATTCACGTTTTTATTTGACAGCCCTATAGAGCAGTAGATGTTGAACACGGACCCTCATACGCATGCTCAAAAGGGATGCGAAGAGTGTACCTGTGTCACATGAGTTCGCTTTCCTGTTTCGATGTGGTTTCATGGGACCTACAGGGCTGCCTTTGACTTCATCACCTGAAAAACAACAACAACATAATACAATCTCTACATCAGGGCCTTTCAAACTGGGAAGCCACAAAATGTTTTGAAATTTTGAAAAAAAAGAAGTTTTTTTACAAAATCTATTTTTAGAGCTGTAAAAGTCCTTAAAATCAATTTAATATTTAAAATTAGTACACTAGTTAAAATATGCATTTAAGATATTAGTAAAACATTAATATAATTATTTTTTACATTCATCAAATTTGATATTACCATTTCATTCTGCTTTCTAAAAACGCTTTTTTTAAGTGTTGATCTCAGACACGCTGTTAACTTAATAAAAAAAATATTTTTCATATATAAAATATTAACTTTTTATGAAGTTATGCAATAAAGTAAAAGTTAATTATTTGATTTTTAAACAATTATTTTATAAATTAATAATAAAGTCTTTATATCATCACATTAAATTATTTCACAAAGTTTAAATGTACAATGTATAATTGTATACAGGAAAATATATATCTTTATATTTTAGGAAAGCAGTCCCTCACTAGGGATCATCATATAAAGGGGTCCTTTTCTTGTGACACAAAATGTAACTTATGGAAAGTTAAATGCAACTACCAGTATGATATTTTGACGTAATTTTTGTCTCTGAATAAATTACCTTGAAGTAAAGCAGAATCTACTGAAGCAGAGTGAAACACAGGCTTAGCAGAGGTGGGCGGAGGAGCTGGTGGATGATTCTCATTGGCCACGTCATTTGGCGAGGAGCCAATGGGAGACGTGTGAGGTGAATAATAACATGGCTGAAAGGAATGATATAATCAAAAGCTGTTTTAATGATACATAAAGAAACACTCCCACTCAACAATCACTGACATTATGAATCAAAGATGTTTCAGGATACTATGATTCAAAAACCTTTTCAGGGATAGGTGGAGTATGTCCGTCTGGTTCTTTTTGGTCTTCTCCATATCTCCAGTTCTCCTTTTCCTCATCCTTCTCCCTCAATTCACTATAATCTTCAGTAGATTTATCTAGGGAAAGAAAAATAATGACCATGCTCATACTATTGATACAGAGAGTTAAATAGTGTAATATGCTTATTAAAACTAGTTAACATAATTTAGCTTTTCAAATAAAAGACTAAATATGCAGATATTATTATATCTATAATAATATATACCAGAGCTCTCCTCCAGATGGCGCTGGCGTGTCTTAGCCAGGCTCGGCTTGGTGCTCTGAGGCGGTGGCTCGGGTCTTTTTCTGGTTTCCAGCAGCTGAGGGTCCATTATATTGTCTGCCATTTTCTGGCTGTCTGAATATGATTCCTGTCTTCCTGTTTCTGTCTGTCTCTCAATAGATGGCATGTGCCCTTTAGCAACAATATCTGAATGTCGGTCCATCTCAGGGTCTCCGTATCCAATCTCTTCAGATGAGCCGAACACCTCACTGTAATCAGGCGACTGCAGGAAACAGAAAGACAAGAGTGTGAGAGACTGTGGTAAAATTCATACTAGTGTGTATAAATTAAATACACATCTCTGATAGCATTTCAAATACCGTATTATTAATATAATCTGATGTTTCTGGAAATAGTCAAAGGAATAATATACATTTATTTGAATTAAATGTTACTTCCTTCAAATTCACAGTTTCAAGAACTGAACAGGAATTTAAATGATGTCATGTGGTGGACTACCTGTCTCTGTGAGAAGCATGAGGGGCTAATTCCCATCATTCCTGGCAGGGGTATACCCTGCACGGGCCGTCCCGACAGCTGAGGGGTCCTCTGAACACACGGCCCAGCCAACCTCCCATTGGTGCCTTCAGTGCCTGGGTCTAACCTCCCACGATCCTTTGGGTGTTGAATCAAGGAGTACACATTCTCAGTGGCAATGCTGAGAGAGCAAAAGAAAAAAACAACAAGCAAGATTAAGAGTTTGACTTATGTTGTCTGATTTATTAATGTAAAACAACGACTTTAAATGGTAGTTGTAAATGAAATAATACATTATAAAGGTTTGGATTTCAGTACTTTTATCCAGCAAGGACATTATAAATGTTTTACTGTAACTTTTGATTAACTTAATGTTAGTTACTAAAGATTTATATTTCAAATAAATGCTATTCTTTTGAACTTTCTATTCATCAAAGAATGCTAGAAATAAAATGTATCATGGTTTTCACAAAAAAAACATTTAGCAGCACAATAATTGCTTTTACATTTTAAATTACATCATCCTTTATTCATATTTTGTAAGCATAGCGCATAGTTGTGCTTGTGTGTCAATTTTTTTTTTTTGTGATAACTGAAAATATTAATAACTGATTATGCTGTAGTCAATGTATGCCTTTTCCTGTGATATTTTTTCTATGCATAGAAAAAAACCCTGTTGCTATAGTAGCCCTTTTTGGTCAGATAAATACCTTAACCAAGTTTAGTGTTTTGCTTCTATATAAAATATAAGCTAAATATGTATATTTTGATGATTTAATCAAACCAGTAGGGCAATTAAAACCAAATATCCCCTTCGGACATCACTTTTGGCCACTAGTGTATTAACATATGAATGACTCACTTAGTGCGACATTCCTCCCCACAGGCCCCGCTCCTTCCTGTAGGGTCTGGCTCCTGATATGATATGGTAGAGTTTCGGTTCTTCCTGAATCCTGAAAAGATTGACAGCACACTGCGTCTTTTCTTCCTCCTCAGAGCCTGAGCGTGATGGTGGGATGACAGCTGACTGCGAGGCAGAAAGTCAGGGTGTCAGAGATAAGATAACGTCCACATTTATGCATGCCCACATTACTTCAACCTTTAAAACGTTCATTGTTAGACTTCATTACTACACAGAAGTGCTCAGTGCTGAAGCACCTGTCTGGTAAAACTCTCTTGGTGTAGAAGTCAGGCAGTCCATCATCCAATAGAGATATTCCACCATTCTCCGAGCAGTGCTACAGGACGACAAGAGAAATAATGATGATGATGTCTGCTTTTGAGGACCGGGGCTGGAGTAGATCATCTCTCTAAATTTGTGTTAGAGGATGATGCTGTCATAGTGCTGCGTCTCACCATCTGGGATTTGTTCCTCTATATTATGTCAGTGCATTAATTTGATCAACAGGCAAAACAAAGACACGGCTTGCAGGCATTTAGACTGATCAGAAGTGATTGAAATGAAGAGAGCCTTTAATGCTTGATGCTGTAATTCTGGAGACCATGTAGAAAACATCTGGGCCTACGTTTAGTCAGATTTCTGATAAGAAATCACTTTAACAAGAGAACGTGATTAAAATCACCCCCTCCTCCTCTTGTTAACAGTTTGAATGGTTGTTGGTTAACCCATTTTATTTCATATTTAGCGTATTTTTGAAGAATATCTCCTGTAGAACACATAAACCAGCGTGATTTTGACTTAATTTACTGCAAATCATATTTAATTGCAGTATGTTTTTTCTCTCTTTAAGAGAACCCAGAACTGATTCGTTTGCTAGTCAGCGGAATAATAGAAGTTACAAGAAGACTGCAGGGGATACAAGCAATTCAACGACAACATGATAAGGAATGCCTCTGGAGGTGCAAATCTAAACGTGTCTGTCTGCAACAGATTTAATTACAGGTGAAATTCAGAATTCAGTTTGACGTGATCGTGTTCTCCCACAATACACCAAGGCCCCAGTAAATGACTGGTTGCCAAGTGTATCCATCAAACAGACAAAGGACAATATTGATCACAAAAATATATGATGAATATGTGGCTAATATCAAACTGGAGGGCAACGACGCAATAGGAGGCAAAGCCTGAAATGGTCGAAGTGCGAAGTCATTTTATGACATTTACCTTATTACCATTACCAATAAACATGCTATATAAAGTTATATGAAAAGTAGTATTGGTGTGGTAATACTGGCAATGGCACTGGTTCTTACTATCTCAAAAGGAGCGTGTCCAGTCCTGTGCCTTCGTGGTGGCCGTGGTCTGACGTGGGTCACATGACGCAGAGGTGAACCCTGTGTGGGCAGGGTGGACAGACCTTCCCATGATGCAGAGCGTGAAAGAGGAGCAGACGTCTGAGGAGTGGATACTAAAGGTGAGGAGTTAGGGTCGTCACCTAGACCTAGAGGACAGTGAATCACATCAAATGAATTACATGATATGCTAATTAACAAACTAATCAGATCATTCGCAAATAATCATATCAATTTTTGTAGAGAAAAGCACTCAAATGAAGACATTATTGTGGTAGACAAAAAGCAGGGAATGGCAAAAAGTGTCTTTAAAAAGTTAATATATATTATTTAATTTATTTATCAGTGATATTTTTATCTGTTAACATGTTAACATCATAAATTGGCAGGCCTAATAAATGTATAAATCCATCTATAAAATGTAGCTAAAATGTGATATAAAGAATGAATGGGTTTAAACTGAAAAATGTATGAAGTTATACATGACTTGAAAGCACTGAATGAGAGTTAACTAAAAAATGAATGATAATCCTGGTTTCATCCTACATAACGTGTGTGTGTGTGTGTGAGAGAGACTCACTGAGTCTGTTGGACACGGGACGAATGCGTCTGGTCCTGGAGCTGCGTTTCTTAATGGCGATTGTGTCCTGGGTGCAGAAGGACAGAAGTGAGTGAGAACATTGCAAACTGAGCAGATGACAAGGCAGCTGAGTTACAAGAGATGACGGTTACTGTAAATACCACCAAACACACAGATGAGTCATTTGTGAGTGATTCACGTAACACACTCACTATGCTGATGCCAAAGTCATCCTCCACAACATCCAGTATGTCGGCGTGTCTGTGTGCGCGCCTGGCCGTTCCCCCGTCTTCCAGCCGTCTCATCTGTGAAACCTGCCGGAGCTGTGATGACGAACAGATGCGTGAGGAAGAGCGATGCGTATGCACATGCTCAGAATGAACAGACGAATGGAGAGAGAAATTGGTTTGTAGTACCAGGGTTTTGTGTGTGGCATAAAGTTCCTGTAGGATCTGGTCCACTATGGAGTTGGTGAGATATGAGACCACAGACAGTTTCACCTCCCTAAGAGTGAGAGAGATGGAGACACAAAAGTACATGTTAGATCATGTTAAAACCATGCTGGGAATTCCAACTGTGAACACAGTGGTTATAGAAAAGTAGGTTTCGTCCTTCCATTAACGATTTCATGATTTCGATCGATGAGTGCAGTGCAGTGAGCGTTTGACTGGACAAAAATCTGGATACACCCATGAGTGTAACAGTTTTGGATATTTCTGTCATTCCCCATTCAAGTAGACAGCTGTTTTGAAAGCTGCAGCCCGGGGGTGTTATAAAGATGGGCGCTGAGTGAACTGACTTCACAAGGACTCAAGGTGTTAAATTGAGAAGCATCTACCACTCAACACCCTCATTTCTTACTCCAGAGCTCTGTTGATGTCCTGAGCTGCTCTCTCCATCAGAGCGGTGCGGATGGATGAACGAGGGATAGAAACGCGCTCTGAGATGGAGGAGAGGGGAGGAGAGAGACACTCTGCTGCGGCACAAGAAAGCGGACACAGCTCCCGGCACAGAGACACCATGGAGTCCACAATGACCTGCACAAATCCACCATCAATCACCCATCATGCCTTTCAAGGCCAATAGAACAAGAAAGCAGAAATAAATCAGGATGAAGGATGAGCGAGAGAGAGAGAATCATCACCTGTAGTTCTTTATCAGCTGCTTTGGCAAGTTCTCCGGCCAGAGAGTCCAGCCTCTGTCTCACCGGCCCGTCCACTGACAGCACGTGGGCCAGTTCACACAGCGAGGGGTACAACTAGAGGACAGTGCAGACATACCAGTCATGATCTCTCACTCACCGCTATTAAGCTTCTGTTACATGTGACATGAGTCATGCAGGTGATGTCTTTCATTTTTAAGTGGAAGTTTCTTAAATTAATAAACAGAGAACACATGAAATCAATAACCTGAATATCTGGATTTAACACAGCACATAAATAAAATCTGACTGAATGTTACTGTATAGCCATCTACTACTAGATTAAATGACGTTAAGCAAATATCAACATTAATGTGATTACAGAAAAAAAACCACATTACTAAAATGTCCAAGCAATGGAAGTAATATGTACAGTAGTATATCATTTATGGAATTTAATCTTCGAGTCAAAAATGTAGACATACTTGACTGAATTTGTTTCTCATGATCTTAAAAACCTGTTACTTCAAAGTCTAAATGCTTTATATACGTTGATTTAGTTTTGTAGACAAATAAAAATGTGCCTAAAAATGTTACACTTTACAATATAGTTCAATTTGTTCACATTAGTTAATGCAATGAACAATTCTTTTACAACATTTATTAAATTAAAAGTGCTGCTTTCAACATATGCTAATTCATTTTAACATTTCATGTTGTATAAATTAACATTAGAGAATGTAGTCTGAAACATCATGAATTAACAATAAATGAACAGTACTATAATTTATAAATGATTGTTTACCTACATTAATAAATGCTGTAAAAAATGTTCCTTGTAAAATATTACAATGCAAATATATATATATATATATATATATATGTGTGTGTGTGTGTGTGTGTGTGTGTGTGTGTATATATACTGTATATATAAATTCTTTTCTTTGATAAATAGAAAGTTCAAAAGAACAGAATTTATTTGAAAATATTTTGCAACATTATTCATGTATTTACTGACATTTTTTGATCAGTTTAAGGCAGCCGTGTTAGAGAATAAATGTTTTTTCTTTAAAAAAAATGTATTACTGATCCCAAACATTTGAATGATAGTGTATATAGTGTATAATTCTTACACTTATATTTATTATGTTACATAGTTTTGATGACTGAAGCAAGTGATAGTCGGTGTCCAAACTTTTGACAGGTAAAAATACACAAACACACTCACAGCTCGAGAGTTCCTGGCCTCCTTGAGGACCTGTCTGGCCGCCTGTAGCTCTTCCCCTTCACCTGTTCCTCTCAACACACACACCTGCTGCTGCACGCGTACGCACAGACGCTCCATCACCTGGGACAGCAGGAGGAGAGAAAGACAGAGACAGAGATGGAAAGAGACAACAGAGAGAGGATAGAGATATTGCTGTGTGAGTTTGATCTAACAATACAAAGTTCACATTAGCAAGTAAAAGAGATGCTCTCTCTCTCTCTCACATATGCACACACACACACACACACACACACACAAATGTATAGTAAAAACCTTTCTCCCATCCCCGTTTATTGGGAAGAGACCAATATAAGCAATCCATTCTCAGGCTGACCGGAATGGGAATGCAAACGATAGAATTCCTCACTCCAGGTATACTCTACCGATTTTTTTAATCAAAAATACAATCAAAATAGGTATACTGTGAAATATTATTAAAATTGAAAATAACTGTTTTCTGTTTTAATATATTTTAAAAGTAAATTATTCCTGTGATGATAAGACTGAATTTCAGCATTTAAAGCGCTGAGAATTTAAATTAGATAATTACGCAAGTCTGTTTCTGGAAAATAAATAAATGAATAAATACATTTTAAAAATGAAACTGAAATAGAACAGACCCTCATTATCACCATCATCAACATGATCACATACTAGAAGTGTGATGTAAGTGAGTCGGATCTGCAGTGGTGAAGAGTAAGAGAGGCGTGTGAATATGAGGCGGTGGTCTGTACCTGTTCTGCAGTACTAGTGACCAGGCCCTGATGCAACCGAAGAGCCTGTTTCTGAGAGAAACGCTGAGTCTGGTTATTCCTTAACAGAGCCCGCTGGATCTGAGAGAGACAGACAGAGTGAGGGAGAGAATACTCATTAATGTCAAATAAAAGAACATTGATGCTCAGATAAGCCATGCAGTCATGTGGAAATGATTGTAATTATGCTGCAAATTAATGAAAGATAAATGTATTGTCTGCGGTGTCCCTCTCTCAGCACTGACCTTGTAGAAGTTTTACATATCTGGGCTCATTAAACGTGTATAAACATTTCGACCACCTTGGGACTGTTAATCTCAAAACAGCTGTTCAAAACTGTCACTTTTTTTTTTTAATGAATTAGTCCCATCTACTATGAGATCCAAGAATGCAACCAAATATTCATGATTTTGGGGACGAAATGTAAAAAAAAAAATGTGTCTGAATTTATTATTTATGCATCGTTTGTCTGCTAAATGCCCTGATTGACCAATCAGAATCAAGTATTTCAGAGAGCTCTGCAATAAAACCAAAATAACCAGTCTAGTTCTAAAACAGTCTGAGGACTGACCAAAGTGCTGTACAAGTCAGATAAACACAACAGAAAAGTAACATAATAAATAAGACCATCAACATCATTTAAAAGCTAAAAAACAACAACAAATAGGTTTACAAGAGAGATTTAAAAAGTGGTAAGGAGGGAGCAGCCCTAAGATGTGCTGGCAGGCTGTTCCACAACCTAGATCCCACCACCGAAAAGGCTCTATCTCCTCTACATTTGAGGAGTCAACAGTCCCTCCAGTCAGTGATTCCAAGTCGGGCTACTTTTAAGTTGTTGCAGTGGTTTGGTTTCCAGGTTTTGTAAAGAGGCTGTAATTTAAGGGTTGAGCAGCAGCACATATCTTGAACTCTATAGCAAATACACAATGTTATTCACTTCACCTAAAAAACTGGCCAAACATAACACATGGTGTTCACATATAGGTCTTCAATGTATAGAAGCAATAAAGCCTATTTATTATTATTTCTAAGGATAAAGGGTAATGTTGAGCTAGATTATGGCTTGAGTATTATTATACCTGTAATCAAAAAAATGTATACCACTTCAGTCATACTTTAGTTTGGTGAACTCATATTAACTATTAACTTTTGCTTCAATAAACTCCTAATCAATTTTTTGCTAATCAATAGTTAGTAAAGTAGTTGTCATAGTGGTTAAGTTTAGGTATTGGGTAGGATTAAAGTGCCCCTCTTATGCTATTTGAAAGTTTTCTAATGTTGCTTTGGAGTCTCCTACAACAGGTTTACATGCATCAAAGGTCAAAAAACTGTTTAATTTCCTCATAATATACATTTGCACATCACCACATTTTCAAAGATTCTCAAACGACTCGTCAGATGAATCCATCTCTTTAAATACCTCCTTTCCGCAAGCTACTCTGCTCTGATTGGCCAGACAGCTCAGTCTGTTTTGATTGGTTTGTAAACGCCCATTGCCATAACAATGTCAGCTGTCCTAAGGCTTCCTACACCGTAAACTAAAGACAGTAACGGACAAGGATGTCGATTTTACCAATTTTCAATGCGAGCGCGAGTCCAATGATGAAACATTAGAAGAACTAGTTATTCAACCCGAACCTCCATCGCAAGGACAACTCGAGCAGGACGTTTCTCAGTGATCCGCTTAGTTACTTAGTTTGAGGTACATTTATGAGATGTTGCAACTGTAATTACTCACCATCAGCATTAACAAGTGCATGCCCATCAACAAACAGATTATTTTACTTGTACTAATTTATTTACCTAGTATTTTTCTAATATAATACGGTGAACACATGGAAACTGTATCAATAACAGTGCATGCATGCAATGTATACATTAGCCAAACTCTAGCGTGAATGACTGATGTAACAAACGTTGGTAAAACAAATCTTGCTCCATGCTTAATCTTTCCTCAAAGTAGTGAGAACGACAGACAATCTCCATTAATAGACACAGTTTTAGGTAATAGTGGCCCACAACTGATTAGCAGAAGTATTTCAGTAAGACAGTGATAACGTGAGTTAGCCAGTTAGCAGGAGACCTACACAATGTAAAACTCAAAACTAAGTATTTTGAACACCATCTTTCAGCGGTTTGCGAATCCTGCATTGAACTCTGAGATTTGAGAAGCAGTCGTCAGTAAAATAAAGGGAACAGCAAAAGTTTAGGAATATACTCCTGTGATATCGTGGTAAAGATGAATTTTAACCACTGATTCTTTACATGCTAGCCCTTGGGCAGTGAAAAAAAAATAGCTTTAGCCTACCTTCACATTCTAGAGCACAGCATCTTCTCGACATGATGCTGTACAGTATCCACAGGAATCAACTGCAGGTTTGAGGTTCAAGTTTTCACTGGTGTCTGCACGCGCAATAGGTGGATGGGCAATATGCTAATGTTTCGTCTTGACGTCACGACGAAACGGCTTACGACTCGTTTAAAAACCATTCATTTCATTGACTCAGAGTCGACTCTTACTTTTGAAAGACAATAACTTTATATACGGTGCACTTTCAGATTTAAAACTTTGCAGGATGTTTTCATTCACTTAGAGCTGTGTTACACACTACATGAAAGGTCATTTTCAAAAATACATAATAGGGGCCCTTTAAGGGATGTACAATATGATCATCCATCAAGGCATTAATATGTACTATTAACAGCCAAAATGCTAGTAATATGCAAGCTAATAAGCAACTGGTTTTGGTCCCCAAACTAATTTGTTACCTTCTTTCAAATAAAAAAATCATTACTCTTACCTTGGTTAGTGCCTGTTCTGTCCTGTCAGGAGCGCTACGGTATGCCTGTGTGACATCACTGAGTGGGATGGGCATGTACTGCAGAGTGAAGTTACTGAAGAGAGAGCAAAAATGATTAAAGTCTTCCCCAAACATGGCAACACAAGAGATGAATAAGCTCCAGCAAGATAGAAAATGTGTTTAAAGAAACAAGTTGGGTTTTTTTTTTTTTTACTTTTAACAGAGTAGGCTACTATGTTTCTTTCAACAGATGTCAAAGCATTCTGTACTGAGAACAACATTCTCACGACGATTACAGTCTCCTGAATGCAAGAATTCAAGTCTGCTAAAAAAGTTTCTACATTAAATAATAGTTGTGTAGATCTCCAGGGAAGAGAGGTGTTTCCAGAACAATGCTCTAATTGTGCATTACAGGCAGGTTGGAGAGGTGATGAAAGGCTGTGCAATAACAAACACATTCATGTAGGCATGGACTGAAGTTCTTATTTCTTTCCCAGTAACAGCATGCTGTGAATAAGTTTGCAGAGGGATGAGTGAGTCAGTTCTCACATGGGTGAGTGTGCATGATATGAATGTGAGTGTGTGTGTGTGTGTGTGTGTGTCATACTGTTCTAAGGCTCGAGCCACATCTTGGAAACCCGTTGCACTTGTGTTATTCCGATCCCACGTCACACTTCTACAAGAAAGAAACAAACCATGACAATCTTAAACAGTATTACAGTACTATACAATTATGCATTATTAATTATTAATAAGTACACTCGAATAGAATCTTCATGCCTTTTGTAAATTTTCTGCTCTGATTTTGAGGACAAAATCTGCTGGATTTGGTTTTAAATATGGTAAAATGAGTTAAACAGAAAATAATTAATTTGAGGTTCAAGTTTTCACTGGTGTCTGCACGCGCAATAAGTGGATGGGCAATATGCTAATGTTTCGTCTTGACGTCACGACGAAACGGCTTACGACTCGTTTAAAAACCATTAATTTCATTGACTCAGAGTCGACTCTTACTTTTGAAAGACAATAACTTTATATACGGTGCACTCGAATAGAATCTTCATGCCTTTTGTAAATTTTCTGCTCTGATTTTGAGGACAAAATCTGCTGGATTTGGTTTTAAATATGGTAAAATGAGTTAAACAGAAAATAATTAGGGTCATTGTCAAAATTGTAAATTTTCCAACTTCCAGTCATTAACCAAAACATTTAATAAAGGGGGGAAAAATGCAATGGGCAGAAGATGCAGCAATCATAATTTTGCTGAAATATACAAAGCTTTCTATGAAAAAGGATGTATCATTAGAAGGTCTAGGGCCAGATTTACTAAATAGGGCAAATTAGCGTGAGAGCGCAATCCCATAAAAGCGCAGATGGGAGTGGAAAGTTCTGCGCGTGATCTACTGTCGACGAGCAAATTGAAAAATTGAAAAGCACAGATGCAACCGGATCGGTTTCATAATGACCAACGCAATCTACCAAGAGCAGCACAAATTAGAATCTGGTTTACGACATGCTTTTTTTGGGGTGGTAAACAGGGGCGTAGCCAGTATTGGGCCAGGGCGGGACTGGCCCGCCCACATTACTCACTGGCCCGCCCAGGCAAGTTTGATAAAAATACATTTTTAGTTTATTTTTATTATTCAAATATATTTGTGAAAATATATTAATACCTGATTAATTGTTGACTGCTGTGTGTGTTTAATTTGTTTTCCGAATAAAATTTAACTGGTGAAGCAAGTTGTAGAAAGCCTCTCTCCGGAACGTTATTGGTCGCTATGGTTGCTGGGGGTTCCGACAGGAAAACTCTCAGAGGCGTCGGCGCCACAATAATGGCTAAACAACTTTCTTTAATGTGCTATTTGAAAAACAGCAAGAGTTGAGGAAGAAGACACACCACTGCCTTCATCTTCCGAGTCCACCCAGCCCAGTTCTTCCGACTCATTACCCCAGGAGAAGGTTAGTCAGGTGCTGGCGCCGGCCGCTTCTTGCTCCCTCTCTCCCCGTCAGCCTGACGCGGGTTTATCCGCCGATCTAACTGTGATATTATTATTTTAGCTTACTTTATTTTCGGGTGAACTGTATTTGCACTGCTGAATAGAATAAAATAGACCGGTTATTGTCTATACTGGTTTGTCCAGCCTTTGAGCTCTGTTGGTTGAACATGATGATTATAAAGGTGTAACTTTTTTCAGTTTGTCTATTAAATGTTAATTATTATAGAAGTCATTTTTCAATAATTATTATTAAAGTCATTTTTTTCTAGGAAAAACTATAGGCCCAGTCACATTTTCACTGGCCCACCCAAAATACAATTTCTGCCTACGCCACTGGTGGTAAATAATGGCGCAAACACCAGTAAATTGACTAGCGCGACCCTTAGTAAATCACCTTTGCATGATTCATTTAAATGCTCCCCTCCCATAAAGGGAAACTCCTACGAATGCATATGCAATAAGGTCACTGGCAAAAATAACCCTGTCCACACCTGTGCTAATTTTCACTGCATGCATTAAGTAAATCCTGACAGTACTTTTTTGAACTGGCGCAAGCTGACAGTAAATCTGGCCCCTAGTCCTTGACATGTAAATTAAAATTAATAGTTTGCATCTCAGTCAACAGTATATTTTTGTGCAGCTGAGACAGTGTATAATTCTTTTATAATTCATAGTACCGTAACCCTGTTCTCCTTACGACAGACTACCTGAGCGTGGTGTTGATCTGCAGGGCTTTACTGAGCATCCTCGCTCCTGTGTCATCAAGTCCGTTCCCACTCAAATCCACCTTCTTCAGGCAGGCGTTGCTGCCGAGAGCGTTCACGAGCACCGTGCCCCTCGAACGCAACCTGGAGTCAGCCAGAGACAAGCTCTGCAGGGCCTGTCAAGAAAGAGCAACCAGAAAGAGATAGAAAGAAGTATGTGTGTGTGAGTTTGCAATGTCTGTGATCTGTAAAAACAGCGCTTAATAATTGATCAAGCAAGGCGATATCTGCAGTGAGAGGGCTACGTGCCCTGAAGGAGAGAGAGTCAAGGAAGGATGGATGAATCACTAGTGCTGTAATACAGCAGACCATTAGAAAGCTTTTGTACTCTGCATGTGTGTTTGAAAGCAGAAAGAGTGTAAGGTGCGTACAGGAAACAGAGTTATGTCCATGTGTATATGCTTGTGAAACACTCACACACTCTTCCTCCTGCACGAGATGCACTAGTTTCTGCAGAACCTCGTCCAAAACCCTGCAAACAAAGGAAACATCAGGTCTTATACATACACACACATAAACTCCATCAACCCCAAGATTAATAACACTTAACACACCTCCCCCCCAGTCCTTCCTCTGCCTCCCTGAGAGCCTCCTACTGTGTGCCCACATTCAGTTTGAGATTGCAGATGGTTTCACAGACTTTTCTAACCTGCTTACCTCATCTGCCTGTCTAAGAGTGGATATCTGTTATATCTGTTAATCGGTGTATGGTACTTAAGCTCTATATCTACTGTGTCAAGCTGTTGATTATCACAGAACATCATTTTGAATAATCCATCAATCTGTGAAAACAAACATTTGACCCTTGCAGTAATGCGTTTAAGACTGTGCCCCATTTTTTTTTCTTTTGTGAGGGGTGGAACTACAATACTATAAAGCAATGCCCATTGATTTACAGCCATTTGTTATAAGTATAAAATAATATTTTGAATGTTTCGAAAAATATTGGTAACACTTTATAATAAAGGTCCATCATTAATAGGTAACAATACAGGTTGTAATGCAGGATTTAGGACTAAAATAGTTCCTTTTTGGGTAATTAATGATTACTGAATGAGATTACCCTCATCAAGAACTAATAACTAACTGACAAATTTTAAAGAATTACCAATTAATAATAATCACAACACTAACGTGCCTGACAAGTGAGAAATTGTCTTTTTTTACTCTGAGCATGGTCATAAAATGCACAAAAATAAGTCAGTCTCACATTTTTCTTTTAAATGAGCATATTTATGTTTTTAATTTTACTCTTATCAGTGACATTTTTGAAAATAAGGCATTTCTACTCTATAACTGAACAATAACCTTTTAATGCCCTTAAAGTGAAATTACTGAATCTAAACATAGGAGCCTGATAAAAATACTCATTTAAAAGAAAAAGGTCAGACGGACTTAGGTTTTTATATTTTATAGTCTTTATAGGTTTTAGTCTTCATATTTTAAAATGTAATTTATTCCTGTGATGGCAAAGCTGAATTTTCAGCATCATTACTCCAGGCTTTAGTGTCACATGATCCTTCAGAAATCATTCTAATATGCTGATTTTATTTCTTTATTTCTTATTATCATCAATGTTGAAAACAGTTCCCTTTCAGTCACTCACGTTCGACGTAGTCGACTGATTGGGATCACGCTTAGACAGCCTGTCATCTTCGAGTACTGTTAAAACGAGCCAATGTACATTGGCGTGCGTGAAATGCATCACACACTCCGCCCCCGCGGCGCGGGTGTAAATACGGAAGTGGATGCACGCACTAGTTGTTTTTCGCTGAGGAGCCGAGCGTAACTCGGAGTCAGCGGTGGTCCAGCAACAGTGGCGACGGGACTGCGTCTCCGTTCCTTACTTCTGGGAACGAGGGTTACATACGTAACCGAGACGTTCTGCTACTATTTTCTTTTCTTTGTGGAAACCATGATACATTGTTACGTTACATTCTAGTTCTGTTTTGGTCTTCATTCTGTGTCCTGTTCTGGGTTGCCTGAGTTCTGTTCGATTATTAGTTTCTAGAGTTCCTCATTAGTTCCTCACATGTTCTTAGTTCTGTTGATTGTCTGTGTATTTAAACCCCTAGTTTCCTCTGTTCATTGCCGTGTTGTTGTTGGTTTACGTGATTGTTTTATATGCTGTTTCCTGGTAATCTCCTGAGTGTTCTCTGTTGGATTTGGATTTATTAAAGACTGTTTTTGTTATATTCTCCTGCATTGTGTGCTTCATACAGCAACCTCAGTGACAGTTACATTTACAGATATAAAAATGATACACAAACATACAAGAAGCTTGAGTGTGTATAGCAAGACAGGTTATTAATGACATCATATGCAATGCTTCATAGTAGTGGCTGGTCACTGCTAAGCTGATTTGTTTGCTGCAACTCTCTGATTGGTAGATCTTTCTTCCCGGGGTTACAGGTAGTGTAGTTCTTCACCTGGAATTTGTCTATGATTTTTTTTAATGATGTTGTAATTATGTTGACTGATGGCTTCAATAGAAACATTTAACATCCATTAATAACCTCAGAGCTCATTGTAGGTCTGTCTTGAAAGGTTTATATTGTTAAAAACATATTTTCACCAACCTAGAGAACTCATCCCTTTTCAAAATGACAATTTAGACCATTTAGTCAGCTCAAATGACATTTTTTACTGTAGGATTCACGTAAGTGCTTTGACAAAAATATGAGTTCCACATTTCCCACTTGCCTGCAAGGCTTCCATTGTAAGTGCACAGCTGTAAACACATTTTTAGTTTTTTGGTAATCGACAGAATGCCACAGATGTTGCTGATAGAGCTTAAGCTGTATTGAACCTTTAGGTGCTTATCTTCAAACTGCTACAGGCAGCTAGTATCATTTGTACTTTAAGTCACTTTGGATACATGCATCTGCCAGACAAATAAATGTATACATGTATATCTGTTTGCTCTATGATGTGTCTCTCTCAGTCCGGGAATATGTACCTGCCCTTGATGTTAAAGTTCTTGCCCAGCAGCAGGTGTTTGAGGGACGGGTGTCTGGAGAAGGCAGGAATGACACAGAGAAGATCAGCATCCAGCCCTGAAATGAACACAAAAATTAACAGGCAGAGTCAAAGGTGACTGAAGCAAATGCAACTGAGGGGAAAGAGATGGGCTGAAAGTCGGTGGGAGCAGACAAAAGCTTCCTTTCATTTATGCAGTTAGATGTCTCACCGTTGTCTGAGATGTCCAGTGTGCTGATGCAGGAGACTCTGGGGAAAAGGTCCTGTATTATTCCCGCTCCAGCAGACCTGAGCTGAGAGGCAGACAAACGGAGAGAATGAAAAAGAGATAGAGAAAGACGGGAACACGGCTTGATAGAGAGAGAGAGAAAACGCTCAGAGGCTCAAACATGTATAATTTATACTATGCACTTAAATATTTTCAATAACTCAACTGAAAGAGCATGTTGCTATCAACACCAAGGTCAAATTAACTGCCTTTTTATTTTTTAACAGCATTTCAAATCAGTGTTGGAATAGTTTGTTATGTTGGGACTAGGGCTGGTTGTCACCTTTTATTTTTTAGGAAGATTTTTTTTGAAGGTCAATTTCTGTGCAGGAACATTTAGTATTGTTTTGCTATTCTAAAAAAGTCCAAGCATTTTCGTCAAAAGAATAAAGTTGATCCGGAATGAATCCATTAGAAATAGCTCTGCACATTTTTCCATTTTTGCAATGCATAAAGGATAGAGTAGCAGTTTTGGACTTATTTAGGGTTATTTAGAATGTATTCTGTATCAAGAAATATTTCATTTCATTGTCATACAAGCCATATTGGCAACTGAAAAAGTTACAGCAAAAGCTACTAAACACTTACACCATTATTATGCAGGAAAAAAAAAATGTATACAGGTTGACCTTTTTAGATATGACTCTATATGGGGTAAGTGTCACAATATATTTAGAACCTGACATTAAACAGCTTATAGATCTTTCAGCGAAATATTTTTTTCATCAGCCAATACGTAAAAAGTAGCATGCAAAAAAAAAAAAAAAAAAAAATGTAACCATGATTTGGTAAACAAAAATTGCAATTAATAAATTGAATGAAAAATAAAATCCTTGGCCTAAAGCCAACATACAAAATATACTGATAGTGTGACAACAAGGAGCACATAATGTTAACTATTTTCAAATCCACAGTAGTGAGATTTGCAGTAACGTTAAAAGAGTTTATGATTTGATTTTTGAGAACAAATAAAACAATTGCATGAGGGCAAAATAAGGCCCCACAGAGATAAACACACATTGCATTCTCAAAAGAAACCTTGAAAGACTTTCTGTGTGACTAATTCAGTAGCCGACATATCTGTACACACAGTAAGGTGACCACAGACTGAAAGATCTACAGCCAACAGAGAGAAGGACAGGCATTTATAGAGCTCAATCCAGATTTAGGGACACAACGGGGGGATGGGGTACCTCACAGCTGCTAATGTCCAGGTGTAGGTCAGTGATGTGAGGATTGGATGACAGCCCAAGGAACAGAGCCCTGTGAACAAACACATGGACGTCGTCATTACTGACAGCATTACATGCCTCGTTGGAGAGACTTAGCATTCTATTATGTGCTTCCATGGCTGATCTCCATAATAAATCAAATCAGAAAAGGTCTATATGGACACTGTCAAAGCGTTACGCAAGTCTTAAAGGATTAAGGGGAAAAGAGCTTAGAGATTAGTTCGACTCCTCTGGTGTGGGCCGGTGGTGTTGACAGAAGAGAGCTAAAATCAGGTGCTCAGTTGGGTGTGACAGACTGTCTTGCGCTCGGTTTGTGTTTGTGAGCAGGGAGGTAGTATGACCCTGTTTGAAATGCTTCATTTGAAAACATTCTGGCTTTCCCAAAATAGCAGCTGCGTGAACATCTTGATTCTGACCTCAGTTATGGGTGCAGAGCTCTAAAACTAGAAATGAATCGACAGAAAGTTCTTCAAGTGGGCTTTTCACACTCAAAATTGTTAACCCTTTAATGAATACATCCAGACAAAAACAATGGAATATGATTTGCTGTTTGTGTACCCTTTTAGGTAATAATAATAACAGATTTAACAGTTTATTTATTATGAGCCTCCATTGAAGGAAAAAGATGTCCATTAATAGTAAAAGTCAAATATTATGAATAATCCAATTCAAAAGTTTAGGGTAGCAAGAATTGCTACAGGACATACAACTGTTTTCAACACTGATAAAAATAATAATATGAAATGCGTCTTGAGCATCAAATCTGCATATTAGAATGATTTTTGTAAGATCATGTGACATTAAAGACTGGAGGAATAATGCTGAAAATTCAGCTTTGCCATCACAACAATAAATTACATTTCAAAATATATGTAAATAGAAAACCATTGTTTTAAATGAATCATTAATTATATTCCACAATATTGTTTTTACTGTATTGTTGATCAAATAAACAGCTTTTGTGAGCAATGCAGAACAGAAAGTACTTTTACCACTAATGGACAGTTTAGCTAAACATGTTTTCCAAAAATGATGACTTACACACTACACTTTTTACTTGTACACTACACAGGGGGGTGTGGTTGATTTGATCATCTCAGCAAGCCCTTCGATCTATATTACATCAATGCCTGCCTTTTAAAAATTCACGAAAGTGAGTGATTTCACTGCTGGCTTCATGCTGACATAAAAACTGTGTATTCTTGAAAACTGCGTAAATGGATAGTTCACCAAAAAATGTAAATTCTGTCATCATTTACACACCTTTTCCACCGTACAATGGAAGTCAATGGTCACCAAAACAGTTTACCAACATTCTTCAAAATACATTATTTTGTGTTCAGCGGAAGAAAGAAAGTCACTTTGAAACAATATGAGGTCAATAATGATGTAAAAAATGACAGAATATAATTTTTTGGGTGGACTTTTCTTTTTAATATACAGCACCTGAATGGTACAGATAATTAATTTAGGATTCAGTTCAGGATAGCATGATTTACAATATGCAAATCCTGGGTTAATGTTACATGGGTTATCTTGTTCCATAAAAGTCACCCAGCTTAAAACATCTTAAACCAGCCTAATGTGGTAGGCTTGTCTCTCAGAATGTGAAAATCTGGTTTGTTGGCTTTAGAGAGGAATTGGGCTTTAGAGTTGGTCAGGCTGGGAAACCAACTAAATCAGATTAAACTAGCTAAGCCAGTGTTAAACTGCAGCATGAAAAGGCAAAACGCCGACCGGGCTCACCTCAGCACGTCGGGAGGCATCTTCATAGACGCCAGACTGATGTGAGTGAGGCTGAACGCTGAACTGAAGAACTGACGGAAGGAAGGAAGTGTCTCTCTCACTTTCCTAAAAGGGTGACAGAAATGAAGGGGATACTTTTATCCATAATACATCATACCATGCTTCACAAAACCCTGAGCAATAAGCCATAAAAAGGCTCAAAAGTATACCCTCTGGCTTATTAGAAAAAGCGTTGTTTGTATCTTTATTACGTGTTATACATTTTAACAACGTTCAACATTTTAACAAGCTATCTTAGTTTATGGCATAAAACATTGGACTAAACAAATAATTTGGGTGGGGCAGAACTAGACAGGGAAAATGAGAAAAAGAGAGAGAGGCAGTCAATGAGGGATACGAGGGGGGGTCTAAAAACATGACAGTTTATGATAGCATTTCTGTGTTTGACAGTGACATTATCATTTAAGAGAGAGAAAGAGAGAGAGGGAAGAATATGTGTAAACGTGTTAACAAGAGCAGAGAGTGTTAAGGGAACATTCGCATTTAATATTCATGGGCTCTCTGTCTTATCAGCTCAGACAGATTTACATTGCTGCCTTCACATGGCACTAGCGTAGCCAGATTTACTCATACACACATGTGCCCACACACCTCGTATGGAGATGCCCATGTGTGCAGTGGTTCTGTGTTGGGATGTGCACGTTTCTGAGTGGGAGTTGAGGTGGGAGTTTGTGAGAGGATGAAATTAGCACTAGAAAAAAGAGGCTATGTTTGCAATAGCATACTAGAATACTATTATTATTGCTGCATGCTGAGCACAATGTGCAACGACCTATTACATTTGTCAAAAATAGAAATAGAAAGGCCTATTCACACCTAGAACGATAACTATAAAGATACATATGATGATATCTGTATTAGCATTCACACCAATGCATAATTAATGTTCTGACTATTTTAAGCGTTATGTCGTCTGCCACTTTAAATGCTCAAGCTCTAGATTTTGATTGGATGTTAATGTTTTTTAACGTTCATCAGCTGGAAAAAATCGTTCTCAAAGAAATTCCAACGAGATTTGTGTCATTATGTGGTCATGTGACAATGCAACATACTGCTGTTTGAAACATATTTCGGCATAATGTGTCAACAAATATTACTACTAAACAATATTGCACAGTATTCGGTGTGTAGTAAGCTAGTATTTCAATCCCAACACAGCCAAAAAAAAAAGATTGTTTCAATCTTTAGACACCCAATCATCTAAAAAAATTCATCCCTCTGCAAATTCAAACCCATTTAAGAACAAACACATTTGTAGGAGTTGCAAATGATGAAGAAACCTTCCAATCTGAACAATAAGTTCAGCTAAAATTAGCCTCATTTTTCAGAGTTTCTCATAATGCCGTTAACGTGCCGAGAGGGGAGATGGAATTGCTGTTCGGGTTCAGAGGGAGTGAGGGAGGAAGATGGATCATTGCATTTCTGTATCTCCTCAGCCTACAGCTTCTCACATGCAGGCACATGCATGTTTACTTGCCATGCCATAGGCTTCTATCATAAAGCTAATGATAGAGTATTGGTAGAATTAAAAAAACAAAACATTATTTGCTTAATTTATGAGCCGTTTTTCCAAATCAGGTTTTGAAAGATTTGGCTCACTCATGGAGACACAATTTTTCACACGAAAACCTGTTTTCATCTGATGCTGTTGCAGTAGCTGTATTGCCATCTGTGCAATATGCAGGTCCATCAGCTCTATCTGATCGCTCATGTCCCACTTTAACTCGTAATGTATTACTACAGGCACTTTTCCCTGCTGAGAAACCCATTTACAACCAGCTTCTGATGGTAGTTAAATCCAGCTGGTACAAGCTGATCATGTATGGTAACTAACAGGTCCAAGCTGGTCTGGATGGTTGATGAGGAAAAGTATGAGCAGACCTGATGCTGACCTGTTAAACCAGCGATTCTAAGCTGGTTAGAGCTGGCAGACCACCAGCAACCTTGTTCTGCAAAATATTTTTTCTACAAAAATATTTGTGTTGTTTTCAAGTAACAGTGAAGACACCATTCTAAGAAGACATGGGGTATCTTTTCATTGTTATGCGGACGATACCCAAATTTATATACCAATCAAGAGAAATGATCCTTCTGTCTTTACATCCTTACAAATTGCCTAGATGAAGTTAAATCTTGGCTAGCTGCATTTTTTTTATCTTTAAATGAAAACAAAACCGAGGTGATCGTTTTTGGGCCCACTGATAATTCTCAGACTACCAGCTTCGATCTAGGTTGACTATACGCGTTTAGATCTACACGTGTACGAAACCTGGGCGTTCTGCTAGATGAGTCTTTAAACCTTGACAAACACATTTCTTCTGTAATAGGCTCTAGTTTTTATCAACTTCGTCTGTTGTCTAAAGTCAAACCTTTCCTAAATCATAAAACTCTAGAGATGGCTGTTCATGCTTTTATTACCTCACGTTAAGACTACTGCAATTCACTTTACTGTGGGATTTCAAAGTCTCAAATTGCTCGTCTTCAACTAGTTCAAAACGCAGCTGCAAGATTCCTTCTTAATAGCCGTAAAAGCACCCATATCACCCCAACTAGAGGAAGATATTAAGGTTCCTCTAGAAGTTTGAGATCCAGTGACCAGAACCTTCTATTAGTCCCACATTCCAGACTCAAACGCAGAGGGGATCGAGCGTTTTTTTTTTTTTTTAAATGAAGATAGCCCCTTCCTTGACCACTTTTAAGTCTCTACTAAAAACGCACTTGTTTTCCATGCCTTATAATTAAAATAAATAATAATAATAATATTTTTTTATTGTAATTGTTAATTAACTGTTTTAACTGTGTTTTAGCCAAGTCGTCTTCATTTATATATAACGCTTTTAACAATGGATTGTTTCAAAGCAGCTTTACAGAGATAAACATATAATTTTAGCTGTGTTGTTTGTTTACCTTTTCCCTTCCTTTTGAACCTCTGTACAGCACTTTGGTCAGTCGTGTGGCTGTTGTGTAAGTGCTATACAAATAAACTGAACTTGAACATAAAAAAAATTCATAATTAAAACAGAAAATAGTTTCTTAAAAAGCAAAATTGCGCAAAATAAAAACACGTTTATATTATTTTTTAACTACATAATGTTTTTTACTCACTAAATTTTATTGGGGTTTTTTATGCGTACGAAATTATTTGCTTTGGGCACGAGAAAATTAAACTTCAAGTTACCATTAATTCAAAATGGACAAGTCTTATTTTTTATGCAATATTGCAGCATTTATTATAAATGATTTATCCATCTCTTCTCTTCTCTGATGATGTGTTTACTGGCGCGAGGGCGGGACAACCTGTCACTCACATTACATCACAGCAATAGCAAACCACAACCACCCGATCAATTCCCGATGGACATAATCATAAGTCCCACCCTACATTTTTTAGGGAAGAAAAGATTATTACAATTTCCATTTCATGCCATCTTAAATAGAAAGATCTGGGCCTGGTTTCAGACAGGGCTCATATTAAGCCAAGATTAGGCCTTAGATCAATTAGGACATGTAAGTATCGTTTATAACCATGCCTTAGAGAAAAAAAAACATTATTGGTGTGCATCTTGAGACTAAGCAATGGCACTGACATATTTTAAGAAATGACAGTGCAAGTTGCTTTCGGTCAAAACAGGGTAAACATAGTCTGGGACTAGGCTTAAGTCTGTGGAACCGGGGGCTGGTCTCTAAAAATAAACCTTAATATCTTCAGAAATAACTTTGCTTCTCAGATAAACACCTTGTTTTGATATTTTTTACTGAAAAACAAGACAAAATACTGATGAAATAATGTGAAAACCGTGGGCACTTTAAAGGGTTAGTTCACACAAAAATTAAAATTCTATCAATAATTATTCACCCTCATGTCTTTCCGTAAGACCTTCGATCATCTTCAGAACACAAATTAAGATATTTTGAATGAAATCCGAGAGCTTTCTGACCCCACATAGACTGCAACATAATACCTTAATTTTATGAAGCGACAAGAATCATTTTTTGTGTGCAAAAAAACTAAAATAACAACTTTATTCAACCATTTCTTCTCCTCCGTGCAAGTCTCTGATGCTTTTTTGCACACAAATAGTATTCTCGTCGCTTCATAAAATTAAGGTTGAACGTCTGTAGTCACACGGACTATTATAACAATGTCTTTACTACCTTTCTGGCCCTTGAAAGTGGTGATTACGTTGCAGTCTATGTGGGGTCGTTACTCGTTACTTCTTTAAAAAAAGTAATCCGTTACTTTACTTAGTTACCCCATATGGAAATTAACTTTTTACGTTACTCGTTACTTTTACGTTACTTTTATGTTGCTTGACTTTGGGCAGAACCCAATATCTGTCCCTAAATGTGTAGGCCTACATTAAGTTCTACTATGCATAATGCCATATATAATGCCATAAATCAAATGCCATCATTTATCAAAATTTTGAATATTTATGTAGAAATGCCCGTTAATGGATAGGCATATGCATGGGCGGCGCTAGGGAGGGGCTAGAAAGAAAGCCCCCAAGAAAGACCAAAGCTCCCCGTTAGCACCCCAAAAAATAATTTCTGGAAGCAATTATATTCAGGCTGTATTGAAGTCCTGAACCGCATCGGGAAGAAAAAAAAATGGAAAATTTCGACATAATAAGGGGACATTCTTCTAATCTGCGTTAAGCCAAATTAAGCGTTCTTATAATGGTTTTCTATGGGAGGAAAATGCTTAACGTGTAATTAAACACGTTGCGTTCATATTCTGGCCTCATCTGATTTTTTTGTACATAGTATAGCCTACTTTATTATGATTTTAGTATCATAATGATTAATAAATGCACGCACAATTATCCGTGAACTTGATAAATGTTGCAGATATGTTTTACTATGCACGTAAGCAAATGCCTTTCAACTTACGTGTGCAAAATTCAGAAAAATGAATGTGCAGCAATTTGTACAAATAGAGTCTAGGCCTACTATACGTGTTGTAGCCATTAAATAAGCGCATTTAGTTTCATATTTGTTCAAATATTATAATGTTATTTTTTCCATCTATGTTGATTATGAAAAGTGAACAGCATGAGGAAGATGGATGCGCAATATATCGGGAGACATGGAGTGGGTCAGACATGATTTTGACCACTTCATTTAGTTTTGTTTTGAAGAAAGCCTTTCTTTAAAGTGAATTTCGTTTTGTATAAATTGTATCTTAATTTTAATAAATTTTTTATCAACCAATTGCCTGGATTTAATAAATAAGAAGCAAATATAGCAGACAATATAATCATGACATGGAGGCGCCGGCGCGGTCACTTGTTGCGCGTGAACTGGAGCGCACCTCATCATAAATTAACCGAAACTCAGCGTATGCCTCACAGGCATGATAAATATATCTATATATAGAAAGCTTGAAATGTCTTTAAACGAAACAATTCAAAACGAAAAGAAATAGGCTACTCTCTGATTATGTAATCCATTATGTGCATTTCTCTCTGTAGGCGACGTTCACTACGGAGATGGCGATCGCTGTCAAATCTGTCAAATGACGGAGATCGCTGTCAAATCTGTCCCTGGGAAAAGTAACGTTTCGCCGAATTGAAAAAGGAACAACGTTTCGTTACCAAATTTTCAGTAGTAGCGCGTTACACTACTTTTTACCCGAAAAAGTAGTTACGTTACTGTACAACACTGTTTCTGAGGAACTGACTGAGATGAGTCAAACTGACTTGTGATGATGTGCGTGGTTGAGGCAGGGAGATGCTATGAAACGGATTCAAAAGTGACAGATTATCATGCAAGAGGATGTGGGAGGCAGTTTAGCTCACCTGTGAGAAAAGGAGTTTTTGGACAGGTTCAAGTAGGAGAGATCGGCACAGCAGCCCCGCAGCAGAGCTCCAAATAGCTGAGAGGAAATAAAAAGAGAATTGGAAAAAAAGAGAGGGAAGGAGAGTGGCAGCAAAAGAATGATGAAAATTTGAATAATTCTGTAATTTAGGACCATTAAATATGACAGAAATATCAATACGAAATCAGAGATAAATTGCTGTCTGGCATTCTGGGTGCAATGACATAAATCATGGTGTGTAAAAAGCAGTTTGGCAATAACAAATTCAGAAGAATGAGGCACACTGTCAACTCACAGAGTCTACGGTACAGTCAGTGCCTGACAGATCCAAATGCACCAGGCAGTTCGGCTGTGCCAGGAACAGGTACAGATTCTACAATGAGGAAGACGTATTGAGGCTGTTAATAGTGGTGTGTGTATGTGTGTGTCGTGTACCTGCCTCTGTATACGTGCAAGTTATTTTCAACATTCATTTGTGTGTCCTCACTAAGAAATCAAAACCAGAAAAACATTGTGAGGACCTTAATGGAACATTAACATTATATATTATACGTATATGCCTATGAGAAATTAAATGAAAAGCTACACACTCCATCAAATAGGGTTAGGAGAACTGTTGCCAAACATATCACATGCTAGAAACATAATAATTACTGCAATAATGATCCAATCATTGACTTGAGCATTTGCCTATTTGCATTTGGAAGTGTGTGTGTATGTGTGTGTGTGTATATATATATATATATAAAACGAGCTGTGCTAGTAGTGTACTGTTGCGGTGTGAAACAGTTAGTGTGAAACTCGCGGTTGTGGTAAGGGTCGTGACATTTCCTAAACATGCTCAAAGTGGTTGACCAATCACAACACACTGTTCCAGCTGACCAATCAGAGCACATTGCACCTCTTGGACAGAGAGGCTTCATAGAGAAATGAACTATACAGAGTGTTACTGACAGACTAAGAAGAGAGGTGCTGCAATAATGTAAAATATGTGAAAAATAATGCGGTTTTTTTAACATTCAAGCATGATAACCTATTCTACTACACCCCAAAAACAAAATCAAGACTTTATAAAAGGGCATAATATGACCTCTTTAAGAACACTAGAAGTAAAAGTGAGATAAAAACAATTTCTAACCGTTGCATCCTCTCCAGACAGAATCCCTGGGTTCTTACTCAGGTCCAGATGAAGGAGAGAGTTGGAGTAGTCATCACTGGAGCACAGGGCCTGCGAAAGAGACGTGACACCTGGGGGGAAAAGACAAGGAAAGGCTGAATCATAGAGCAAATCTAAAGTTCACAAGAAAAAATGCTTCTATTTTGCTTGTTTTAAATAAAACACATTTTTCATTACATATTCAATTAAATTTCAGAATGTCGTTGATATTTGTAGCATTTGGTATTTCGTCCTTCTGCTTCAATGAGTTTTAAACCTAATAATTATGTTCTCCGGTGTGATTTAAGAATGATAAAACAAGCATCTTGAGCTTTAAATGGAAGCAAAAACATCTGTCTGTCTGTACAAAGGAGTTCACAAATATACATATTTGATTTGAGACTTAGAGACTTTGTGTATTTCCAGATGTAAATTAGATTTTGAATCCCAGATTCTCAATGTGGTCTCAGACTTTTAGACTCCACTGTACATAACCACCAAACCACAACAACATGCACAAAATGTTCTGTAAGCACTAAGCAGGGTGGATTTTCATTTAGTTTCTAAAGAAGAAAATGCTAGTGATTGCCTTTTGTACTATGAGACAAAAAGACAGCTCTACTAACTCTGTTAGGTGGCAGTTTGCCAGTGAACTCAGCCAGTACGCTTCCTCACCAGGGAGTAACAAAAACATCCCACTGCGCTCTCTGAAAGCAGGAATTTACTCATCAAAATGTTACCCACTGCAACCTTTCATGATACAGTAGTTTTCAGTTTTGCCTTTCACAGCTGCTGTAGTTCATATTTTGATATGTAAATTCTGTTTTTACTGCTGATATGGTTTCACTTTGAAGTTCACAATAAATGCTAACCGGATGTGGCAGATGCCACAAGTTCATCTTACTTCTACATTCAAAGTTAAAACTTCTGCAATGAAGTCGTCACAAAACAGATTATAAATAAAGATTAATGATGGGAGCTATTTCGAGTGGATTTTGATTCATGGCGTGTGCTGGAAGGCTATCCATCCATCCACTTGGTTTAAAAATGTATTGATTGAAAAAGAAAACCAGAGGTTTAGCAGACCCTGGGAGCAGCCAAGGATGCTGATAATTGAGTCTGGGCTCTCCAAGAGAAGACTAGCTCTTTGGTCATGAATCTGGAGCTCTCAAGTCAGATGCAACTAATCCATCGATAATCTTACTGATTAAAGAGAGAACAGGAAGTTGATTCTAGATCAGTGGAGCAAGAAAACATTATTTTTACAGCCTGAAATGTAACATAGAGATTGCAGATCTTCTGTAGACCATGTGTCCAGACTGAGATTTGACAAATTATTGTTTTGTGCCAAGTTTGAGATTTTTCTTTTTTATATCTGATTTGGGTGTGCATCACGCACGCAGGTGTGTAATTAGATAGATAGATAGATAGATAGATAGATAGATAGATAGATAGATAGATAGATAGATAGATAGATAGATAGATAGATAGATAGATAGATAGATAGATAGATAGATAGATAGATAGATAGATAGATAGATAGATAGATAGATGTTGCTAGAAAGGCTAACTGGACATAAATGTAATCTCACATTAACTTTCTTACATGCTTCTATTTAATATTTTTATCAGTGAATTGTAAGGGAGCAATAGTTGTTATAGACTTAACCAGCAGAGGGCGTTACACCTCTAGAGACCGATTACTTCTGAACACACCCTTTGAAGAGAGCGACGTCTTGGAGAGGTTAAGTAGACGCAAGCCTTTACTGAGCCGACACACTTGCTGGATGAGATTAGAAACTCCTATAAGAAAACAAACATCCACAAACACATTGGATCAGTCACAGACCAATTTACATACAGCGTATTATCATACACCTTCAGGCAAACACTGACATTGTTGTAGTTACGTTCACACACGCACACTTGTGATGTGATAGGCAATGACATGTGTCAGGCATGATGGCAGGCTGAAACTCTGACCCTGACACATATAGAGGACGTACCAGTGTTGGAGAAGCTACTGTTAGTGAAAACCACAAGCTACTGACAAAAAGAAGCTAATTAAACTAAAGCTACTTAAAGGGGAAGTAGCCTTTTAAAATATGCAATTCATTTATTTATTTTAAATCATTTATAAAATCTTAAAGGGGTCATATAATGCCATTTTTGTACAAGCTAATATGATTCTTTAGGGTCTAAATTAAAAGTTTGTAATATACTTTAATTAAAAATTCTCATTAGTATTGTAAGAAAACACTTATTTTACCTGGTCAAAAACAGCTCTGTTTTCAGCACGCCGTTTCAGTGCATATGCCTTTAAATGATCATGAGCTTTGCTGACTCCGCCTCTCTGTTCTATGCGTACACCAGAGCCGGCTCTGGCGTACACCGTTTGTAACACAATAACACAATAACCATAACACGTTGTTCAGTATAAACGTGGGATTATGCATTATATTGAGAACGTCATACATAGAAAACATGCCGTAATGTACCCTGAGTGTAAACCTTAGACGCATTCATTGTGAAGCGTGCAGCTAGCGATTTACAAGGATTAATATAAATATTAATATAAAGTTTAATAAAACGTTACACTCAACGCTGCAGGAACAATAAAACGCTGCAGGAACAGGAATAGATGGTACCGATCCTTTCAGGAGCAGCTTCTTAGCAAATCCAGCTTTATACTGACTCTCGTTTATAAAGCAGTCTGGTGTGTGAAATGATTCGCGCAAACATGAGAGCATTGACGTTGCTTGTGGGGAATATTCCCTTCGAAAACAAACTCAGCCACTGCGTCTTCGGCGGTTCGGATTTAGGAACATTAAAATGACTGCTGTGTTCGTTATTACACCCAAGAACAGAACACCACAATCGCTTAGACGCCATTCTGCTCATAGACAGTGCTCCAGCATATCAACCGCGCCGGTCCGCGACTCTGCGCAGACTATGATTGACAGCTGGCTCACGAGCGAGGGCGGGTCTGTGTTGAAACGCGGCTGTCATTCAACAATCGTGGGAGGGGCGTGCGAGCTTGTGACGTCACAGGCTCGAACGGCTCGATTTGAGGCAGGGGAAAACATATAAGGAGATTAAAACAAAACCACTGGATGGATTTTTATCATTATATGATGGCTGTGTACAGGCACTGCCAACACACATTTCAGTACAATCAACTTGTAAAAGTGCATGTACCATTATATGACCCCTTTAAAACATTTATAATAAAAGATATATATACTGTGAAGTTCACTTTGTACAGCACTATTGGCCAACTCGAATGTTCTTCCATTGTCACACTATTAATAAATGTATTTAAGATGGTGGCATTACTAGTAGTTGCTCTCCACCAAACACTGTACAGTAGGCTACATACAAAATGACACAAAAACACGGACATTAGAAAAACCACAGCACACACACAAATCTAAAAGACGCCATTTTCAAATCAGCTACAGATTCAGCACAATCAGCCAGCAAAACATAGACAAGAAAGAACAAAACACACCCACTCAGAGACAGAAATAGCAGACGCTGATACAGAAAGTGTAAAACAGACAAAAGCAGGTAAATAGACAGAGGAGGGGAGAGAGAGGGATAGTAGAACCAGAGAGACTTTGATGCATGTACCTTGGTTGTCCAGTGTATTGTGGGCCAAGTTAATGGAGTGTATGACTGATGCTGGATTTTCTGACAGGGCAGTGGCCATTTTCTGTGGGAAATCTCTAAATGACAGAAAGAAAGTCAGTAGAAATGGAACTGCAATAGAAAGCTCTGCACTCTGGGACAGAGATGAAATACAGAAGCAAAGATGTGGCAGGGGAATAAGACTGGGAACAGCATAAAGGGAAAAAATGACAGTGACAGAACAAGAAACACACTTTTAGATGAAAAGAAAGAAAGTGGTCGGAGTGATGAATAACACAAAGAGAGCAATAGAGAGATTTATAACTCACGCTTTAAGGCCCGCGTTTTCCAGCGTGAGCTCCTCCAGACTGCTGGATTTACTGACAGAGTGCAGAATCTGTTCTACGACCTCTGAACTCTGTGTGTGAGTGTGTGTGAGAGAGAAGGAGAGAGAGAGGGGGAAAAGGATCAAATCACTAGAGTTTAATTCTTCAGGAAGACTCACCATAATGACTTCATGCACAGTCACAGACTTTAGTTTCAGACTGACCGAATACCATTTTCATATACCATAGTATTAACATGGTACTTTAAAGAATATGATCGTATTACCATCAAATTAGTGTCCAAAACCGCATGTAGAGATAATAACCCTAATAATAATACCACGGTACGGTTTTCTACGTAAAACAAACAAAAACAGAAAAACAAAAGACTTGGACATAGTAAAGAGAGAAATGGTTATAAAAGGATATTTACAATGCGCAAGTCTTTGCAATAAAGTTTGGTAAACCATGAGTTATACGCCATGGCCGCCACAATCACCGCAAGGTCCCTGTGACGAAAAGAGACACAGAAGAGAAAAATCAAAACAGATTGTCTTAGTGAGGTGCTGCATCAACCAGAGGCGTTCTCACTTTGCTCATGCAACCCCTCGTAAGGTTGCATGCGCTCCTCAAGACTAAAATAGAGATGTTATTATTCAAGAAAAATGATAGATTCAGCAATAAACGCACACTGAGAGGAAAGCCAGGAGAGGAAGGGAAGAGGACAGTGTGGATCGATGGGAAAACTGATGCCAGGTCAGTGAATTACTCAGTGCAATGTGTCTATGATACAGCTTTTAATATTGGCCCTGAGCCTAAAACCTTTTTACCCGGTAGACAGAGCGGACCTTACTGCACTCATATGGAGAACGGAGAAAAAGGCGACGAGGGAAAGAAATGGAGAGGGGTTTCTCCTGTTGAGTACGGCTGATGGCTGTGTTCTCATTTGCAGCTTCGTCATTCCTCTGTTTAGACGCTGTAGTGAGGCTGTAGGCAGTGTGTACTCAGCTGTTTTCTCTTTCTAAATGAGAGTTTCTCTACATCACCCGTTCGTCTCTCTCCCTTTAGATGTTCTAATGGAACAAATGCTTAAAAATCAATGACATAACATCTTCAAGACAGATGCAGCATCTAGATGGTAGTTTAAGTGTCCCCGCTGGTGAAATAGCAAGAAACAAAGGGATGGCAGTTGAAGTGCTCTGCACTATAAAGGCTTATATGTTGAGTTTGTGTCTAAAATATACTTCTTTTTGCAAATATTTGATGTTCAACTCTAAAGGCAATGCAAATAAACTCCACTCTTCTTTTAATGGAAATATGTCATTGCCCACATTTGCATGCACATCGTTTTCTGATGAAGGACCATATTTTACTTGTAAGAAAATCCATTTGAAGATGGCAGATGTGTTTTGGGATATGGTTACTGGTGTCTTTCTAGTCTGAGGTAGACTATCTTGGACCAGGAGCAAGCCAGTTTAATGTGGTCAAGTTGGTTTTTGGAGGCTGGGGATCCAACTAATAACCTTGCACCATCTAATGACATGCATCAAAACACAGCTATCACTTTAAAATGGATTTTTCAACATGGCTGGTTAAACCTTTATTCCATCTACAGTACACATATATATATATAATCCGCACAGTATTTATCACATTATTAATCCTCAATCATGTTCTTGACACCAGCATACAAATGCGCTTTAAATTTCAATATGTAGTTCATGAGACTTGTCCACTGTCATTATATAGATTTTTTTTGTAAGGAAATCAAAACGTTTTCTCTGAAAGCTTTTCTTTTTTACAACAGCTTTTACTTCTAGCAGTCATAACAACTTTCACTTGGACATGTGCAGATATACACAGAACATTACCAAAAAGGTGTTTACATGACAGAAAGTTTAGATTAATAAAAGAATATGGCTGCAGCTTTCTTATTCAGATTGATTTCTAGAAACCGGTATATTGGCTTCATCAACTTAACGCAATTTTTTTCACATGTTTGCATCATGCATTTGTAACACAGCATGCAAATGTGGTCAATGACGGAGCCAAAGCCATTGCTAAATTACACCAATCGTCTGAAAGACACTCACTAAACTGTATATCTGAAATGACAAGCACTCTTGTCAGGCAAAAGCTCTTTTTAAAATGCAAAAATGATCTTTAAGTGGCTGCACTCCCATTAGAGTTTCATCATGCGACTGCTGAAAAAATTCTTTTTCAGCAGATAACCGGAACTGCCCTTGAGCAAAGTGCTCAACGAACCGTATCATTTCTCAGAGTCAGAGAATAAATATATTAAGTGCATTTCCTTTTTTTATGTGTTAAAGGCGGCAGGGTCATGTAGGTAAAAGTGCAGAGATGACGTTCGTTTTCACAGGTCATATATATTTGTAATCCTGTTTCAACTGGAAGAGAGTTGTGAACCAGCCTTCAGCCTGCAAACACAGACCCAACATCAGCAGAAAATACAGAATCTGATCTGGAATCAGTGAAGGAACCTGACACCGATTGGACGGATGTAAAAAGAAACAGCATGACTCCCACCGGGGAGGAAGTCAGCAGAGACGCCACAGGAAAGAGACTAAATGTATTATTACTGTTTCAATTCAGCACACATTCAAAGCACTGGCTGACATCAGCATTCCTGTGTCAATTATCATTCAAATCCCTGTCAATACGAAGCAATTAACGAAGCATAGAGATATCATTAGACTAATCCTTCCAAAATGAAGAAGCTTTTAAACCTCTGCTCTGTGGGATGTAGAGATGGCAATGAAAGTAAAGGCAAGCAATTAGAGGTTGCAGATACAGAACATGAATATTAAGATGAGATGTAAATTTGTGTGCTCTGGCTACCCGCTTTCCAGGTGACTGAAGTCCAACAGGTTAAACTCCCTGTTGTCCTGCGAATGATAGATGGTATCCACATCCTGAAAAGAGCAAAAGAGATAGAGGAAGGCAGAGAGACCCAAAAAGAGGAAGAAAACATATTTAGAGTGCAATAACAGCGGTGACACATACAGAAAATGACACAGCTGGCGCTGAAGATATGTTTGTGGTTAAAGTAAGCTCTTACCCACTGCACTTCCTCTTTGCAGGTGATACCATTGTAATCGCACAGAGCTGCATAGGTCTCAGAAAAGCCCCCTGAAATGGGAGAAAGGAAAAAAAAATGCCTAAAAATGAAAAACTGCCCTACATGTATTTGTACAAATAAAGATTTAATGGTTTTTAGAGCACCGGAGGCAAAGAACTCATTTTATCAAACTATTTCTCGCTGTATAGGATTATCGAGCAGAGTTGTTATTGCTAACTAACACTTCTGCTATTTAAATAAAATATAAATATTATTTGAAAACAAACTTGTATTAAAATGAGAAGTGTTATTTTGGCAACCAACAGAGAAAAATTAATTAAAAATAAATCGAAACATAAAAAACTAATACAAATGATAAAAGCAAAACCAAATTACTAAATCTTAAAAGGGTCATGAACTGCATTTTTTTTAATGTTGTCTGAGGTCCCCATATAATGTAAAATTTTTACATAAAAAAAAAAACATCCTAATTTAGAAGTAATAAAACTATTTTCTATCCTGTTTTTTTGATAGGCATCCCACATTCAAGACTTGGAAGTAAACATCAACTGCTATGATTGGGTTTTGCATATTAAAATCATTTTCAACGTCCCCGCCATTACACGTGGAACTAATTTGAAAATCTTTTTTTTAGGATTACAGCGAATAGCTTAGATCGAAACGATAACAAAAGCAGCGTTCTTTACGATACGTGCTTTCTTCCGTATCTGATAATCCAACGCATTAACCCCATAAATGCCGGAGCAAAGGAAAGAACAGCAAATCGCAACTATCACAACTTTTCAGTTTGACTGCGTCGCTACAGTATAAATACTCCGATCTGTACAGATAAAGCGATGGTGAAAAATGAAAAAAAATATGCGATATTACTGTTGTATCCAATGTAGTTGCCATTGCATCATCTTTTATTTTCAGTGTCTCTGAAAAGCCTGCGTCGAACTGTGTCTTGTTTAAAAAACAAATCGGCAGTAAAGAAGCGAACAAACCAACAGTGTCTTACTGACGAGATCTGACCGGAACTTCATAAAGAAATAAATCTCATCCATGCTTTCGTAATGTTAGGATCACATGGATGGCAAAGCAAAGACAGTTTGTTTCCACAATTTGGCACTTTTAAAACGTCTTTATTGTAATCCTCAGAGGCATCTCTATGGTTTTGTTGCTGGAGTAATCCTTTGTTTGCATCTCTCATATTTACTACTACAAATTGGTGGGCGGGGCTAAAAAGACAGTGATGTAGAAATGGAAGTTGATCTTTTCGGCGCACTATGACATAATAACGTGACAAAGAGCTTAGTTTCAATAAAAGCTGTTTTTGGACTAACGAGGAAGTTTTGCAGTTCTGAAACTTACAGGATATTTTTATAGTACAATTCTTATATGTCAAAAGAGCATGGACAATTTGATTTCTCAATTCGTGACACCTTTAAACAAAAATTGAAATATTAAAATAAAAGCAAATATTTTTTTTAATAATTACTATAATAGTATATAAATAATACTAAAATAACACTGTTCTTGTGCTGGCTATACAGTTATTTGACACATCTCAGGATTATTTAAAGCACCAATAAATTAATAAATAAATACTATGTATTTCTGAAGAACAAAAAGTTATTTGTGGAACTCCTCTAAGCGATTTTGTGCCACTAGTGACACTACACTCCCAGTTTTCCATTGTTCTACCAAACAGGTAGTCTTTCTTCTGTTTACAGGGACACTATGACATATATTTGAACAATATATGTCAATATGTAGGGACATATTAGCAATATTTCAAAAAAAGAGCTTGAAAGTTTGTTCTCCTATGCCATCAAGACTGTGAAACCCTTTTTGTTTCACATTTTTAAGTCTATATAAGTCAAACACAAGGACTGTGTTCTGTGTACTAGCTGCACACTGCACATCTCTCCCTGTCACCGTATGAAGGGCACGGAGTAATTTGCATAGTCTTTCTTATACCCACTATAACTGCTCCGTATAATGATTTTATTTTACTTTTCAATTTAGAACATTTGTATTTTTTTTTTCTTAATTTATGTATTTGGCACCGTTTTAATTCTGTCCTTCACTGTCTACAGCTGCAGTGGCAAAACAAATATTGTTATATAATTTGTCATGAAAAGCAAAGAGCACCAAAAACAAGTAGATGGCATAAATTAAGTGCAAAATATTCAAAATATTCTTTGAGAAAACAGCAGTGGTGAGAGGGGAAGAAAAAGAGATTAGAGAGATTAAAATCTGGTGTATAATCAAAATATTTATGAGCTTGTGTGTGGATGCATGAACTATATGTACTTCTATTTCTCTCACCACATGCTCTTTGCGTCTCCACTGAACTCTCAGAACTTGGAGAAAATTTCCGATTTCCGTCAGTAACATCTCCATCTGCGTGAAAGATGGAGGGGCTGAAAAAGAAGAGGGAAGGGGGAGAGAGGGATTCGCAATGCATCAGAATCTCAGTTATTCCGACCCAGCATGTGAACACCTGGCCAAAGAGCTGAAACAGGAAAGAGAGCGAGAGAGTTGAATACTAAGACAGAAAAAGAGTGCTATTATGCATTGCACTAATCTCCTACTGTCTGAATATGAGAAAATCTCTCAATTAACTGCTCAGCAGTGCCTCACACCCCTGCTGCTCTAGCAGATACTGACTTCTATAGGCAGCATTATGGATTCTACAAAAAAAACTACTGTATTTATTTCACTTTGCAATGTTTAAATAATGTAACAACTTTTGACAGGACTTTATAAACTTAATATATATTATTTACCAAAGTTTTCATTAATAAGCATTTATTAAGTTTTTCTTTGTTTTTACACCACGAGGTGGTTATGTTTGAAATATGTTATGCACATCCATAAGTGCTTTTACCATATATAAAGTATATATACTGTGTATATATATATATATATATTGTACATATATATAATATAATACATATATATATACACATACAAATATAATATAATATAATAAATATAATATTGTTACGGTTGGTGTATGCAGGAGAAGAAGAGGAGATCAGGATTTCCAAAAACAATATACTTTACTTAATAACACAAAACAACAAACAGGTACAGGCAGGCAGATGGGCAGAGGATACAAACACACCTAACATAAACGATAACCGACCAGGAGTGAGGGAGAACACAGGGTTTAAATACACATAGAACAGAATGGGGAAACAAGGCACAGCTGGGGCAAAAGAACTGATAATGACAGGTAAACAGGTGAATTAACTAAACAGTAACGAGGAGCGGGAAAATAGAAACAGGACTGAACCAAATACACAAAGAACGGGGGAAAGACAGGACACACATGTAACAAATATAATATAATATAATAAAAATGATTTCCATTACACGAGAGTAGATGTTAAAACTTCATGCTGATTTGTACTCGGCTTTCGCCAAGATAAGCAAAACTAAGACGTAGCTTTACAGTAAACTATGCTTCTCCATCCATTTACGCTTCTTTCCATAAGGTGGTGTGACTCCCCTTCTGTCCGGCGTTAACGGCAGCAGTGTACTTGGCACGTCAGCGCATGCGACTACAGGACCAGCACGACAACCGTCTGGATTGAACCGAGTAGTAGGGGACATCTCTAGGGTCTTCAAGTGGGCACCTTCCGTCCTCAGTGTTTCGTCGACTAGCCCACGACACCTCAAGAGGGCTCGACAGTGACTCTGGCGTCCCAGAGTCACCCCCCTCCGTCCCCCACTCAACTCAGCCCAGCTTACTGACCTCTACATCCCTCCTGCTGCTGAGACCTAACCACAATCTCACAATCTCTCCGCAACCCGACCATACGCGCCAACCCGTTTGACTAAGGCTGTCGAGCCCCACTGGTGCGTTAATATGCAGTTTCAGTGGACAACGGTTCCGTATGGCATACCACCTACCGCAAAACACAATATCTGCCCGACCACCCGTCATTCACACAATATCCACAGGAACGTATACAAACAAACCAACAGACTCTTCAAGTTTTCAAGAATTCTACGAAACCGTAGCGTGGCGGCCTGTACACAGCCAGCTAGAATCTTTCCGTCTCAACCACAGCCAGTTGCTGCTCCTTTCTGCTGCTTCAGATAAGTTATTTACTGTGCGACGCAACTCTTGGCCGCTGAATCCGATGTCTCTGAGGAACCGGGTTGTAGAGTGTGCTACAAAACCTCGACAACCCACTTCCACTGGATAAACCTGGACTCTCCATCCTCGCTGTTCTGCTTCAGTGGCCAGATGAGCATACCGCAGTTTCTTCCTCTCATATGCCTCATCTACAGCATCCTCCCATGGCACTGTTAACTCTATCAGTTGAACAATGCGTGCTGATCCAGACCACAAAACAATATCTGTTCGTAGGTTAGTGGTGGCAATCTCAGGTGGAAAAATAAGCCGTTGGTCAAGATCAGCCAGCATCTTCCAGTCCCTAGCAGCTTCCAGTTGTCCTGGGCGAGAATTGGTGTTAACACCTTTTCTTGGTGGTTGCTCGCCTGGGCGGAGGAATATTATCTTCTGCGTGTAATGTTTTGCTAGAACAGGTGGCAACTTATTGGTCATGTTACGCTTGCCTTCTAATGCTAAAGCCAAACACCACAGTACTTGGTCATGGCGCCAAGTAAACCGACCTTGGCTAAGAGCCACCTTACATCCTGTCAAAATGTGCCTTAATGTGGCAGGTGATGAACACAAAGGACAAGAGGGATCCTCTCCTACCCAGAGGTTTAGGTTCTGCGGTGATGGGAGAACATCATATGTTGACCTAATAAGGAAACTGATCCTACTCTCTTCCATTGACCAAAGGTCTTGCCAGCCCATCTTACGTTGTTCCACACTCTCCCTTCTCATCCACTCTCCCTGCTTGGCCTGGGAAATGGCCTTTATACACCTCATCCTCTCCTCCTGCTGTCGCACCTGTTTATGCTCTTCAACCCTTCCACTACTTGTCGTCTAACTTCTCCCACCCGAACTGTGTCCTTTAGATCCCCATCGTACCATCTCCCAAGACTCTTCACTGGCTTCTCAGAAACTGTTGGTATTGCCTCACCATTAATGAAGAATGTTTTATCTACTACCTTTCCTTTAACTATCGAGATGCTCCTTGATTTAGAGGGCTTAAATTTCATTCGTGCCCATTCAATATTATCTGTTAACTTCCCCAATAACCGATTAGTGCAGGCTACTGTTGTAGTCATGGTTGTCATGTCATCCATGTATGCTCTGATTGGTGGTAGTCGCATCCCAGAAGCCAAGCGCTCTCCTCCTACTACCCAGCTTGATGCCCTCATGATTACTTCCATCACCATGGTAAAAGCCAGTGGAGAAATGGTGCATCCTGCCATTATTCCAACCTCTAGGCATTGCCATGCAGTGCTGAATTTTTGAGTTGAGAAACTGAATTGCAAATCTCCAAAATAGGCTTTCACTAAATTTGTTATTGACATTGGTACTCTGAAAAAATCAAATGCTGCCCAAAGAAGCTCATGTGGCACTGAACCATATGCATTAGCCAAATCTAGGAATGTCACATGGAGCTCCTTCCTCTCCTTTTTAGCTGACTGAATTCGTTGCCAGATAACATTTATGTGTTCTAAGCATCCTGAGAACCCTGGAATGCCCGCTTTTTGAACTGAGGTGTCAATGAAGCCATTCTTTAACAGGTAGGTGGACAATCTCTGGGCAATAATGCTGAAGAAAATCTTACCCTCAACGTTTAATAGTGAAATAGGACGAAACTGACTGATGCTTGTAGCATCTTTTTCTTTAGGTATAAAGACTCCACCTGCTCTGCGCCATGCTCTAGGTACAACCTGTTTTTCCCATGCCACTTTTATCAATTTCCACAGAATTCGCAGAACTCCTGAAGCACTCTTGTACACTCTGTACGGAACTCCATTAGGCCCTGGAGATGATGAAGCCCTTGCCTTTCTCACAGTCTGCTCTACCTCTTCAATATAATATAATATAATATAATATAATATAATATAATATAATATAATATAATATAATATAATATAATATAATATAATATAATATAATATAATATAATATAATATAAGCACTAACTTTTGGACGTAACAAGTCTATAATGAAAAAACACTAGTAATAAAACAAAGCAAACTGTGATTGGTCGCTTTATGTTCGAGTGGGCGGTTCTTGGAATGTGGACCGTTTCGCTGTTTAGTCAAAGTCTGGCTATGTGGGACAGCAGCAAACCTGTGGGGTTCTTAGAATACTTACGTGTAGATGGAGTTGTTGAAGATCCGAGAGAGAGCAAAGTTGATGTGGTTTATCAGCTGATCCAGGTGCTCATTAGACTGCAGCCTCAGTGAATATGTGGACTTGTCTGTTTCTATGACAACCTGTGAAGGAAAGAACATGCTTTAGTAAAGCAAAACATTTAAGAGAAGTAGTGGAAAAAAAAATATGGCAACAAAACCTAAAACACTGGAGCCCTGTAAATGCTTTTTCTACCTGATTATCCGGGTGGGTGTTCATTGCCCGAATCTCCAGGAAGTTGAACGTTTGTTCCACCTGAGGGGAAAATGAGCATCATACATAAATCAATCTAAATCAGATTACTGCAGTGCTTTGAGATGGAGCAGACAGGTGCGTAATTGCCTACCGTACCTTGGTTGGTATCTTGGGGGCCATGAGGTACAGCCGCCAAGTTGCCAAAACCTGAGAGACAAAAGAGAGTTTGAAAGCACAATTAATAGGGCAAGATTAAGTGCAAAGTGCAAGACTGTTCAAAGAAATAATGGTTTAGGTTTCCCTGGAGAACAACCTGTTCAACTGAATCCAAGTCATAGTTTAACCATTTTGTCAACTGAACACTTTACTCACAAAGATAACGCTACAGTATAACTTATTTGTTAAATGTGTACATTATGCAACACAAATAACCTTATAAAGCGTACTTTATCATATTTAATACGCACATTTCTAAGGCCTCTGAATTATCAACATGATCAGAACTTTGCTGAAAAACCTGTTGTACACAATCTAATACACATCTGCTGTCATTGATAGTTTAAACATTTTTAGCAAGTAAAAGGCCTTTTAATAATATTCTAAAAACATTTCCCCCACAGGAAGTGGTACACGTGTCTTTTTGCTGTGAAAAATTTACTGATTTTCAAAGTAAACGCAAGTATAACTTTTATATTGTTAGTTACATTTCAAGATGAACACTTTCTGGACTGAAGAAACTTAGGTTTACATGATGCATCTTTTTTTTTTTTTTTTTTACCATGTTAAAATGTGATTAAATCAGGCTTTTGAACAATCTCTAAATCATCATTGTATTGCATTGTAGTTTTTATTGTCGGGAGTAAAACATACTGTATAATAATGCAGAGCTTTGATCATAAAATGAAGCGTTTAGATATCATCTTATCTTACTAAGACATATTATTGAGAGATAGAATGACAACTTATATTTATATGCACTTTATATAAGTAGCTAGTCTGCTATACTGGTAAAAAGATCTTATTTATATGCACTTTATATAAGTAGTCTGCTATACTGGTAAAAATATCTTATTGATTTATATTAAAAGCAGCAATCTATCAGAATTTCATCTTTTTTGACCATATAAATATAAGCAACTGCACCAAACTGGATTTGGGGCCTCTAAATAAAAATGTGGTGGGTTTTTTTTTCTCTCTCTTTGAGAGCTCCATATTCTCCTATATCATACTATACCAGCCATAAAAGTCTGATTTATCAAATATGAAAACACATAGGCAAACTTTTGTAAAAAAACAAATTGTCTAAAGATTTAATAAACCATTCCAAATGTGATTTTTCTCATTATTTCATATGTCAGGCTTTACAGGGTTAAGAAAATTCTCAAAGCATTTTAATAATTAATTTTAATAAAGATTCAGTGTTATAACAAAATTATGGAGACTGGGCGCTTCTATGGGTGCTGTTGTTTATGGATTTCACATGTGTAATGAAGTGAGGCGAACAGTGTTACAGACAGATGAGTAGGCGCAGAGAGGACGGAATAAGGATTTGTGTGATGTCTGAGGATTACAGAAACATAAAAAGAGGGATTGTACTATATTTTAAGAAAGGGAACGAGTGTGTGTGTGTGTGTGCCTGAAACAGTACGATCAGGTCTGGAGAAACCACTTAATCTCATTCATAATTTAAATTCCTATAACACACTTCATTTAGGCTTTTGTGACACCCCTCACACCAGTCCCTCCCTTCCCCATCATCTTAACCAGTGATTCTCAACCAGGGGTCCGAGTGTCACTTGGGGCCGTAGCATAACTTAGAATTATTTAAAATAATATATTATTATTAAAATAATTGACATTAAGATTAGTATATTAAAACAAACTAGCTTAATCAAAACACTAAAAAAAACGTACAGTCAAGATGTAAACTGACATTTTCTTTTTTCCCATCTAATAACTATTATCTATTGTCTATTGAGTTGGGTCTATTTAAATCACATGTCTATTTCTGGAATCACAAAATGAATTGGCCAATTAATTTACCTGTGTGTGTGTGTGTGTGTGTGTGTGTGTGTGTGTGTGTGTGTGTGTGTGTGTGTGTGTGTGTGTGTGTGTGTGTGTGTGTGTGTGTGTGTGTGTGTGTGTGTGTGTGTGTGTGTGTGTGTGTGTGTGTGTGTGTGTGTGTGTGTGTGTGTGTGTGTGATGGACAGTGGTGGGCCAACGAGTCAAAAAGGCTGAGATTCAGTGATCTAAAGATCAACCATTCTCCATCTGCCCTTTCTCTCCTCTGCAACATTATTCTACTCTTCCCGAGATGTTCTTTGTTTGATCTACAATGTATATACTTCAATTCTCTCTTCATTTTATCTAAAAAATGTCCAACTTCCTCTTATTCAGTGCGGTCCCCACATCCTAGGCCCCCTGTTTTCTTCACCCTCCTTCATTCGTCTATTCTTTTTCTGCCCTGTCGCTTTCGATTCTTCAAGGCCTCCCTCCAATGTATTACTAATGGCACCCCACCAAGAAGAAGAACCAGAGATGGAGATCCCAGATTTCTCCTTAATAAAGACTCTGTATAGGCTTTGATGGTGGGTTATTCGTATAGGGTTTGATGGCGGCTGGGGTTGGATGTGTAAGTCTGGGCGTTTTCAGTAAAGTAAGTTCCTGATGCTTTATCAGAGTTAATAATAGAGACACAACCATTGAGCGAGAGATGACATTTTAGAGAGTCCACCCCACCACAAAACTCAATAACCGGTCAGGAAAACGTAGTTATATAAAAACGCTCCTTGAGAAAGAGAGATGATGCAAGAGAAACAGATAGAGGAAGGAAAAGTCAGTTTGGGAACCAGAAAGCGTCGTCTACTCATCAAAGACTTTACTATCAAAGGAAGCAGACACAAAAGATCGGCACGTAAACAGCCACATTAATTATTAAAGCCCGCTGGGGTGTTTGGACTTGACCGAGTTTGCATGGATGGATGGAAGAGGGGGGACCCCCCAATTAAGGAAAGATTGGAATACATCAAAGACTACCTAACACATTGCATGGGTGGGGACCGTGGCTGATCGCATGGTAATGAATGCAGCAGTTAAGCTACGACTCACATTACTCACCCTGCTGTCGAGCGCAGACGGAATACGGCATCCAGCGTATAATGATATCAACATTAGTATTCATTATTGGATCCGAGCCCTGTTGAGCAAGCATTTTTGAGCAAGACTGGGCCAAGCGAGGTTGGGTTTATCTGTAACAACGTCCTGCGAGTAGGTCAGAGGTCAGCCGCTTTGAGTGAGACGGCCACCCACCACATCCACTCGTAAAAGAGCAAAAAACACTTTCATCCTGTAATCGCAGACGGGCCAATTGTGGAAGGTAGACAGGACGACTTCAGTCCGTGGCTTTCATTGACCATTCGAGCCTGAGGAGATCAGACTGGTTCAACACTTGCCCTAAAAATCATCCACCACCTCTCAGTACTGACTTCAAAGAATGAGAGATATGAGGATGTGTGTGTGTGTGTGTGTGTGTGTGTGTGTGTGTGTGTGTGTGTGTGTGTGTGTGTGTGTGTGTGTGTGTGTGTGAAGGAGGGAGGAGAGGTTTGTGTGTGCAAAGGGGAGAGGGTTTATATTAATCATACGATGTCAGGGATCTGGCTTGACACTTCAAACACGACCCATAATTCAAAGGGTGTTGGGGACACGTCAGCGCTGTGCCCAGGAGACTGGAAAAGAGCAGCAGATTGCTCCAAACATGCCTCAGTACATCTCTTCTCAGACACATCACACTGCACGCAGGTGTCATTGCCTAAGACGGACCCATTTCGGCTGTCAGCCATTGCAGGGGAGAGGAAGAGCGTGGATTTACTCCCGCGGCAGGTCCGCGTCTTAACTCTGCTGAACTTAAGAGGCGAAGAGATGAGAGGAATAAAGAGCGAGAAGAGAGGATAGAAGATAGGATGGATCAGGGCTGAAATGCCGTATGCTCCAGATTCACTGATGATTAAAAGTCTCAGAATCAAAGCAGCTCTGCAACTAAAGCCTAGAGTGAGAGAACAAGAGAGGAAATAAAAGAGAGATAGAAATAGAACGACAGAGAGGAGGGGCTAAATGCTTAGGACTAGAGGAAGTATGTTACTTAGTTATTTGCATTGCAAAAATAAAATGTGTTCTTGATTATTTTTGTCCTATTTTTCAGTTAAAATATCGAAACATCATTAAGTCATTTGCTGCACTAAGTTAAAAACAAGCGGAAAAAATCAGCCAATGAAGAAAGACAAAATACACATCTTTTCAAAAGATAAGTCTATGAAAACAAGCCATAATATCTTATGCATAAGTAAATTTATCTCTAAATTTCTGGTTTTGTCTGGTTTCCCAAGAAAATATATAAACATCCTTAAAGTAAGATAAATTTACTTGATAAGCAAAGTAGTTGAAGATAAGACTTACAATTTGAAATGATTCATTTTCATAAAAAATTATAATAACAGGAATTAATAATAATTCTAATCATTTCAAACTATTTTATTTTCTTACCATTTCTTACCGTTTTTGTGTTAAGCATAAACCTAAATTAATTTTTTCATCATTAGATTCTGTTCCCCATTATGTTTTTCATACAATTAGGTTCTAATGGAGCTTTTCCACTGCTGGTACGGCTCAGTACGGTTCAGCTTGGCACGGCATGGTTCGGCTCGCTTCGCTTTTCCACTGCGTGGTACGACTCGGCTTAGCACGGCACGGCTCGCTTTAGCTCGGTTTGCTTTTCCACTGCAGTTAGTACCGCTTCAAAGTGGGTGGGATTTAGTCTGATCGTTATAGTTTATCCGCTCCTCGGCAACCAACTAGAGGAACATCTGCACTTCGTCCACTGACCACGATTCAGCCATTACTTTTTTGGAAGTTTTCTTTCTTTCTTTTTTCTTCAAGCAAGTCGTTTTAAAACAGGTGCTACAGCTGTTGCTGACTGACTGTAACTATTTAAATCTAGCGAGTTTTGATGTCTCGCAAATACAATGACGCTGGTAGTGACGATTCTGTCTGACCAATCAGTGATCTGCATTGTTTTTACGTCACATTTTAGTATCGGTGCGGTACGCTTGGAACCTCAACAGAGGTGGTACCATTTGAAGCGAGCCGAAGCGAGCCGTACCGTACCGTACCGTACCATGCAGTGGAAAAGCGCCACAAGTAAGCCGTACTGAGCCGAGCCGTACCGTACAGTACCATGCAGTGGAAAAGCGCCAAAGCGTGCCGTACCATGCAGTGGAAAAGTGCCATAATATGTATGAAACTGGTACTGGTAAAGATCCATGCAGCTATAAGCCTGAATTTCAAGGCAGTGTTCAGAATTAAAATTAAAATGTTGAGACATGGGGTCTATAAAAACAGTAATACCTTTATCTTCTGAGTGCTCACTTCAAGTGCTGTCTTTCAGAATGAGTAGGACATAATAACGCACACTTTCGAATGGAATCCACTCTATGACTTAATTTTACTTCTCACGTACATTTATCTGTTTATGATATAGTTTCAGGTATTTTGGAAAATAAGACAAAGCTATCGATTAATACAATTATATTTGCATAGAAATGGAATAAGAGGCAGAATACCAATTAGCCAAAATCGGAATTTCTCCTATTTTATTTCTTCACTTAAAAGCAGATTTCCATTGGTGTGCCTGGCATCAATTTTTGGAAAACTTTTAAATGTACTCCCTAGTATTTATACAAATGTCTGCATTAATGCATTACATTAGGATTTCGCAGACATCAAACCCCATGGAGGAAAAAAAGTTATATGCAACAAGTTATTTGTTAGAGACATTTACTGACCACTAATATCTCGCTCAAGGGTACAATGGTCATCGCCCTTTCTGGGGTTTGAACCTACAATCATAGATCTTCAGCAACGGCTTACCCTCAGCTTTAAGTCATACTCTACAGATAAACTTAGTCAAGTCAAGTCAAGTCATCTTCATTTATATAGCGCTTTTAACAATGTAGATTGTTTCAAAGCAGCTTTACAGAGATAAACATACAATTTACGGTAACAGAGATTGTTTTTTGAATAATGTTATTTCCAGCTAAAAATAGTTTTGATTGATTCACTTCCAGCAAAATTATCATTTGTTATTAAATTAGGGGCCACTAAGACGACGGTGTTCTCTCTAAACAGACTTTAAACGCGAACCTGTGACCTGATGGCGTTCACTTGCGTTCACATGCGAAAGGGCAAAAGCAAAAGGGATACGTATCACACCATATCTACTCTAACTCTGGATCGGTTTTGTCTCTTGCATCACATCCGGCCAGACTGCAGTCAAATCCCCTATAGTCACTGCCTCTCAACATCACAGGTTATCCCTGCACCGCAGACTTCTCCTTAAGCACCTCGTATCACATTACCCGTCTTTACCCAGCATCTACTATCATAATGCAGCAATTGTGAAAGAGAAAGCTCATTACCCTGAGCGGTACACCCATAATCCTTGTTAAGTTTTTGTATTTAAAGATCTAATATGAACTGATCAGCACATTAAAGGATTATTTTGGGTTAAATACAAGTTGAGCTACTATATAGCAACAGCAGCTGTAAACAACATTTTGACAGTTATAAAATTATAATAACAAACAACGGCTGTCCCAGACTTCCACTGTAAGTGCGTTTCTGTCAATATGCTGTTGATAAAGTTTCACCCAGAATATTGCTTTAATAAAGATCATGAATCATATGTAATAGGTTAGTTAGTTAACCAATAATAGACACACGTTTTATTTTCAAGACTTTAGGGAAAGGATTCTATTAATGTATTAAGGAAAACAAATTTGTAGCATTTTGACATTGATGCTTAGCCTGGAAAACCCAGACAACTTCCGGCAAATTTAGATTTGCTCTGAAAGTTAGTCTGGCAAAGAGCTCATTCAAGCCCATTTCCAATCCGTTGAAATCGCGGCACCAATCAGAAACGTTGGGGCGGGCTTTACACGATGACGACAGCGCTGGGATTTTGAAGCAGATTTTGTAGCCTACATTACAAAGATGGATGCCGCCGTCGAACATCACTCGTTCGAATCAGCTATCGCGTCTGTTTTAAGCGATTTGAACGTTTCCTTTTAGTTAAAAACCGAGCAAAGAACAACACTCGGAGATGTTTTTTCCGCCGCTCTCCATACGTCATCTCCTTCATCGCTCTGATTGTTTTTAGGTCTATCCGCGTCGTCCGTTGGTGACGCCCCTCTGGAAATGATTTGTCTATGACGCTTTGCCAGACCATAACTCAGTTACAACTGAGAATGGTCTGGTTTTAACCAGGCTAATTGATGCTGTAAGGAAAGTGACACCAAAGGGGACATTCTTCTCAAATGTTTTACTGTGACTTAATTCTCAACATGTTATGCCCTTTTCCTCATAAAAGCCCTAATCTGAAATTAAACTTGAAACTTTATTCTCAAAAAATTTTTTTAACATGCCATTAAAATGTTCTTACTATTAAGGTGCTGTGACTGTTCAAGTTGTTTTTCCATTTTTAATAATCTTTTTGCAATTAGTCCTGCAGTGGGAGTATAATTAAAATATAATTAAAATTAGGTCATAAAACTGCACATATAATAATTATATAAGAATTAAAAAAAATTAGAAGTTAAGTGTTAAGTAGTTTTAGATGAATTGCATGTCACATTGCAGGACACTACCAGCAATGTCAACTACCCAGTAACAGTCATACACTTAAAAGCAAAACAAAATCTTGTAAGAAATATCCAAATAAAATCACTGCATCTGAACTTAAGCATGTCACTTAAGTCAGTTATGTCAGCTAGAAAGCTTTGCATGGTACGGGCCAGCAGTCAGCGTGGTGGTGCGGACAGCCTCGATCTGAGGAAGTCTTCACGTCACTCACTGTGGCGATCACAGACTTTAATTGGCCTTTTATTCCACAGGAGAGGAAAAACTGAAGCGACAGTAAATAATTGAAGGGGAAGAAAAGGCGACATTTGGGGCTTCAAAACAACCGATCTCCTCTGCCGTTCGCCCTCCTCGCTCTCTCACTCTCTCTCTCTCTCTCACTCTCTCACACTCTCTCTCCATTGCCCCCTCTTGCGAGCCTCTCCCTGGTGTGTTCCTGTTCACCAAGCCCAGCTTTTATCCCATCCCCTCTTCCAACATCACACTATCTCTCTTTGCTGTGGGGGCAGCAATGTGGGTTCCACAAAATATATACTGAATGTGTGTGCTCACATTAAGCTGTGTGATCTCTAAGTGAACGTGTATGAGAAAAAGTGTGTTTGAGTGATATTTTTTAGAGCTGTGCCCCAAGGCTTGAGCTGATGTCTTGCTGAGCACTCTATACAGCTGTATCGGGGCCAGATATCTCTGTCTGTGTGTGTGTGTGTGTGTGTGTGTGTGTATGAATGTGCAGATTAGGGTGTGTTTGTAGGCTGGTACAGTTGGCAAACCACCAGACACACAAAACCCTTGGGGTAAAGGAGCAGCGAGTGACAGACCACAAGTGAGGATCACACAGTGTGTGTGTGTGTGTGTGTGTGTGTGTGTGTGTGTGTCTAAGTGTGTTTTAGTGTGCCTGCAAGCTCTTGTCATAGTGTTGGACCTACATTTAAATTTGCTATGCTCTTTGAGCACAATTTCTAACCATCCACAATCATAAGCACATTAAACTACTGAAAATACACACTTTGACATCAATCTGACAGAACAGAGGAGCGAGCCTGAGTAAAGAATGTAATGTGAGGAACAGGACGATGACAGAGAAAGAAAAAACAGAGCCGTCTAAGACACAGCGGAGGGGGGGAGGGGTGTAGAAGATGTTAATATAAATGGACAGAGTCAGAAAGAGGAAGAGAAACAAAGGCAGACTGGCAGGAGGGGTGAGGTTAAAAAGATAGTTCCCCCCAAAATAAAAATTCAGTCATCATTTATTCGTGCCGTGCACTATAAACACTAAGTTGGTAAAACTCAATATACAAATATTTGAAGTAATTAGTTGCATCAATTTTAGAGTAACAAAGTCAACTTTTTTTCTATAAATTACATTGAACTTTCAGTCATATTTAAGTGAAATAAACATTTCACTTGGTTAATTTTACTGTTCAGGTTTACAGCGTGGTCTACATTCACTTCTAATAAATGGAAAAGGGCAGCCGGGACATTCTGCTAAACATTTCCATATATTTGTGTTCCATAAAAGAAAGTAAGTCAAACAGGTTCGAAAGGACATGAAGTTGAATACTGTAAATAACTGAACTTTTATTTTTGGGTGAAGTACCCCTTAAAAAAGAAAGGAAGATCCCTCAGGGTTTGTGTCAACATCAATCTGTGGACACTCAGCAGGAAATGAGTTTGATTCCTCACCTCCATCACCTTCTTCACTCTGTGTGTGTGTGTGTGTTTGAAACCGATCTGGATGATTAATTTAGCTTTTGTGGCTCCAAACCCTGGCATTTTAAGTCTCCAGCTGCTTTCAATGGTCTCGAAGTGACTATCACACACACACACACACACACACACACACACACACACACACACACACAAACTGGCATTCGTATGCCACCTCTGCTCTCACCATCCTTCATCTCGCACACACTCCCTCCAGAGTCGGTCGGTCCCTCCGACTCACACAAGACTCAATGGCCACAGTAATGCTCACTGCACAGCAGGGGTCTGGTCTCCAACAATTTCTGTTTGTGTGTGTGCGCACCATCACACTTACATTGCTTTTATCATTGATTCCATTGCCCATTCTCCAAATGGACTTGGCAAAAACAACCCAACCAGCAGGCAGTAAACACTGCACACACCATTACAAAGGAGGAAAGGTTAAAGTCTTAGGCTCATTGTTTTTGTTACTGCTGCATAATAGGAGGCACAAAATAAAGGCACAGAGTGAATGCACATGTTTGCGCAAAGCTGATGGTTTTTTAAAATTTTATAGTTCAAATTCAGACATAATTTATTTACTCATGTTTTTCCAAACCTGTATGACTTTCTTTATTTTGTGGAACACTGTTTCTGAACAAGGACGGAAGCTTTCAAGCATTAATAAGCACCAGAATGGTCTGAATGATTCATTCTTGAATAATAATAATTCAGTTATTTAGTTCAACTCACTGACTCAATGATCCAGTAACAGCAATTAACAGCGAACTATTGAAGAAGATCATCACTGAATGACTGAAATTTCTTTAAAGGTCTTACATTAAGGCTTCAGAAGATCTTCTAGACCAGTGGTTCACAAACTTTTTACACCAAGTACCACCTCAGAAAATATTTGGCTCTCCAAGTAGCCTACCACCATAATGACCAATATTAAATTACAGTAGTGTAGTAGGCCTAACTATTCAGCTACAGTTATGCACAGCTCGAAAACGAGGCAGTTTTATTTCTAATAAGAATATTTATTATTGTCAGCCCCTTTTTATACAGTGTAAAAACCCAGTTTGAACATTAACACTGCACTGTGCTGCTTACATACAGGTAAATAAAAAAAACTTAAATAATGATTAAATGAAAATGTATTGCACCTAAAAGTGAAATAAAAAAATGTACTGTACTTAAATGTTAAGTAAAAAAAGAAAAGGACTGTTGCCTACTTGATAAAAATTGAACACAGGCTGTGCAGCTGCAAGATAACCAAGACAGACAGTGGACCTAATCAACCAAAAAGCCAGCTGAAAAGAAAATATGATCGCCACTGTTCAGAGAATCGGATCTGTTGGATTTACAACACGTGAATTCATCCACTTCTCTCGAAATACATGAAAGTAAGTGGCCGGTGAACTGGGAGAAGAATAGAGTAAACTTTAAAGTTATACAATGTGTATCTGATATGAATAACACATGTCGTCTAATTATAATGGAAAGGATTATTATTGCCGCTTCCATAGACATCAGTGTGTAACTCTAAATGTATTATTTTTTTGTATTACTTATGTGAATTTAAATGTCTGAAACCTAAAATAAACATTATGTGGTTGAAAACACTGAATAGTCTCTGGCTCAGCACCAGCCAACACGCAAAAGCACATTTGAATTTAACAGTTGATCACGTGATACACTGACCATTCTAATCACACCGGTGTGATCGTACGTGCGAAATTCAGCGATTCCTCCGCATACCACTAGAGAGAGCCTGCACGTACCACATTTTGAGAATCAGTGTTCTTCTAGACTATGGTGAGTTGTAAGAATAATATGTGGTGCTTTGCTTTGGCATTGTTTTATGATTTCCCATTCATTGTAATTTTATGAAATAAAGAATTTCTCCTTTTGAATTTCACAAAAGAAAGTCACCCAGATTTGGAACAACATGAAGGTTAATGACGACACCATTTCAATTTGAGTGAACTGTACCTTTAAGGACATATACGATAGTATTATACAGTAGTGCCTTACCAGAATCCGATCTTCTGATTTGCCACTCTTGTTCTCTACTTTGATAGCTCTCACCAACTTGATTGATGTCTTGTCGATAACTCGTCTGATGCTCTCTGCAAAATAGACAGGCGATGCATTAACAGCCAGAGAAGCACTCTATCTATATCGCAGACGTATTTTCACTGCACGCAGGGTTAGAAAATGACTGCATTACACCCATATGCTTCATTTACACACGGTCCACTTGTGTAGGTGGTTTTTCTACATGCATGAAGTACATATCCAAAGCAAAACACAAATAAAAAGCACCTCAAGATGACCTTCAAAGCAAAAGCAGAAAATAAAATAGAAAAGTCACAAAGTATATCTGGCCTCACACAAATTAGACCTGTGAACTAATTCCTGGAATATGCCTTTTACACTATAGGAAATACTCAGAGAAGGAAGAAAAAGGGAGAATGAATAACAGAGAAAAGAGAGAGAGGGAGAGAAGGATCAGAGTGAGAGAAACAGTTAATGCAGTCGCAATCAACTTTAATCTGTGTAAGACCCAATCACGGAATCCTGGGCTTTCTGACTGACACTAAGAACAGCAAAGGGCCGAACTAGAGCACATGTTTCCATTACAGTGAGTCACAGGGGGATAAATAAATGGGTAAATGGGGTATGGATATGTAAATGTGGGTGAAAAA